>NC_140961.1:128271582-128474082 GCF_056783735.1 Eptatretus burgeri
GCAGTACAGGCCTCGCATGCTCGACACCAGTTCTGTACATCACGCCCCATGTTAACCCAATAGAACTGCCGGCGGACCCGAGATTTTGTTTTGGTCCTGCCCAAATGGCCGACGGCGCGGGTACCGTGCACCTGTTTCAAAATTTGGGTCTTAAACCCATCAGGGACTATCACCAGCCAAGAAGTTTGTTCAGAAGGAATCTCCACCCACTTGCGATATATGATGTTGTCCCTCATTTCTAGGGTCCTCCACTGAGCCCAGTATGCTTTTGTTCGCGCTCCGAATGGGGGCGATCTCCTCCCCACTGGGCCTCCTGTTTTCCTGGACCCATTTGTACACTGGCCCTATCACGGGTCTTCCCGCTGGGCCATGCTCCATGCCAATCCACCAAATTCCTCTCCCGCGGTTAGTGGCGGAGTTGGGCCTACTACCCGGGCCACACGGACTGGGAGTTTCGGGGAGGTGTCTGCCAATTGGTCCCTCTCCTCGGGTCTCATGCAATATCTGCAGTTTTCTCCCAGACAGGGCATCGAGAGAGCTCATCAGCATTCCCATGAGCCTTACCACCTCTATGGACCACACTGAAATCGTACTGCTGTAACTTTTCCAACCACCTTGCAATCTGGCCTTCCGGTTCCTTGAACCGTAAGAGCCATTGCAAGGAGGAATGATCAGTTCGAACCAAAAATTTCCTCCCGTACAAGTACGGGTGGAAATGGCTCACAGCAGACAGCATAGCCAATAGCCCCTTGCGAGTTACGCAATAATTTCGTTCGGGCCTACTCATGGCCCGACTGTAATACGCGATCACTCTTTCCACGCCCCCCTGTGTCTGAGACAAGACTGCTCCCAATCCTTCCTGGCTTGCATCCGTGTCCAGGGTATACATCCCGTCATTGGTGGGGTACGCTAAAACGGGTGTGGATGTCAAACACCCCTTTAATTTGAGGAAGGCCTCCTGGCACTCCCCTGTCCAATTAAATCTCAACCCCTTCTCCGTCACCCGGTGAAGGGGCCTGGCTATCTCCGCAAAGTTTGCCACGAAGCGCCGGTAGTAGGAGCAAAGTCCAAAAAGCCCCGTACCTGTTTGACAGTTGTAGGTACGGGCCACTCCTCTACCGCTGTAATTTTTCCGGGGTCGGTCTTCACCTCCTCGCGGCCTATCACATGTCCGAGACAGGCCACCTCTGTCGCGAACAAAGTGCATTTCTCCGGGCTCAATTTTAGCACTGCCTGCTTGAGGCGCCCAAACACCTGGTCCAAATTGGCTATCTCCTGGGTGAATGTTTTAGCGTGTACCAGGACATCATCCAGATACACCAGGCATGATTGCCATGGGATGCCGCCTAGTCCATGCTCCATCAGTCTCTCAAAGGTGGCGGGGGCGTTACACAAACCAAACGGCATTACAGTGAACTGATACAGTCCCTTCCCTGTGGAAAATGCCGTTTTCTCCTTCCACGTCTTATCCATCTCCACCTGCCAATACCCACTCTTGAGGTCCAAAGTTGAGAACTATTTAGAGCCTGCAACGGCGTCGAGGGTATCCTCAATTCGAGGCAGGGGATAGGAGTCTTTGAGTGTCACCTTGTTCAGCTGGCGATAGTCCACACAGAAACGCGTGGTCCCATCCTTCTTTTTAACCAGCACAACCAGTGACATCCAAGGACTTCCCGAGGGCTCAATGACACCTGCATTGAGCATCTTTTCAACATGTTCATCAGCCTCCTCTCTTTTGCTCCATGGGAGCCTTCGAGCAGGCTGACGGACAGGCCGGGCCCCATCGGTGTGGATCTGATGTTGCACCAGGCCCGTACGTCCAATATCCTCGGGTGACAAGGAGAAGATCCCCATGTGTCAGCCGACCAGTTTGTATAAGGCCTCCCACTGGGCATCCTCCAAATCTACTCTACTCCGATTTACCATCTCGCAAATGGAACCAGGCCAATTCCGAATCAAGTCTGGAGACTCCCTCTGGGGCCGGTCCGGCTCGACGTTGTCGTTCCTCAGCTCTGTGACCTCTTTTACTGGGGTGCAATCTGCCACCTTCGTGCCCTTCCTGATAGTGCGTGGTTCCGTGCTAACATTTATCACCCGAACGGGCACTATTGGCCCGTCGGTACTTACCAGGGTGTGGCCCACGACTAAACCCGGGGTTTATGGCCCTACCGGTAGTTCCGCCAGGCCGCAGGAGCCCTGCCACGTTGGGTGTGCTCGCCACCGGGCCGGGACCACCGCCTCGGCACCCGGGGGAATGACCACGGCGTCAGGAGCCTTGAGCTCCACCCTCTCATAAGTGCTCACGCCCCCTAACGGCAACTCCTCACCACCCAACTGCATGACCCCCCAGCCCAAGTCGATCTTACAACCACCGACCGTTAGCACATCCAACCCTATTAGACATGGGTCGCACACCTTCACCACCCAAACCTCTATCCTTGTTTTCACAGTGCCCAATTTAAACAACATGAAACCACGTCCTATGATGGGGGCCGTTGCCCAGGTAGCTAGCTGCAAACTATGGTTTTGCAAACGGTGGATCTCATCGCAACCGTCAACACTCGAATCAAGGACCACAGGGCTGATGATCGTGGCGCTTGCTCCTGTGTCCAGAATGGCGTCTACCCCTACGCCAGCAACTTTGCACCGAATTGTTAAGCTACCATTGCCAATTTGGCCACAATTGATGACCTGTCGCAGTTCTGAGGGCTCTTCTCCGTCCGAGTCTGTCGAACACGGCCCTACATGTTCGGCACTTCTTAGCTTCCCGGGGGCTGGTGGGGGGGGTGATGGTTGGGCCTGGCTATCCCTATTGACCCGGGGCGGAGTTGGTGGTCTGTGGGGCCATGGCCCTTCCCTTCGCAGGGGCTTTTCCCTGTGCGGGGCGTTGCACTCCCGCTGCAGGTGGTCCCTCACGCCACAATTATAACACCTCCTCTGGTAAGGTGTTTGCCTCCGGAATGCCGAATTATACCCCCCTCCGTTCTGAATTGGGGTACCCCCTGATGGCCCATCCCCCGCCCTTCCTGGGCCCGACTGCCTCTCCCCAGGTCTCCCGAACAGGCGGTCGAACATGCCCTGCACCATTTTTTTCCATTGACGCTTGGTCGCCCAGGGTCGCCCCGGCTCCCACCTGTCGGACTGCCACCGCATGCCGCCCAGCCCCTCCCAATGGCGTTCTGGCTGCCTCCCAGCAGACGACAGTATCAGCTGCCTTCTGGAGGTTATCCGGGCGCCATACGGTCAGCAATGCTCCGACATCGGTGCCCCCTATTGCTCGGAGAAAATGGTCCAGGGCAATCTCCTCCCGGTACTCCGGCGGCATGTTGGTGTGCGCGATCCCCACCAAGCGGCGAATGTCGTGTGCCAATTCTCCCAGTGGTTCCTGGGAGCGTCGTTTGTGCCTGTTGAGCTGAGCTTTAACAAGCTCGCTCTGCTGGTCCATGCCAAATCGGTTTTTTTTAGGGCCGAATGGAGATCCTCCAGGTTCACCCCCTCACTGGGTACCGTAGTCAGGACTTCCAAGGCCGCGCCACGCAGGGCCGCCGTGAGTTGTGCCACACCCTGCGCCTCGTTCCAGCCATTGCCTCTGGCAACACACTGGAACTGGGCCATGTATGCCCTCAAGTCAGTCTTGCCATCGTACGGGGGTAGCGGCACCCTCGGTCCTTTCGAGGTCCCCCCCTCCAGTTCCCAAGGGACTCCTGGAGGGGTGTACATCCCCAGTCCCAATGGTGCCTCACTCCCGCCGGGTCCGAGCCATTTGCCCGGGGGCTCTACCACCCCTGTCCGTGCCCTGCGTCATCCCGCTTACTCCCCCAAGCCATTGGACTTGAACTCTGCACACCCACCGGAACAGTCATACTCGGTACCCCCCTTAGGCCAAAAGACCCCGCGGCCTGTACCCTCCCCAAGCTTGGCATGCTCACACCTGCATCGGGCAAGCCTCCTCCTCCGCCCTGTGACACCGGCCCCACCTGGGCACGATCCGCCTCGAGGGAGTATATCCTCTCCCCCTGTTCCCGAAGGAGGTCACCCTGCCTCTCACACCGGGTCTCCACACATTCCGTCAGTCTCCTCTCCATTTCCTCTAGTTTCCCCTTCATTACTTCGTTTAATTCCTCCCCTATTGTGCCGAACGATAGTTCCCCGACTTTCTCTCTTATTTGCCCCACTTCTCCTTGTACCTGTGTCACCACCTTATTTGTCTTGGATATTTTCTCCCCCGTTGTCCTAAACTGCTCTTCCGTCTCGCCCAAGTGTTCTTCGATCCGTTTCCCCAGTTCCTCTGTCTTTTCTCCGGCTTTCCGCTCCATTTCATTAATTACTTCCTCAAGTCTCTTTCTACATTCCTCCCCCACGGCCTTTAATCCTTTCTGTGTCTCCGCTTTTACCTCCTTTCGCAGGTCTTCAACTCTCTTCGTCATGTCTTTATGTCTTTCCTCACAGTCCTTCTTCACGACTCCCAATCCGTCCTTTATTCTCCCTTGTTCTCTTTTTAATTCCTCTATCACCGTTGTGTTCTTCCCCATTTCCTCCTTTATTTGGTCTTGTCCCTTTTTTACTTCTCCGAGTCCTTTTCCGACTTTGTCTATCTTTCCCACCACCGTCTTTATTTCTTTTGCCCTCTCTTGTTTGCTCTCTTCCATTGCGACCCCCACTCCTTTTACTTTCTCTTTTAACCCTGTCACCTCCGCTCGTATCGTGTCGACGTCTTTTTCATTTCGTTTTTTAGTTCGTCCAAGCTTCCTTTGAAGCTCATTCCCATGTTCTGCGTCTCACCCCGCATTTCTTCCATTTTGTTTGTGTTTGTTTCCATTTTATTATCCATTTCGTTCATTTGTTGTGTATTTCCATCCATTTTCGTTTTCATTTCGTTTATGGCTTGCAAAATCATTTCGAGTGCACTCGGCTGAGCCGATTCGGCACGGATCGGGGGGTTTTGGTGGAGAGGGGGAGGGGAGGTGTCATACGCCGCGGCTGCTGCTGCTGCCGTGCCCATTTCGGGCTCTGGGTTCGGTTGGTGGGGGGGATTGTTCCTGCACAACCAACATTTCCTGCTCGGGGTCTCCATCATGGGCCATGGGCTCTAACAATTCTACATCCATTTCGACTACCCCCGGCTCCCGCTCGCCTTGAGACTCCATCTTATTTCTCGTAAGGGGTTAATTTAAATTGCTCGTAATTTGGAGGGAATCGGGGGTCGCTCCTCTCACCCCTGGACCAATTCCCCGTGAATTTAGCTTGGAGGCGGGAGGGATTCGAATCCCACTCCCGGACACCAGTGTTGCGAGGAGGGGGATGGGTTCGTATCCCACTCCTGACACCAGTGTTCCGAATTCGCGCCCGCCAGCGTGCGAAAGGCCGCGTCACTCGAATCGCGACCGCGTCGCCCACCGGACGGACAATTCAGTCGTGACCCTCCGGGAACTATCATCCGGAGCCAGTCACGGGTGAGCCTTTCGACCTCACCACAATCGTGCCAATCGGCCACCTGCGTACGATAGGGTTGTTCACCAAACTCGACCTACCTAAGTACCCACGCGGATGGTAAACCGGGCGATCGTACCTCGCCGCAGGTCGACTCCGGACACGAACCGCTTAAGCGGTCCGTTCCGTGCTACAGTGATAACCGAGCGGTGTTATCGTCGGCCTCGACGGTTCCGATTAATTACCGGGCGTATAAAGCCCACTACAAACCCTTTATGTGAAGCAGGATGGAGGGTCAATAAAGAAAAGACGAAGCGGAACGGGAAAACAGTTCACACAAAACACATTTATTTCCCAGCACACGGAAAGCACATGTATACAGCCAAACAGTCAAAATGCACATATTAATAGCAACCAAAACAAAAACAACAACGACACAGAGTTAATACCGACTACGCGCACACACGGAAACACTTATACAGTTCCACTTTACAGACGGCGCCAACACACATTTACTCAAAAGCAAAGGAAAGAAGCCACCCTCATAGACAAGGGGGCAGACAGGCCTGTAGGCCAATTGTGGGCATGACCTGCAGGAGCGGCCGGGTCCGCGAGACCAGGAGGTCCTACCCGCGTCCTCGTGACACGTTGGCGGACGAGCCGCAGATGTGGCCGCGTGGCTGTGCCCCGACTCCATGCTCCTTGGCGGGTCTCGTTGGCACGACATTTGGAGTGGGGTGGGAACGGGGCCCCCTTTTTGCACTATCTCAGCGCGGGGGAAAGGGGGAATTGTTGATGCCCTGGGGGAGGGAGATGGCTGGCTGGCTTGGGTCCCACGACGAGCGATCCCACACCGCGGCCTCGTCGCCGACCGCCGTCCTTCTCGCCTCGGACCTGACCTCCTTTGCCTCTTCCCGCAACGCTTCTCAGCCGACTCCAGAACCCAACTCGAAGACACACCGATCACTTCGCCACCCGACTCGACTGACTCTCCACCCGACTCGACTGACTTCATTCACCTTGCGCTCACTTTCTTATAGGCCGGCAGGAGAAACAATATGCAAATATCTGGATCAGGATGACCTCGGGGGCGTGCCACGCTCGCCCATTGGTCGGTGGAATGGGGGCGTGAATCTCCCCTGATCCTAGAATTTGCATATATCGATTTCACACAGACGCACCTGGAGGCGGGGCCAAGCCACTCCGCGCTTGCTAATTGGACGGAGGGGAAGTGGGCGTGTAGCGTTCTTGATCCGAATTCTCCCTCGGAAAGGCCGCTATTTGCACTCGTGGCTCGGTGCGTTCGGCACCAATCGCCGAACGGGCCCGAGACAGCCCGACGCTCAGTGTTCACAGGTGGTGCGGGAATGGCCGTAGAAGGAGAGAGGCGAAGATGGTGGAGGGTTTTCGGTGGTGGTTTGATGGTTATGGTGCTGTTGGCGAATGGCGGTGATGTGATGATGTGGGATTGAGTTGTGAAGGTAAAGGTTTTGGCTGTTGGTGTTGTTGTTGTTGTCTGAGGGTTGGAGCGTGGTTGTAGTTGGTGACGATGGCTGGCGTGGTGGTTAAGGTGGTTGTTTCAAAATAAAGATAGAACAGAAAAATGGCTATCTCAAAGCGTCGCAGCCCGGATGAATCACGTAAAATCCTCCATACAACGGGTTTGGGGCTAACTACACATGTACTTTGAGATATCTCACCTATGGGCCCTGAGTGGTGGTTTGCGAATTTCCACAGCCGTAACAATATTTTTCTAGGATGGCAAAAAAATTCTCTCACGTCCTTTGATCTTGAATGGCCCGAGACCAAGGGGAGAAATTATCGCTGTGTGTGTGTGTGTGTGTGTGTGTGTGTGTGTGTGTGTGTGTGTGTGTGTGTGTGCGTGCGTGCGTGTGTGTGTGTGTGTGTGCGTGTGTGTGCGCGCGCGCGCGTCTGTCTCTGTCTTTCTGTCTCTCTATTTGTCTCTCTGTCTGTCTTTCTGTTTCTCTGTTTGTCTGTCTCTCTGTTTTCAGCATTAAAACTGAATCATACATGGGTGGTGAAACGAATGTATTTGGCAACCTTGAATGGGAAGATGTTGAAATTCCAGGGGTGATGACTCATTTCCAACTTGTTCCAGTCTAAATGCTCATCTGGATGAAATGGACACAAAACTCGATCTTCTGGAGGTAAATGTTTAATTTATTATTTTATTCATATCATTATATAATCATCTTTATCTGCTCTAATGGTTATTTTTGTTTCAAAACAGAATATGGTATCCGAGTTTCAAAATCGCAAGACATCTGAAGCAGACTGCTGGGAAAGATCATCCATTCTCACAACTGAATATTTACCCAAAGAAAAACGTTAAATATTTTCAATCTTGATGAATTATATTTGCTTTGCTTTCAATGATTTAATTCTTAATTATAAAAAAGAATAAAGGAGGTGCAACGGGGGGGGGTAGGTGCGCTCCCCCAATGACCCACCACTCCTCTCATCCCTCTCCCCTCCCTCCCCATGTGTGTGTGGGGAAGGGTGGGGGTGGGATGAGGGGGGTGGTGGGTCAATGGTGGGGGCACACAGGGGGGTGTGTCTTGTGTGGGTGGAGCTTGTGTGAATGGGGTTTGTGTGTGTGGAGCAATTTTTTTTAATTAAATAAACATGTTGTGTGTGGGGAACTAATTAACTAATCACTAATTATGTGGATATGATGGATGTGGATGTGGCTTATGTGGGTGGTGTTTGCGTGGGTGGAGCTTGTGTGGGTGGGGCTTGTGTGGATGTGGCTTTTGTGGGTGGGGCTTGTGTGGGTTGGTGAGGCTTGTGTGGGGTGGGGATTGTGTGGATGTGGCTTTTGTGAGTGGGGCTTTTGTGAATGGGGTTTGCGTGGGTGGGGCTTGTGTGGGCGTAGTCAAAAAGGTGTGGAGTTAAAAAAGGGGTGGAGTCAAAAAAAATTTTTTAGATTTAGCTTTGTCTTTTGTAATTCCTGTGAATAAAATGAACCTAAAATCTCTTTCCCCTTTAAATCGCATAATTCATAAGTTCAAGGAACTGTATCTATTACATCAATGATTTCAAAAAGTTCATTTGTCCATCGCTTCGTATAACCTTTTTCAAAATGAGATTTCCACCTGTATATTCTTACTATATCACCAACTTTGAACTTAGGGTTTCTGACATTAATCTCTTTTTTATATTCTAATTACCTTCGCATTCTGCAAAAGGTTATGTTTTGGTCGCTGTGTATTTATTTATTTGTGAATATGTGTGTTTGTTTGTTATTCGCATAACTCAGAAATTATTAAACCGAATTGCATGAACTTTGGTGGGATGATTCGTGAGTATCCAAGGACGATTTGATTAGATTTTGGGAGCGATCCGGTTAAAGGTCAAGGTCAAGGTCATGAAAAGGTCAAAAACGCTCTGAGCATAACTTCCTTCATAATACAGCTATCGACATGCAACCACTGCCATATTGTTCCATGATGAGATACCTTTCGGATATGTAGTGTCGGATTTGACGTAACGTCATCGGAAGTGCATCTAAATGACGTAAATTTTCAATTTTTGATGTCATCAGTTTTGAACATACCGTTTTGTAGGACTTACCTTAAGGATGTCACACACCAAATTTGACTTCGATCGGACTGACCGTTATGACGTCATTGACGTTTGAACATGACGTTTTTCAATTGTGGCTAAAATGTCCTGATATTTTACATTCAAATATCTATATAATTTATCAACAAAGTCTCCCAAATCCAGGCTTATCTGTTTATTGATGTACAGGTTTTGCCAATTAACTCTGTAGTCAAGGTCAATGTCACACACAAGGTCAAAATATACTTGTAGGCATAGCTTCAGATCTAATAGAGCTATTGACATGAAACCAATGTTAAAACGTTCAGTGAACTACGAGCTTTCAGAATGGTAGTCCCCGATTGGACGTGATGTCCCCGGAAGTGCGTCAAAATGACGTCAAAAGATGACGTCATTTTTCAACTTTTAAATTTTTCAGTGTTTATCATTCCATTTTGTTGGACTGCCTTCAAGGAGGTTACACACCAAATTTGACGTCAATCGGACTGACGGTTGTGACGTCATGGACGTTTTAAAATGACGTTTTTCAAATGTGCCCGGAAAAAAGTTGCGGGGCGAAGGTATGCGCTGTACCGAGTGCCCGTTCTAGTTTTGTAAATGTTTCTGATGGTTTAGTATTCTTTGAGGTGTGAATCATATCATTATACTTATCTACAATGTCCTGAATTAAACATAACCATTGTTGAGAACCGAGTTGAGTGAATTTTTTATATCGTCTCTCTTTTAAAGTGCGATTGAATTGCTCAATAGCAACCGCTTTTCCTTCATTAAAGGTGCTGAATAATATAATGCTGTTATTTTAAAGAAAATTCATTAATATTTTGTTGTTGAACTCAGCACCCTCATCAGTCCACAATTTTTTAGGTTTTCGCTTACTTTTATTAAATATCTGTTGGAAGGCTAACATGACTGTATTCCCAGTTTTGATTTTCAAAGGGATGACCCACGCATATCTACTCCTCAAATCAATAATGGTTAAAGCATACTTGTACCCCTTATCATAATTGAGTTCAATTAAATCAGTGGACCAGATGTAATCAACTTCCTTGGAATAAACCTTCGTTCCATGAAACTTTGTGATTATTGGTTTATGTAATTCATCAGCTAATTGCTCTTCAATCTTAATGATATCATTAGAGCCCATAAGTTTTTTGAATTTCCAAGCCCAAGTTTCAATATAGCACTGATCATTTTCTTCACGATGAACCTATCAACTTTTTCTCTCAAGGTTGGATTTTGTATCAGAGACAAATTACAAAACAGTTCTCTATCAGCTTCATGTTTTTCTTCCAATGTTGTGCTATTTCCATAATCAATATCGTGCCTCATGCACACTTCATCAACCCTATTGATGGGTTTGCTCCACGGTTTAGGATTGTCAGCCTCATCTCATTTTTATTCAAGTTTGTTCCTGGACCACAGAAAGAATACCCTGGTCGATGTAATTCCCCTGGTATTCCAGTAGTTGTAAATTTACTTCCTGATAAAAACTTTTGTATATCTCCTCCACCTTTGTGTTTGGAGATTAATTTCTCTTTTTGGAGCCACACACTGAACATATGCCTTTTTGTATAACCATGTTATTTTTACTTTTAAAATATGAGATATTTTTAGTATTAGTTTTTTTTTTACATTTGAGACAATCACTCATTTATTTATGAGAAAAATTCCTACAGGGTGTGAAAACCTTTTTAGTTTCCATCATGCACATTTGAATCTTAACTTTTAAAACATAAGGAATCCTCAGAAATGTCTTCCCTCTCTCCTCTATTTATTTAAAACTTTTATTAAAGTCAATCACACCAACATCATCAAAAATATAATCTTTTCCTTCTTTGTCTTCTTTATCTCCACTTTCTCATTTATATCTTCTCCCTTACACCGATGTTAATAGTCTTGATGCAAATGTTTCTAATAGACTTGCCAATTCTTTGTTTTTCTCCTCGGTGCGTTGAGATTGATTTATTTTCTGTAATACCTTCGATCTTTTTAAAATCACACTGGTTTCCATATTTTATATGTATTTATTATCTCTCTGTCCCCCTTCTCTGTCTTCTCCCTCTCCTCCTTCTCTCTCTTCTCCCTTGCCTCCTTCTCTCTCTTCTCCCTTGCCTCCTTCTCTCTCTTCTCCCTTGCCTTTCTCTCTTTCTCTCTCTCTCTCTCTCTCTCTCTCTCTCTCTCTCTCTCTCTCTCTCTCTCTCTCTCTCTCTCTCTCTCTCTCTCTCACTCTCTCTCTCTCAGTTTCTTCAACTCCTTCCTCATCCCCTACGACCCTTGAACCACTTTCACCCTATAGAATATCATACATATATTCATCTGGATTCTGTGATACTCTTGAATCCACAATTATTTTTCTCATAATAGGAAACCAATAAGATTTGTTGATGATTTCTAAAAGAGTTTTATATTTCATCACCTTTAGAAGTTCATTTTTATTCAATATTTTAATCAAATCTCTATTTGTGGGTTTTTTAACATCAGTATAAGGCCAGTTTTTAATTGAAAATTGCCCGTGTCTATGTTCCAATTCATAAGGAATGTAAAATCGAACGCCCTTTTCTTGAAGGTATCCTTGAATGCAAAAATTATAATTTTCTTGAAGTCGTCTTGCTATCATTTATGTAACAGGAATATATGACAGATTAATATGATGACACGTAATACCACCCCATCTTCCTGTTGTTAATCAGTTTGAATTCCTCGACTTTATATAATTATCCAATTTACTTCCTTCTTTTTCATATAAACTATTACTTCACCATCATATAATTTCCTATTCCCGAAATAGTGCATTTGTTGTTTGCTAATTGTGCATCCATATATCACCTGATTCTTACCGAGAGGATAATATTCTTCTTTACGAGACTGATAAAAAATCGTGTAGGTCTTCGAGGTTGAATGAAAAAGACCAATTATATCCTAAATCACACATATTATACCTCCATTTCTCTATTCTCATATTAACTATTCTTCCTTCGTTTATAAAATTCAATACAAAGCAGATGTTTGAATTTAATAAGAAAAGGTGTATAGTTTGTTGAACCAGATGTTGTGGTTGTAAATTCTACTCCTTTAACAAAACGTGCCGTTTTATTTAAGGATATATATATATATATATTGTGATAAATTACCTAATCTCACAAAGTCATTCACATCAGTCGGGCTTGGATAATTTAGTAATTTATAAGCATTTTTCATATTAATATTTTTTGCCATACTATATTTCTGTCGTTCAGCCTGTGCCTTTTGTAATAATTTGATAAATCAATATCCAGTTCTTGGGATACACCAAAGAAAGAACCATCCTTACCAACATAAGTCATTTATATTAGATGAAAAATAATGTCATTAAAAAATTTATTTTTGTTGAGTTGAAATAACACATATAGACATAATTGACCACAACACTTGGAATTTAATTAATGGACTTGAAATGTTTGATAAACACCATTCTGAAAGAATTTTATTACTTCAACAGGTGGTAGATAACCAAAACTATCAAAATAATATTTGGCTTGACTATTAAAAATACAAACCCAATGGAACCATTCCCATTATTATCTTCTAAGTTCATAATAATATTTGTTGTATGTTTAGACACGTTTGTTAATTCATCTCTCAAACAAATAACCACATGAATTTTTAATTTCTTACAATATTTGATAAGTTCTAAATTTGATGTTGTATTCTTTCCAAATTCTTTAAACCACCCATCAATGCTCATTTATTTATTAGAAAGCTATAATCAATGACCCCTTTTAGTTAATTTTACACCTGCTTGTGCGATAGAAGAAAGCATATCTCCAACTAACAATCTCGCTGTATTAGGCAGACTTTCAAGTTTTTCAGCAAAATCGACAATTACACCACTTCCACTAATTTGTTGCTCCAACTCTTTGTTATGTCCTTCCAATTATTTTTGAGCACGGAGTTGAGCGTTCCTTTTGTTGGCAGTTTTCACCGCTGCTGAAGTACGACCCGTCAATGCTCCAGCAGCACTTAAACCAGCAAATAAAGGAATTAGAAATGGGAGAAATCCTCCACTCGTCTCTCTTATTGAATATTTCTGCCACAATGGTTTTGACATTTTAATTTTAAGTGAGCCAGTATCGTTCAAGATTTTCACCTGTTCTCTTGTGAGCAAAACATCAATTCTTCCTGCTCCTTTTCTCTGAATTGTATAAACATTAATCATGCAAGGCTTTTGATTTTGAATACAAGATGATAGTTTATGACGATTGATTTGATTAACATATACTCCAGTTGGCACTTTACTACTCATTTATTTATCAAAAAAATTATGTGAAACTAATCACAACACCATTATCTGTATTAATCTGTAATTCTGTTTCTTCCAAAAGCAAACAATATGTTTCAACTTCTTCACTCTCTCCTCTTTCAATGTATAAGGAAGTATCCACTCGATTAGACTTTATAGTTTCCTTTTGAGCACTCAGGTCAATCGCATAGATTGTATACAGACTTTTAAATGCTGTCATATCCAAAATGGGGTCTTTATTTCCATTGCTTTCACAAACCTTTTGGTAAGACTTGTATGCTTCAGCACAATCATTTTTTTCCCAATTAATTTCCAATCTATCTTCTGGAGAAAATGTTCCATCTGGAGAAACGTGAAGTTGTTTCACCATAACATTATCACTCAATGCATTATTATCAGCAGCAGTATCGCCATCTGGTTTTAAAAAAATGAGCCACAGATATCTTGGCTTTCCTTCCAGAACAACCAAATTCCACATGAAAGTGGTTTAATTCAGTTTAACGTGTTGGCATCTTCTTTTAAGGTGTGATACATTGAGTGGCTTCTTTGAGTTGTCTTCTATTCAACATCTCTTCTGATTTAAGATTAGGAGTATATTCACTAATATACCAACTAATTTCATCAATTAGAAGTTTAGTCTGAGCAGTAAAAGCATTAGCCACACCAAAAAGAAATCTATTTTCATTATCATTACTTTGCAGTTGAAATCTAATTTTAAGACCATACAGAACTTTATCATGATAACAAAATCCAAATATACCTTCAAGAGGAACTGCCACAGTAAAACTATTAACTGCTTTTGTATCATCATTACACATTGCCTTTCTTTGACTATAACCAGGGACTGAGTTTGTTCCCGTTGCCATATCATGAATAAAACCTTTGACAGCCCCCTTTCCCATTCTATCACGAAATGAATGTAGTGTAAGTTTCATCATTTCAGATGTAGCAAAGACATAATCAACCACTTCAACTTCTTGTGTTCCAATGTACAAACGAACACTATCAAACATTTTCCAGAAGAAATAATTTACGAGTGTAGCGTTTGTGTTATTCGCAGCCTTAGTGAATGTAAATTTACACAACAAGAAACTTTCAGTGAGATTCAAATAAGTTTGTTGATTATTTATTTCAAAACTTTTTGTTCCATTTGCATTCCAGTCTGTTCCAGTTATTGCATTTACCTTGAAGTTGTCTTCTTTTTAGTAGAGTTTGAGATGACAATGGTATCATCCAAATCATAGATATTATCAATTGCTTCCATACTTGTATTTATTTTGGAAAAAATGTTGTTAAAACTTTTGAATCCCTGACCCAAGTAATTGAATTATTTTCTGTCATTCTTGGGGAGACAACTGAGTTTTGCCTTTCATAATTACTTTTATTGTTTGCAATTTATGGGGTTCCTTTTGGGCATCTTTTATACTCATTATAGCACCTGCTACATTTCCCAATGCAGAAGCAGTTGAACCAATTATGTCTTTATGTTTAAGAATAGTTGAAGCTATACCCATTGGAGTATCAATTCACCCATCTCCTTTTTTTCTAAATTGATGTCTGACACCCCTTTGTCTCTTAGGTTTATAGTATACTCTACCAAGATACATACCTTCACCCTTGTAGTATGGGGAAAGGAACATCCCATCCCCTGTAATTATTTTATATTTTCCCAACTCATGTTTCCTCACAATAACAATTGTATTTATTTATTGGAAAACTTCACGAAGGTGAATTCTGATGGATGTAATTTCTCCATTAAAAGAAATCATGCAATTATCTTGGTTGGTTATCCTAAAATTTACTCTGTATATGGTTTTTCCACACACAGGAAGATAAACCACATTTCTGGGTTCCATATTGATAATATAACCAATTGGGGTTGAGTATGCGCTGAATGAAAATATTGTATTTTTTCTTATTCCATCATTATAAGCGCCATCAATCAAATCACAGTGAATTAATACCGAATTTATGCCTGAGGATATTTGAATGACATTATCACTGTGAAACATCCCATTAGTTTCAATCTTTTTTTAGGAGAACCCAATAACTCTCAAAATGAATTATCAATTGTGAAGTCAACCTTTTAGTTATTTTTAAGTTTAATCATTGATTTTGAAGTATGTTTTTGAATATCTATAACAATATTTTTTGGTTCATTACCCTGTTCTTTCATAAGATGAGCAATTTCGGAAGTTATTTGAGAAATCTCATATGCTCCGGGTGAAACTGTTATCGTTTTGTATCCACTTCCCGGATTATAACTAAACTTGTCATTTTTCTCGGTGATATTAAATAAGGTATTATAAGTTTCCATGGACAACAAATACGCCTCATATTCTTTTGTTGGGTCAAGTTGTAGTGGGTATGGGAATGAAGATGAGTGGTCGCTTGTTGTGAAATTAAAATAAAGGATTGTGCTTCTCATCTTATTTAATATGAGATGAAATGTCTTTTGATTGACACTTATTAATTATTTTCATGTTCATCAACTGGTCTAAAATGGCTGATGCTTCATTTAAACAATTGTTATTTTCCTGCCTTATTACTACCTAACAGCAATAACAGTCTATTAACTAATTGTGATCAGTCATTTGGAAGAAAACTAACACCTGAACCAAGGCTACTTAAAGCCTGAATCATGTGTATCTCCTTCTCATCCTTACGACTTTTAGCAGATAGACTAACCTTATAATTAAGAGAGTCCAGCAAATCAATATATACGATATCATCCTTATTTTTCATATCCAATGGTTTATCAAAATACTTTGATTCATCCCTCACAGTTGAACCCTGTTTTCCATCTTTTGTGAGAAGAAACATGAATCTCAGAGTTAGTTTAACAGGAGATTGAGCAGAACACAAGAACCTTAATTCATCATTAAATATCAATCCCTTTTCTTGAACAAGATGAAATATTGCTGGCTGTTCTATTGGAATGAGTCCTGCTTTGGTTTTTGAATCCGCTGAATATTAATTGTTTTGAAGAGCCTTCACAATATAGACAGGAGGTTGATTAATCTCTTCCTGTTGTTGAAATAATCCTTCATCATTATATTCTAATTCTCCTGTCTGCTCTAATTCTTCCTCTGTCATTGACTGAAATCTTTTACCATTTGAAGTTTTTTTATGGGTGTATTCTATTGTGGGAACTGTGGAAGCATCTAGAATTTTTTCTTGGGAAGTTTTTTAAAAGTAGCTTAAAAAATTTCTCTTGTTTTCTTTCAAATGCTTCTTCACCCATTAGTTTCTGTCTGCATTTCTGCCTAACGTCTTCCTCTTGTTTTACAACTTTTGAAACCCAATCTTGATGCTCCTTAAATCTTCTTGCTCTTTCTTTCGCATCCATTTATTTATTGGAAAATATCATTCACTGAATTATAAAGGTCAACAGCGAAATTTTCCTTTTCTTCATCATTAAAGTAGATGTGTTCAAATAAATCCTTTTCTTCAAATATTTCATCAAATCCTTCATTAACATTAATACGAGTTGTAATTTCTTCTTCACTAATACTTGTATCTCTGCTTTTCATGTTTGCGTTGAGTTTCTTCATCAACATCAAAACCGAATGATAAAATCTTAACCCCATTACCACTCAGATGTTTAATAATTTGTCTCATTCCTTCTGGATTATTTTCGAATATCATAAGACCACAAAATTTTAGTTTATTTAACTCACTCTTACAATGTCAATATTTTGTTGCACCAAGAGAAACCTCCTCAAATATTTGACCTTCATTCCTCAATCGCATATGTTCCTCTACTCAAATATAATAATAATCTTCACCTATTTCTCCAGGTCTTATTGCTCTAGTTGTTGTTGATACAATATGAACTACATGGTGCTTTTTAAGCAAATTTAAAATATTCTCATTTGTACTGTGCAAGAAACTTGATTTATGAAAGATTTTTCTAGAAGCAGATTTACCCACAAGATTTATAATAATAGTTGTCATTTATATCTGTAATTGTTTATAAAATAAAAAATATATCTTTTAATATCTCATCTTGTTTCACAGCAATATATTTATATTTTTCAGTTGTGTGCTTCACATAATCGCCAAATTCCTTTTTACTACATAATGTAAAACATACATACTACATACATAATGTCTCTCCAAAAATTATTTATATTCATAGAATTTTACATGAATAAAATAATAGTATTAGCATTATTTCATTTTGAGTGACGAGGGAGTTGAAAGTCTTCTTCTTCTTCTTTCGGCTGCTCCTGTTCGGGGTCGCCACAGCGGATCATCTGTATGATCTGCATAGTGATTTGGCACATGTTTTACGCCGGATGCCCTTCCTGACGCAACCCTGGCCGCCTCTTACGACACAGGGATATGGTACACCTATTTTAACCGGGGTATACACCGGCCCAGTATACTGGTACTCATTTCGCCGACCTCGGAAGGATGACAGGCTGAGTCAACCCCCTGGTGTATTAATTCAGTGGCTCAACGGGGCTTGAACTCAGGACCTTTTGGATCCCAAGCCGCTGCCCTAACCACTGCGCCAACACCAGGCTGAGGGAGTTGAAAGTATGATTGACAAAGATGTATACAATTACAAGAACAATGTCTCCCTCTTGTGTAGTAGCTATCCATTACCGTTTGGTTTCTCTCATTAACACAATCAAATATAACGAGGTTCTTTTTTGATTCATCCAAATCTTGGGGAGAAGGTATATCATCCGTATTATCACTAAGAATACAAGTTATCGGTTTTGATTATTTTTATATCTTTGTGTATCACAAAATAGTTGTATTATATCTTCAATGTTATAATCATTTCGTTTGTTTTGAAGTTTAAATAGACCGATTATATCTTCTTTTTGAAGACCAGCATTAAAACCTTGTGAGAGTCGTTGATACTCAAGTTGAAAACTCGACTTTGTGAAAATTATAAAATTATCATAATCCAAGAAGTTGGGAGTAAGGAGCATCTTTAAAAGTAAGCAGGTTTTTCCACACCCGCTTGAACCAACTAAGAGACATTTTAATGAATTTGGAAGATTTTTATGGTTGTTAAATTTTATCTTATTTTCCCAAATGGGTAAAAAATCATTCATTTATACATTTGGAAAACAGGTTATTTAATTTATTATTGGCTTTTTTAGAAACTACATATTTTATCCAAAGTTCGGGTTTAATTTCAAGATAATCCATTATTTTATTTATACAATATCTTGTGTTGATATTTCCCTGAAAATGGCAATCATTAATATTAAATAACAACAATTCAATTTTACATCCTCGACATATTTCTCAGTATCTTTTACAAATGGAGAGATTGATTGAAACTTGTCTTTTGTGTCTTGATCCATTGTATTTATTAAGTGAAAAAGTTGGAGGATAAAATAGTTTTAAGCACAGAGCCACCTATAAATGAAACGAAATTTTCATCAAGGAAATTTTATTTTAAGCAAAGTTTTGTTCAATAAATATGGTGGATACAACGTACTGCAATGTTTGTAATCATGAATATAAATGTTATAAAAGACACCTACAAACCAACAAACACACCTTCAATCTTTTCAGACAAATATCTCCACTTGACCAAGAAACAAAACATTGTGATAGATGTGATAATGATATTCTTTACCGGGCGTAGTGGCGTGCACCTGTAATCCGGCTACTCGGAGGCTTGGATTGGAAGATCGCTTGAGGACGGGAGCTCGGCACTGGGCCACGCTATGAGAGGGTGTAGCACAGCCCGGAATCATGGTGAAACCCAATCCTTATCCCTGTGTCGTAAGAGGCGACCAGAGTTGTGTCAGGAAGGGCATCCGGCGAAAAACCTATGCCAAATCAGAATGCGGATCATAACGAACGATCCGCAGTGGCAACCCCTAACGGTAGCAGCCAAAAGAAGAAGAAGAAGAAGAAGAAGTGATAATGATATTCTTTTAAAAAAAATTTAGTAAACACCTTCAATCACACAAACACAAGAACAATGAAGAAAGGGAAGGTGCCACTAAATTCTCCATTGAAAACACTGATGGAGCATTTAAAGGGCACATAAAAATAAGGTTGTTTCGCTTTCAAGACCCTGAACCATCTTCAATCATGGAAGCTGTTGATATGGTTAAACAAAATATTGAAACTATAATTAAAAATACATTAAGTGAAATGAAAACTTTTAAGTTTTATATGGGAGTAAAATTGAATATGGTAAGAGAAGGTGATGAAACGACTCCATTTATGAGAACAAACCCTCACTTTATCTCATCATTTAAAGATTTTGTAAGATGTGATGTTTACGACGAACTCCAGAGACAAGAACAAGAGGTTGATAACACTATAGTGTAGGTAGTGGATTTGCTATTACAAAAATAATATTTTTAGATATACACATCTTAAAATGAGATCCTCTTTAAGCTTCTTCTTATATTGATTTTCCAAAAGAGATAAAACTTAAGAAAGTGGTTGTTAATATGCAAAACAAAGAAAATAAATGTTTTCTATGGTCTGTTCTTGCTCACTTACATCCTCCACAATGGAAACCTGAAAGGGTTGAACATTATAAGAAATACGAGAATACATCAAATGTTAAAGATTTAAAGTTTCCCATGTCATTGAGAGATATTCCTAAATTTGAGAAAATGAAAAATCTATCTGTTAATGTATATGGATTAACGGATACAAACAAAGTTCAGATATTAAAAATTTCAAACAACAATAAAAATGATGAAACACACATTGACCTTCTCTACTTTACTTCAAAGGAAAAATCACATTATGCTTTCATCAAAAATTTATCAGTATTAACCAAATCACAACTATACAAGAGAAAATGTAAAACATATCCTTGTAAGAGATGGCTCAACTCCTTTCACTCAAAAGAATGATTAAATCAACCTTTGAAATATTGTTGTAATCATAAATCAACAGTAATCAATTTACCAAAAGCAGGTTCAAACATATCATTCAAAGATTTTAACAAATCTATAAAAACATCCGTTTGTGATATATACTGATTTTGAAAGTATCCTTGAAAAGATAGATACTGTTTCTCCAAATCCAAATAAATCATACACAAATAAATATCAAAAACATACTCCTTGTGGCTTCTGTTATTATATCAAATCATCTGTTGGTGATGAATACAAGATGTTAGAACTTTATAGAGGAGAAGATGCCTCAGAGGAGTTTGTAAGACGATTGGAAAAAGACTCTATAAGACGAAGAGAAATAATGGTTAAAACCTCTCAACCAATGCCATTAACAAAGGGAGAGAAAAAGGAATTTAGAAAGAACTATATCTGTCATATTTGTGAGGAGAAAATTGAGGGAGAGGTCAAAGTTGGGGATCATTATCATCTTACTGGAAAATATAGAGGTCCAGCTCATTCCCATTGTAATCTTAATTACAAGCCCCCAAACTTTATTCCTGTCTTTCTTCACAACGACGCTCACTATGACACACATCTATTTATAAATGAACTTTCAAAGATATCTGGGGATATTTCTGCCATTCCCAACACAGATCAAAAATACATCTCATTCACAAAAACAATTCATACATCCCCCATAACCCACATCAGATTTCTTGACAGATACAAGGTTATGGCAAGTCAATTATCGAACTTAGCATCAAATATCAAAAACTTGCAGAATCTTAAATCACATTTCTCAAATCAAGAAGAGATTGATCTCTTATCACAAAGTGGAATATATCCATATGACTACATGGATTAATTTGAGAAGTTTAAAGAAACACAACTTCCTTCAAGGGAAAGTTTATATAGCAAGTTGAATAAAACTCATATTTCCGATAGAGATTATACACAAGCTAAAAAGGTTTGGGAGAAGTTTAATATAAAGAATCTTGGAGAATATCATGATTTGCATATTAAAACTAATGTATTGTTCTTGGCTGATGCGTTTGAAACTTTTAGAACAGTCTGTCATAACAAAAATTCTTATGGATTAGACCCCGCAAACTATTACACAGCCCCGGGTTTGGCTTGGAGTGCGATGTTAAAAAGTGACAAAACAGAATTTGGAATTAATCAGTGATATAGATATGCTTTTAATGATAGAGAAGGCTAAAAGAGGAGGAATATCTCAAGTATGTTCCAAGAGATATGCTAAAGCAAATAACAAATATATTCCTGATTAGAATAAAAATGAATACAACTCTTACCTGATGTATTATGATGCTAACAATTTGTAGGTGTGGGCTATGTTTCAATCTTTACCTTATGGAAAACTTAAATGGCTTAAAGAAAAACATTATGAAAAAGTTTTACAAAACATTGTTGTTTCCTCTCAAGAAGAATTGGATGAAGCTGAAGTTGGATATTATTTTGAGGCTTATATAAAATATCCAGAAGAACTTCATCACAAACATAAAGACCTACCTCATGCCCCAGATAAAGAAAGTCCAAGAAAAGAATGGTTGAGTGATTACCAACAGTCTTTTCATATAAAAGGTAAATCTCCAGAAAAACGACTAACTACATTAAATGATAAAGAAAGTTATGTTTTGCATCAAAGGAACTTGAGCCAATATTTATCTGCTGTGTTGAGAGTGAGGAAAATTCATCGGATTTTGAAATTCAAACAAAGTCATTGGTTAAAGAAGTATATTGGTTTTAATACAAAAAGGAGAATAGAAGCAAAAACAGATTTTGAGAAGGACTTTTATAAATTAATGAATAATGTTGTATTTGGAAAGACAATGGAAAATGTTAGGAATCGACAAAACAAAAGACTTGCTACATCTTGGAAATGGTCTATAAAGTTAATTAATAGACCAAGTTTTGAACGAGCGGAGGTGTTTTCAGAGAACTTTTGTGGCTCTTCATTTGAAAAAAGAGAGTATTGAAATGGATAAACCTATTTATATAGGAACATCAATTATTGACTTGTCAAAGTCGTTAATGTATAACTATTTCTATAATAATTAAAAATCAAAGGATAAGGATAATGTGTCATTGTTTTATATGGATACAGATAGTTTTATATTAGAAATTAAGACAAGTGATGTATATGAGGATATTATTGATAATATTGATATATATATATATGATACAAGTAATTATGTCAGGTGATGTGTTGTTTTCATCAAAGAATGAAAAGGTTATTGGTAAGTTTAAAGATGAATTGGGTGGGAAGGTCGTGAGTGAATTTATAGGATTGAGATCAAAGTCTTATGCTTTTATGTATATTGATAATAATAACATTGAAAGGTGTGATAGGAAGCTAAAGGGAATAATGAAAAATATAATCAAGAAAACAATAAACTTTAAACATTATTACAACTGGTTAGCATTAACGAAGGAAGAGTACAGAAAAATGAATACAATAAGAAGTTATAAACATCAATTATATACAGAAGAGATAAATAAGAAAGCATTAGGAGCTTTTGATGATAAAAGATGTATTTTAGAGAATGGAATCAATAAATGGGTTAAATGAATCTGTTGGTTATAATTATAAGTGTTAAGATATTGGGTTGGGTATTTTAACAGGCAACCACCGCCTTTTTACTGACTTATAAATGATAGAACCAAGCAATAAGTAAACCAAAGAGTGGAGATGTAATCAGCCTTGGTATTTAAATGGGAAACATAAAGAATGTGAGAAATATCAAATAAGTCTTATTTAAGAAACAACCAGGGTAGATAGACCAGGTAGATAAAACAAATAAGCGGATAAATGAAATTACAAATAAGTTTGAGGATGTAAAGAAAAAAATAAATATCCTTGAATGGACTGAAAACTTTGATGGTTATCAATTCAACAATGGAAAAACAATTTACTACAATCTCAAAATGATATGTGGCTCAGGAGGTGGTCAAATAAGAGCATTAAGAGAAGTTTATCATTTCATTTCTGCTCAACAAAGACATTTTTAAAAAGAACCAAGTTACAAAGTAATCTTTGTGAATATTCTCGATGGAAATGAATGTTATAAGAAAATGAAGTTGTTCCCCAAAGTAGAACATGGACAAATATTCTTTGATTCGCTCTTTGAGTGGAATGAAAATTTGAAAGGGAAGAAGTGCTTTAATCAGTAAGTCTCAATTTTGCATTTGTTTGTATGGGAGGGGGGATAAAATCAGTCTCAATTTTACATTTGCTTGTATGGGAGGCGGAGGAAATCAGTCTCCTATTTTGGACTTTTGGGACTTGAGTCAGAAAGTTTTTCCCTTTTCCCCCATTCATTTGAATGGAAGTCCCAGAAACCAATTTATCCTCTAGTAATATTGCATGATTTAGTTTGTAATCATGTAATATTGCGTGATTTTGTTTGTAATCGTGGAAAGTTGCGTGATTTAGTTTGATATCACATGGTTTAGTTTGTAATCGTGTAATATTGTGCGATTTAGTTTGGAATCATGTAATATTGTGTGATTTAGTTTATAATAGTGTAGTATTGTGTGATTTAATTTGTAATTGTGTAAAATTGCGTGGTTTCGTTTGTTGTCGTGTAATATCACATGATTTAGTTTTATATCACATGATTTAGTTTGTAATCATGTAATATTGTGTAATTTAGCATGTAATCATGTAATATTGCATGATTTAGTTTGATATCACATTATATAGTTTGTTATCTTGTGATATTGCGTGATTTAGTTTTCGCTACTCTTTTAATTACATTGGGGGGGGGGGTGTTCGTGACAGGTAATAGTTATGAAGAAGAAGAACATGTGGTGTTTATGAAGAGAAACAGTGGGGTTTTTGTGAAATAAGGCAAATGCATCATTATGAAATGTTATTAAAAGCTTTTAAAGTAAGAAGAAAATTTATTCAATCATCCCAGCAGGCACACAACATTGTTGCAACATCGTTTGCCAGTTCTATCCTGACGTCAGAATTGGGACAGTGGGAAGTTGTTTTTGCAACAACCATGACGTCGGTTTTCAACGTTGTGACAACATTGAAATCTGACGTTGTTGCAGCGTCGTGTTCTGGTTGTACCTGACGTCAGAATTGGGTCAGTAGGAAGTTTTATTTGCAACAACCATGACGTCAGATTTCAACGTTGTGACAACGTCAGATTTCAATGTTGTCACAACGTTGAAATCTGACGTCGCTGCAGCATCGTGTTCTGGTTGTACCTGACGTCAGAATTGAGTCAGTGGGAAGTTGTATTTGCAACACCCATGACGTCAAATTTCAACGTTGTCACAACATTGAAGCATGCCGTTAGTTTTCAACTTTATCACAACGTTCATAAAATGGAGTTTTTGTTTTTACCCTTTTCTTTGCACGCCAAAGAAACGACCATTGCAGTGCATGGCACCCTTCAGCTTCCAGCTTGATGGAGCCCTCGGCCCGTAGGTCTGGGGCCAGTGGAGCACCGCTGTTCTATCGGTGCTATTATCAAAACATTGAAGTTGTATTGCAACATCATTACATTGCACAGTAACACAAAATGACCACAACTTGAAAACAACTGTAATTCATAATCATTTATTATCATGTATCACGCAGAGCATGATTGCGGAAAAAATATACAAGCAGTATTAACAATAATAATATCTTTATTCGTACCAAAAAAGCACACTCAAATACAAACGTACAATAAATAAATAAAAGTAGATAGCATTGCAATTGAGAAACATATACTAAAAATTGGGAATAAAAAGAAATACCACGTGGGTAAAAGTCGTAAATACCTTTTTGACAAATTCACTTTGTGCAAAACACAGTTAACAATTCAAATTCAGAAAGTTCTGCTCCAGAGAGGAACTGTGGAGCTTCGTCTCTCTCAAATATATTTGACTGCACAAAGGCACCTTTAAGTACAATAACATCATCATGCAGTGTTGGTAAAACTGCTGATAATTCTATGCTTACATACATTAACTGGGCATTAGGAGCATAAGAAGGTATTGACCGATAACTTACATTTATAAAAAATGTAATTCAAAGTTTTAGGTACTGATGACATACTACCCATTGTTACAAGATTCATAATTAAGGAACCTCAGGTAAGAATTATGAGAAGACAAAGAACCACATATAAATTTTGCTACACGACATAATAGTTGACATTCAATAGGTAGAAATTCAGCAATGACTGGTAAAAGAGTAGAATATGGGTCCCACTTGGGAAGTCAAACACCTTTCTGATATAATTTCTCCATGATATATATAATTTAGAAATATTTTTACTTGTTATGTCCCACAGCGGGCATCAATAGAATGAGATGTATTGAGACTTAAACAGATGATACTTGACATGATATGAACAGTGCATAAAATTATATAAAACTGAATTACACTCAGGAAATCAATGAGACCAAATATTATATATATATATATATATATATATATATATATATATATATATATATATATATATATATATGTGTGTATTCATACAAAGAAAAAAATATAAATCTAACATCATTAATATGAAAACACAATTTTGAATGCATCTCACATAAATAATTCCAAAGCACACAAAAATTAATTTGTTGGGCGTTTTCATTCTCAATTTCACAAGAAAATAAAATAACTTCGTTCTGCATAAAAGTACATGTAAATATTTTCACAATGTAAACTTAGGCTGGGTTTCCAACATACAACATTACAATTAACTATGCTGCAAATTCTTAATAATTAAGGACGTGGATGGTTGGCACAGCATGTTGCTGTTACTCATTATTATTACACTAGTACGCATCCGTACGTTGAAAAAAAACAACTACACAGGCCATTCCTTTGATCTCATAAATGACGACTGGATTGGGGCATTGTGTTTTTCTATAAATGCGCAAAAGAAATCGAGAAATTATGAGAATACAGTAAGTCATCACTATCCGGAAGTCCGTACGTTGTAACCCGTAATGGGGAACGCGGCTGAGGATCTCTTCCCCATCGGCCACACCTACGCAGTTGGTTTGGTAAATAAATGGCCATAACTTGGGAAGCACTTGTCCAATTAATATCAAACCTTGAAAAGGCACACACTCAGGTCCCCAGCAATATAGCTGGAAATTTTCAATTAGATCAGACCAGTGGTTGTCGAGAAGCAGCCTACGTACACATACACACACAAACACACACACACACACACACACACACACACACACACACACACACACAAACACACACACACACACACACACACACACACACACACACACACACACACTGCTGGAATTATAGATAGATGAGGGCTTGTTCCTGCCCGCACCTCCACACCGATCAGGGGCATATTTCAAAAGTTGTGATATGGCAGTGCCCACGGCCGCCTCCGTTGCTGTTGGCTGACTGGCCATGGTACTATCTGAAAAATAATAAGAATTTCCACTTCGTATATATTTGGCTTTATGATCATCAAAAAAGACTTGCAATGTCAATTACGCTCAAGTCATTTACATTATAAACGGTCATTTAGCAGAATTCATTACCTCTGACAACTTTATAAAAAATTCAGGTTCCGGAAAAGTCTCTTCCCATTCTTTCCACACAAATTGTATGTGGACATCACAGCATTGGACATCACCCTTATTTTCGAAAATAAAACAATTTAGTACACCAGTGTTCAAAGCAGCTTGTAACAAATTTCAAGTTCCACTACCCTTAAAAAGCTTCAATTAATATTATTGTTGATAATATAAAGTTATTTTCATGTCTTTTGATAACAATTTTACCAAAGAAAAACAATTGTGCACCGACAAACTTGATCAACTCCCCAATGGTGACAAACTACCACAATGGAGGCTTCATTGTTACAAGTGGCAGTTTGTTGGTGGCCAAAGGGTTAATTTTTTATTTATTTATGACAAAACCACATTTTTCGGCGAACAATAACTGACAATTGTTTTCCTTTTGCCTTTGCTTAGGCCTAACTCGTTAAAAGAGGATATAAAAACAATATATTAGAAAAAAAATTATTATTAATTGAGGTTTTTTAAGGGCAGTGGAACTTTTAATTTGTTACATTGCGGTACAATGCGGTAATTCGTCGGACACGAACGGCCGAAGCATTATCCACACCAGAAATATATTTTAAAAAGGTTCTGAACCAATTAAACTTGTCCAAAGTAATTTTTACAGAGTTCCCCTTTATTTACCACAGAGCGGTGTTTTTTTTTTTCACCAGGCCCGCGGAAAAACGAAATGATTAATTATTATTTACCGTCGATTTCTCCACATGATCTGGGCCAAATCAGCGACAGCTAAATGTGATAAACGAACGATGAAATTGGGTGTTGGAGGATTCGATCGTCACATGCCGTTCCCGAGTCCAACGCTCGAACCACTCGAGGGCCCCGAAGGGCCCGGGAGAGTTTCCATTGAATGTACCGATATAGATTCCATCACACCAGTAACAGGAACACATCATGGATTCTGTGATCTTAAAAACGTCCAAAAACAAAAGCTAAGACATAAAATCTATTTATAATATTATACTTACCAAAAATGATCACAGCGGAAGATAATTTTAACGATAAAAGCGGAAGTCTTCTGCAGATTAAAGCGGATTGTGTGCCACACTCAGAAACAGCTCAAAAGTTCACAAGTTTAACCAAACCTTGAAAATGGCGGCTCGTAATGCGGAAATAGCAATTAGCCAATCAGATCTCTCCTCCAGTGAAAGGCAGACACAACCACACACGTCACGAGGTGGAAAAGCGGTCACCATGGCAACACACGAGGCAGAAAAACAGTTTTAGATAATCGAGCTGCGCAGTACCGCGTCGTGATCTGGTTGTACAACCAAGCGGCCGATTCCCGACGTCGTAAATCTTTCATACTGACGTCGTGTGTCTGCTGGGATGAGGAATGTTGGTTCAATTGGGAGGTAATGAGAAAGCAAGACATAAACAATGAACCAAGGAAGGAAATATGAGGCAGAATGAGTTTGTGATGTTTTTTTTTTCAAGCAAAAATATTTGTTTGTTTCTTTTGAAGCGAGGAGGGGGAAATAAGATAAAGATGAGGAGCATGAAAGAGGATATTTGGAAAAAGGAGAATGAGGCACATATTGTGAGAGGTTTTCGCGAGTCTTTCTGGAGAGGTGCTTGAAATTAAAGCGCGAGATGGACGCTGTCATGGCACCTTATATGGCGGTTTATATAAGGACATGCAGAACATGGCAAAGCAGACAAAGATCACCTCCTTCTTCACAAAGTCTGATGACCTTTGACAACCCTAAGCCAGGTATGTGGATGTCATCTCAATAATCTCCAACACCCTTCATCATCATCATCATTATTATTATCATCAAAAGTAAGTAAAATTTTAAGGGGTTTTTCACTTTTACTGAACAGTACGTGCAGTATTAGTTTAGGCCATGAAGTTGATAAATTTTAGAGTTGGTTCCCCGAACCATATTTTCCCCATTCGATCTTAACTTTGCGCATCTTAGTTTTGCCCAATACAGGATTTTTGAAGAAAGTAATCCCCGGTAATGGGGAGGGTCTGCTGTACCACCACCTTACACAAAAAGGAGACCGAGAGGCAGAACAGAAAGGATTTAAGAGAGGATGCTATAGAACAATAGACCACTTACTATGAAAAAATGCCATACTGGAAAACTCTAAAATGAGAAGAACCAAATTGTCCACAGCCTGGATAGACTATAAAAAAATGCTTTTTCTCTTGTCTTACAATCATGGATGATAAAATGCATGCAGATATACAAGATCATCCCATAAATAATCAAACTGATTGAGAAAGCAATTGAGCTCTGGGATACGATATTGATATTGCAGCACTTGAAAGGAAAGATTGAAATACCAGGAGTGAAGATATGATGTGGGATCTTCCAAGGAGACAGCCTTTCCCCTTTCTGTTTTGACTGGCTCTGGACAAACTGTGTGAGCTCATCAATGAGCAGATATGTGTATAAAAATTAATCCCATCAAAAATTATACATTGCAATTATTTATTCAAAATATTCAAGAAGACTGGAAGATATGATGTTTCATAGAAAGAAGCCTCATTTTAAAACACATCATGTACAAATGTGACCCTATTATTTTTATCTTCAGGGATATTCTACAATTCCAATAGAAGAGATGCAACTACTCTTATGAAAAAGGTTTTTCGAGTTTTTTTTTTTTTGTCCTGAAAAATAGAACGTAGTGAACCCATAGTCATGCTAAAAGATTGTCTTTTAAAACCCTTCTTAAATCGTCCTTATGAAGGTGTACAGACAAATACACAAACACTCAAATACACACTGTGTATTGTATAGGTAGATATATATATATATATTTTTTTTTATTGTTGTTGTGGTTCTGTAAAACCTTATGCCTCCAAGGCAATGGCACACAATATACAGCGATCCCAAGGCAGTTATTTCAATAGTATATGTTTTAGTTAGTCCCTTCCATATGTCTAGTGGGTAAAAAGGGGAAAGTTGCATTGCGTAGGACTCTTGTAGTTAAGTCTATTATATCTCTGATATCCTCACTTTAACCTTTAACCTTTTCCCTTCTGTTACGCAAACCATGCAAGCAAGCACATACATCATGCAACTAAGAATGAGCAGTGCACTACGAGCATTTCCAGCATGTTCGCGCTGCAAGCACATCTGGCCAACAGCACACCAGTTCATCGTTTTGTTGGAGTTTGCATGCCCATTCCCTGTTCAAATATGCATGCCAATTCCCAATAATCACCTCACCTCAGACTTCACTCCGCTCACCAAACGTCATCATATTCACCGCAACAGCTTCCTACAACTGGGAAAAATACCCCCACAACAAACCACGCTAAATCCCGACTTTTATTCACCATTTCACTACAAGCACCACGTGGCACTCGGCCCTTCCCATAGATGCCACATGGCAATCAACACTCACTACTGAGGCTGCATTACCACCACCTCTCATGAGGAATGTAAAGAAAAGAGTGCACTGCTCTACAACCTCCGTAACTGCCCCATAGTCGTCAAATCCACACCGAAACTTCAAGGGAACCGGAGGGGACATGGGTCGAGTTGTTCCAGGGCATAACGCGAGGCGCAAATGTGCACTGTGGCTTATGATGGGACCTATGGGTAGTGCAAGGATTTCGCTATGATTCCATATTAGAATGAAGTGCAGTGCACGTTCGGGGCTGGAGCACGCGTCTGAGGACCGCGACCCCATGCAAAGCTTGGAGCTCTGATCCATGCCAAGGTCGGCGAATGACTGAGCCAGTTTCTGGCTCTGAGGCCTGGCTACGGCTGCTGTGGCCCAATCGGGGAGCGGGATTTTGCCTGTAGCTCGTCGCAATCCATTACTCAGCTCCTCCATTCACCTTGGCTCATAAAAATGTCAGAACAGAGCCAATTCGATCTCTTCTTAGCTCTTCTTTGCCATTTTTGCCCTCCGCTCTCTTTTGGGTCAGTTGCTCTTTCAGTCAGCCTGCTCATTGGTCTGTCCATCAGCTTGCTTGCCTACATGAGTCCATCGTGTTCGGCCTGCTCACTGTCGCTGCTGCTGCTACTCACTTTCATGTTTGGGGCTGTCGGTGCTGCTACTGAGGGAACGCAGAGCCAGACGGGATCGACAAGCAGGCAGTCAGCGAGCTGGTCGGCATCCTGAGTCCATGTGACCAGGTAGGTGGCGGGGGGGAGCTCTCACACTACTGCCACAACGTGGGGCCACGACATTTGAGTGATCCTCAATCGGTACAGATATTTACACTAACAGACATTTACATAGAGAGGATAGGGACTTTTAGCTTATGCATATTTTTCCATTATCTTTCTTTCCGGAAAACACAAGCTAGGAACAATTCCAAAAGAAACACGTGGCAACAGGAAGTGTATAGTTAGAAGTGAATTTTAAAATTTTTTTGTTTTTTGTTTTTTTGAAGATTGCATAAGTTTTGGAAAAGGAAAGGTTGAAGTAAAATCGGTGGCAGTGTATGGTGAATTTGGATCAGCAAACGCAGATGGAAACTGATGAGTCGATGAAAAGTAACAAAAGATGAAGGGGTCGAGAAACATGTGGTTGCAGGAGGTGCATAGATAGAAAGGATATAAGGATTTTTTTTTTGATGAATTTTTGAATATTTGAGAATGGAAGGTTGTAGAAAGAAATTGTGAAGGTAATGGTGAAAGTGGGTCGGCTCACATAGAAGGAAGATGGTATGACGGCAGGAGGAATAAGAGTTGGTACTCGTGGATATGTGGGGAAGAGGTATGGAGGGAGAAAGGGGGTTTTTTTGTTTTGTTACATTCTTTAAATTTTAAGACAAGAGTGGTTAAAGCACTTGATGAGTGCTCTTCAAGCTTCGATGGTGATACCACAGCTTAATTCTACCTGGGTAGGGGACATTTCTGGAGTTAGGAAGGCAAAATATATTAGATGATTACAATGAGTAAAAAAGTTTTCAGTTGTTACAAAGCAATGAATTGCAACATCACAGCAGCATAGCCAAGTGATGCACATGCCCTTCCTAAGCTCCGGTTGTGGTTCGTGCTCCATCACCTTGAGTGAGTGGTTCATTCTCCATCACCCTGAGCGAGTGGTTCATGCTCCATCACCCTGAGTGAGTAGTTCGTGCTCTGTCACCCTGAGCGAGTGGTTCATGCTCCATCACCCTGAGCGAGTGGTTCGTGCTCCTTCACCCTGAGTGAGTTGTTCATGTTCCATCACCCTGAGTGAATGGTTCATGCGCCGTCACCCTGAGCAAGTGGTTCGTGCTCTGTCACCCAGAATGAGTGGTTTGTGCTCCGTCACCCTGAGTGAATGGTTCATGCTCCATCACCCTGAGCGAGTGGTTCATGCTCCATCACCCTGAGCGAGTGGTTCGAGCTCCATCACCCTGAGCGAGTGGTTCATGCTCCGTCACCCTGAGTGAGTGGTTCATGCTCCATCACCCTGAGTGAGTGGTTCGTGCTCCGTCACCCTGAGTGAGGGGTTCGTGCTCCTTCACCCTGAGCGAGTGGTTTGTGCCCCGTCATTGTGAGCGAGTGGTTGTGAAATAACACCCAATTTCCAAGACGTTTGCCGTATTAACGTGTTTTCTAAATTCCCAAGCCAAATTTTTTTCCACCCATCACATGCAGCTGTTTATAAAGCAACAAATGCAAAATTGTTTTTCGGGGAAAGCTTCTCAAGGATTTTTTGGTGGGATACAGTATTTACCGGAGTCATCAATCGCATTGACTTCAACCTGCCGATTCCCGAAAAAAATTCTGACATCGGCCAATCGTGTGTGTGTGTGTGTGTGTGTGTGTGTGTGTGTGTGTGTGTGTGTGTGTGTGTGTGTGTGTTGTTCCTAAAGCATAATATAGTCTCTCTGCGAACTCCTCTATCTCTATCTCTCTCTCTCTCTCTCTCTCTCTCTCTCTCTCTCTCTCTCTCTCTCTCTCTCTCTCTCTCTCTCTCTCTCTCTCTCTCTCTCTCTCTCTCTCTCTCTCTCTCTCTCTCTCTCTCTCTCTCTCTCTCTCTCTCTCTCTCTCTCTCTCTCTCTCTCTCTCTCTCTCTCTCTCTCTCTCTCTCTCTCTCTCTCTCTCTCTCTCTCTCTCTCTCTCTCTCTCTCTCTCTCTCTCTCTCTCTCTCTCTCTCTCTCTGTATCCAGATGGTGATTATGTCTGGAGAGTGTTTATCTCTGGACATGTCTGTACAGGGTTTGTCTTTGGAAATGTCCAGAGAGGAGTTTATCTCCGGAAGTGTCCAGGCTGTGCTTATGTCTGGACGGGAGTTTGTTTCCTGATATGTCTGAGTGGTGTTTATGTCCAGACAGCTTGGCTCCAGACGTATCTGGGCATTGTTTGTCTCTAGATGTGTCCAGACTGTGTTTACGTCGAGACAGGAGTTTGGCTCTGGACAGCTTGGCTCTGGATGCATCTGGGTTGTATTTGTCTCTGGACGGGACTTTGTCTCAGGACGCATCCGGACGGGAATTTGTCTTCCGATGTGTCTGAGCAGTGTTTGTGTCTGGATGGCTTGGCTCCGGATATGTCTGGTGGGTTTTGTCTCTGGACTTGTCTGGGCTGTGTTTGTCTCCGGGCCATGTTTATAGTATGACTGGTACAAAATGGATTTCAGACATTATTTTGTTTCCATCTTTACTATTATTCGATGCAGAATCATTTTGATTGGACAGTATGAATCATAATTAACTCTCCACCACACATCTTCCTTCCCTTCCTCTCACCTCACACTCTCTTCATTTCCACCACCCCTCCTCATTCCCTCTGCCTCCTCTCTCCATTCCCCTTCACCTCCTCACTCTCCCCCTCTCACTATCCCACACCTCTCTCCTTCTTCCCCCCTCTTTTTCAACCCCACTCCCCCTTTAGTATTCCCGTCAGCCGCTCAACCCCACTCCCCTTTAGTATTCCCGTCAGCCGCTCAACCCCACTCCCCCTTTAGTATCCCCGTCAGCCGCTCAACCCCACTCCCCCTTTAGTATACCCGTTAGCAAAGAGATGGGTCATATTTGCGATTAAACTAATAAATGTCAGTGTGTGTCCATCACCATCACCCATCACCATCATACTGTCAGGTCAGGTTCGATCTGTGACCTGCTACAGGTACCATGTAAACCTGTACTAACCTGTTCCATGGTCGGGTTGTCGGCGACTAAACCGTCTCCCCCACCAGGTTTTCTGGTGAGGAGGGTGTTTGGATATGGACACCCAGCAGGATTAAAAACAAAACCTGTCAAAGGGCGGAGGAGCTCCTTGTGAGCCAACGGCCATCCATATCTAGTGCCCAACTGTGTCTGCGGACGTCCTCCTGCAGTTGGGTCACTTCTTATTAGGAGGTTGGGGGCAGGATTTGCACTCCGGCCACCGCAAAACCCTTCATTCCGCAAAACGCAAAAACGCAAAAAAATCTGAAAACCCACTCCGTGGGAGTACCTCCTGTGCAGCTTCCCTTCGCAGGGCAGCTCACCGGATGACGGGATTGGGGCAAAGCCTTCGGGACCCCCAATCTTTGATAGGAGGGAAACCACGGGGTAACATCCCTGGGTCAGATTGCGGGAGAGTGTGTCGGAGTGGTGCTTAGGTGTCGTCCACCAGACGGCGGTCTCCTTGGGTTAACCTGAGGCGGTCCCTTCGGGTGGGTGCCTGGAATGTCCTATCCCTAAGAGAGGATGATCACCTGTCTCTGTTATCATCTGAGCTCAAGCGTTTGGACATCGGGATTGCAGCTCTCTCTGAGGTTCGGAGACCGGATTGCGGCGAGATAATGGTGGGTGGTTGCACCTACTATTGGTCTGGTCGCTCTGATGGTTACCATACCCAAGGAGTTGCTGTAGCTGTGTCCAATAAGCTGACCCCAATGATAATTGAGGTAACACCGGTCAACGAGCGTATTATGAGATTAAGGATTCGTCACTCCTTCGGTGTCATTTCCCTGGTCTCTGTTTATGCTCCGACTGAGGCGAGTGATCTCACCGTGAAGGATGCATTCTACGCCACACTCGAGTCTGTGGTTGATCAGTGCCCCAGACGAGATACACTTCTAGTCTTGGGGGATTTCAATGCATCGACTGGAACTGATAGGGACGGTTATGAGGTGTGTGTTGGTCCCCATGGGTCAGGAACTATGAACCAGAATGGCACTAAGTTCCTTGACTTTGCAAGAAGTCATGGACTTAGGGTGGCTGGTTCATGGTTTCAGCGCCCACAAGCTCATCGCTGGACTTGGTATTTCAACGCTGGCGGTGTGGCAAAGGAGATTGACCATGTCCTCATTGACGGTCGTTGGAGGATGATCCAGAACTGCAGGGTCTACCGGAGTGCTCAGTTCCTCAATACTGACCACAGGCTTGTTGTAGCAACTCTAAAGCTGCACCTTAAATCCTGGAGAATGGTACCATCCCAGCCGAGGCTGGATGTTGCCAAGCTCAGGGATGAGAGAGTAGCTGAGGAGTTTGCGAACAGGCTGAGTGGACACTTGGGGGGTCTGGGTGCTTTGGGGGGTCCTGAAGAGTTGTGGAGCACCTTCAAGACCACCGTCCTTGATGTTGCCGGTGGATGCCTTGGAGCTCACCGCAGGGCAAAGAAGAATTTTGTCTCTCAAGGGACACTGGATACCATTGACCAGAGTCGCAGGGCCAGGCTGAATGGCAGAGCTGAGCTGTTCAGCGAGCTGAGGCGTAAAACTGTACGTGCACTGAGGGTGGACAAGGAGGCCTATGTGCGAGGAATCTGTGAGGGGGTAGAGCATCACCTGTGGACAGGTGATTCTCGTCCCGCTTACAGGGGAATTCGCGCATTTCGTTCATCCAAGCCCATCCCTCGGAGCATTACAGTTCGAGCAGAGAGTGGTAGGCTCTTGACAGAGGAGTCTGAAGTGAAGGCCCGCTGGGCCGGTTACTTTGAGCGGTTGTACCAGGCTGATCCCCCAACTGTCGAGTTGGACGTCAAGGGTGTTACAATCCCTGTTGCTGACACTCGAATCAACTGTGGTCCACCTACGCTTGTGGAAACACGGGCTGCGGTGAACCAGTTGAAACGGGGCAAAGCTCCAGGGATCTGTGGCATCCATGCCGAACTTCTCAAGGCTGGTGGAAATGCTGCACTCGTGTCGTTGCATGCAGTTTTGTGCTCTGCCTGGAACACAGGCATCATCCCAACTGATTGGAAGAGGGGCCTTGTTGTCCCTCTCTGGAAAGGGAAGGGTGATCGCCAAGACTGCAACAACTACCGAGGGATGACGCTGCTCTCTGTGCCGGGTAAGGTCTTTGCTCGGATAATTCTCGATAGGGTTCGCCACCATCTGCTTGAGCACCAGCATCCAGAGCAGTCAAGCTTTACACCAAAGAGGTCAACGATTGACCGTATCCTTGCACTTCGTGTCCTCACCGAACGCAGACAAGAGTTTCGGCAGGGGCTGCTTGCAGCCTATGTTGATCTCTGTAAAGCGTTCGATTCAGTGAATCGGGATGTCCTCTGGAGGATTCTTGGTCTTCGTGGGGTGCCACCAAAACTGATCGATCTGATGTCTGAACTCTACTCTGGTACTGAGAGTGCTGTGAAGTGTGGTGGTACCATCTCTGACTTATTTCCAGTTGTTACTGGAGTTCGTCAGGAATGTGTACTTGCCCCCACACTTTTCAGCACTTGTATGGACTGGATTCTAGGGAGGATGTCGGAGAGATCAAGTTGCGGTGCGTCATTTGGGAATGTCAAGATCTCGGACCTTGACTTTGCAGATGATGCAGTCATCTTTGCGGAGACTTTAGACATCCTCTTGGGGGCCCTCGAGGTGCTGAATGAGGAGTCGGAGCCATTGGGATTACGGGTTTCTTGGGTCAAAACTAAGATCCAGGCTTTCGGTGACATCTTGGATGCTGCTGTCCTGTCTGTGTCTGTTTGTGGTGAGGATGTTGAGGTCGTGGAGAGATTCACTTACCTTGGCAGTGATATTCATGTCTCTGCTGGCTGCGAGTCAGAGGTCAATAGACGTCTGGGTCGGGCCTGGGGAGTCATGGATTCAATGGATCATGGGTTGTGGCGCTGCCGGTACCTGTGCGGGAGGACGAAAGTCCGAGTCTTCAGGTCCTTGGTACTTCCAGTCTTGCTCTATGGGTGCGACACTTGTACTCTGACCAAGGATCTGAGACGGAGACTTAATTCCTTTGGTACCAGGTCTCTTCGGAGAATCCTTGGCTATCGCTGGTCGGATTTTGTGTCCAACGAGCGGTTGCTGAGAGAGACTCGGATGACATTTGTTACCTGCATAGTCCGTGAGCGTCAGTTGAGGCTGTATGGACATGTGGCTCGTTTTCCTGACTCTGATCCTGCTCACCAGATTCTCTCAGCGAGGGAGTCTCATGAGTGGAGGAGGCCAGTGGGTCGACCACGTGCCTCATGGTTGCAACAGGTTGACCATCATCTCATGGAGATGGGGATGGGCCTGGCATCTGCCTGGGGGATGGCCAGACGGAGGCCCCTGGAGTACCGGCGGAAAGTGGACGCAGCGACGTGCTGTTCTGGCACATGCTCCCATACCTGACCTGACCTGTGTCCATCAGTCAATCTTCTCCAAAACCATAAAACCTAGCAGCCCCAAACTTTGCATGCATACTAAGGTAACTCCAAGGTGATGCATGAATAAAACTGGGTGTTTGGGTGAATTAAATTAAAACACCCCTTTGGAAGATGATTAATGGCCCTAATTTTATCCTTTATCAAGGTGCATCCTCGTTCACCTCGCTCTACCTCACTGGGGTCTTAATTCACCATTTTCTTCAACCTGCTCCACATTTCCTTGACTCGGAACATGCCCCAACGGTTTATTGATAATAATAAACCACTGAAAAGGTTTTTTCCCCACTTTCTTGACTGATATCATCAAACGCCTGATCTTCATACCTCGACATCGCTGTATACATTGCTTTTTTTATAAGTGCTATCATTTTCAAATTAGGAACTTGGATTGATTTCATGCATTATATGATGCTATTTTTCACGATCTACTTTCATGGACTCATTGAAGTATATAATCGAAATATAATTTGAGTTTGGAGAATCGGATCACGTGGACTAAATAACTCGAAATCTGGAGTGAAATCTGAAAATTTTAACAAATTAGCGATTTTGTAATTAAGTGTAATTATTTGAGCAAAGCATTAAACTTGACCTTTCCTGCTGTTTGGATGATTATATTGAGTGAAAAAAGATGAAGGAATGTGCAGAAAGTGATGGTTTGTTTTTTTGCAGGTATGTACCATTATCAATCAGTTTGTTATCACTTGCCAAGCCAGCCGTTCCTCATCAACCATTTCATTGGGGTGCTTGCTTGAGTGCTTAAGACACTTTCCAAGCACCATACATTCAATAGCGCCACAGTTTGTGTCCCGATCAGGATGTACAGTTGGCAGTTGCTAAAAGGTAGAGGTACGTAGACACACATGAACGTGGTACATATAGGTCGATTTGCATCTGTAAAGGGACTCTCCATGGGTGTGTGTGCATGCCTGCATGCTTGGTTACGGGTGCCTTGGCGGAAAAGTTTCATCCCTTATCTTATGATAATGATGGGTGGTGGAGCTTTCAACTTTTATACTCAGCAGCGTACGAGCAATCACGTTTTCCTATGGCCACGTGACTGTTTCTAAAGCAAAAGGTTATTATATATGAATGGTTTGTGCCTTAGAAAGGTTATGTGGTTTCCCTTTGTGAGTTTCAAAGCAAAATATATTTGATAACACCCAATTACGGAGCCGTTTGCCATATTAGCGTGTTTTCTAAATTACAGAGCCAAATATTTTTCACCCATCACATGACGATTCCATCCATCCATCCATTGAGTCCATACTTTGTACAGAGCGTTGGTGCTGCCTAAGCAGTCTCCTGGGCTTTTGGGCACAACCCTGGATGGGTTGCCACTCTGACGTAGGATACCAGCAAGCTGGTACTCATTTTGCCAATCTCAGAAGGATGACAGGCTGAGTCAACCCTATCTTGTATTAATTCAATAGCCAAGCGTGGTTTGAACTCAGGACCCTTGGATCCAAAGCCCACCCCTCCAGCCATTTAGCCAACACCAGGCATACATGATGGTTGGCAGATGCTTATAAAGATTCATGTTAATGCACATCTCCCTGAAACGTCTATAATACAACGTTATTTTTTATAATTTGTTCATTGAAATTCCCCCAGAACAAAGGTTAAAGCTACTCAAGGTTTTTGGGTTGTATACAGTACGTACTGTCGTTGGTAATTACCGATTATAATTACCGATCCGATTATAATCGCACTGACTCCACTCTGCCGTTTACCGAAAAATTGCCAATATCGGCCAAGCACTAATATATTTTTGTGTGTGTTGTTCCGAAAGCATGATTCTCTGATTCTCTCTGATTCTCTCTGATTCTCTCTGATTCTCTCTGATTCTCTCTGATTCTCTCTGATTCTCTCTGATTCTCTCTGATTCTCTCTGATTCTCTCTGATTCTCTCTGATTCTCTCTGACTCTCTCTGACTCTCTCTGACTCTCTCTCTCTCTCTCTCTCTCTCTCTCTCTCTCTCTCTCTCTCTCTCTCTCTCTCTCTCTCTCTCTCTCTCTCTCTCTCTCTCTCTCTCTGACTCTCTCTCACTCTCTCTCTCTCTCTCTGTCTCACTCTCTCTCTCTCTCTCTCACTCTCTCTCTCTCTCTCTCTCTCTCTCTCTCTCTCTCTCACCCATTTCCCAGATACATCTGAATGTTGGTTATGTACGTACGGTGTTTGTCTCTGGACGTGTCTGGGTGGTGTTTGTATTTTTTTCCGGATGTGTCCGGGCAGTGTTTGCCCGGACTGTATTTGTCTTCAGACGTTACGTGTCCTGGCAATGTTTGTTTCCGGACTGTGTTTATCACCGTATTGTAGTATGACTGGTAGAAAATGGATTTCAGTCATTGTTTTGTTTCCAGCTTGACTGTTATTCTATGCAGAATCATTTTGATTGGACAGTATGAATCATAATTAACTCTCCACCACACGTTTACCTTCCCTTCCTCTCATCTCACACTGCTTTCCCTTCCCCTACCCCTCCTCACTCTCCCTCCCTCCTCTCTCTTTGCCCCTCTATCTCCTCACTCTCCACCCTCTCCTTCTCCCCAACCCCTCTCTCTCTCCCCCTTCTCCCCCCCCCCCTCTCTTGATATTCCCATCACTGAAGTGATGGATGCTGTTTGCTTGTGTGTGGATATATATATATATATATATTTATATATATATATATATATATATATATATATATATATATATATATATATATATATATATTATCCCTGTGTCGTAAGAGGCGACCAGGGTTGCGTCAGGAAGGGCATCCGGCGTAAACATGTGCCAAATCACTATGCGGATCATACGGATGATCCGCTGTGGCGACCCCAAACGGGACCAGCCGAAAGAAGAAGAAATATATATATATATATATATATATATATATATATATATATATATATATATATATATATATATATATATATATATATATATCTTTATCGGTGGTGGCGGCAGAGGATATTACAAGTGAGTTGTGGAGATAACTTTCATTTTTGCACGACACACATCCCCAGAGAGTGTAAAGCCCAAAAGCCCCAAAGCCAACCTCCACTCATCCCATTTGCTGCCAACCTCCTCTAACCCGGGCACTATATAGGTAACCGGCAACATTATCACCAATCACGCTAAAACTACTGAGCCAATTGCCACCAAACTTGGCACATGGACCAAGTTTGACGCCCTGGTGAACATGGGCTACTTGGTTTCATTTTAAAATTGAAGGATTTTTTTGTTTTTAACTTTTTTAATAACAATTACAAATGAATTTGTACAAAATAAATGTTTGTGTTATGATTGGTGTAAGTCATCACAACACAGCAGATCTGTGACCGAAATCTCTGTAACGACGTGTGGAGAGGCTCGCTACGCTCACCGATCGACACTAGTTAATATATCATTTAAAACATGCGCATGAAGTACAAAACCATTAGAACGTTGAAACAGGTTAGACATCAACCCGACAATAACTTAACTTACCCTCTATTGCCACGGATCATATGACAGTCTACAACAGAGAGAAGGAAAGTGAAAGGAAGGACGAAAAGTAAGTAATCAAAATCCTAGGGGTAAATATAGTCAGCCAACATTGGCTACTCACAGGGGATTGGTTATAGTTAGCCCAGCAATATTGGCTGGCAGGATAGCCTAGAGGTATGCTACACAAGCATGCACAGATTATATATACTCATCATTCCATTGTAATGAGTGATCGTGAAAATAACTTCACTTTACTCGAAACATGCAGAGAAATATTAATATTAAAATAAACGATATTAATAGACAACATAACATAGAATGATGTTGGGAACTCTTTTTTGTGATTAACTTTCTCATTCAGATCAATCCAGACATTCTTTGTGTCTCAGTTGGTCCTCGTAGGTGAGGAGCTGAAATGGAGGGGAATGATACAGTTAATGATTCCTCAAGTGAAATATAGCAAATTGCTTTTATGGTGACTCTTTGACATTGGCACACGAGATGCACATTTACAGTGTTCAAGGAGCTTCAGCACAATGGAAAAAGTGCACACAGAACAAAGCCTTGCCCAGGCTCTTGTTATCAGTCAACTCGCATTACACTCCTGGCTTCAGGTAGCTTCACACAGATGTTATCTGAGCCACATAATCTCGCACTCCACCTTATGATTTACTAGCAAGTGTATCCGTCCCCAGCGACAGGAAAAGTTCCAGTTAATTTATCCATTTATATTACTTCATGGACTTTAAAGAGGGTAATTGTGTCATACTTGGTTTCACTCAGAGCCAAAGCTCTGAGATACTTATACCGCTCACCATGAAATGGTGGTGCAAATGGTGGAAATGGTGGCGGAGGTTTGATTTGTCTAAAAAGAGCGGAGAATATCCTGCTTGTGAAATAAAATTTGACATCAACATTGTTCATGCCTGTTCTCCCTTCATTTCAAAAGTGAATGTTGAGATTTTCAAATGCAGCATGGGAAGCGGCCGCCATAAACGGGAGACAGACGAACACACGGACAGACACCACGGCTCACAATATATACCGGATAGCCAAGTTTCACTCGCTCCACCTCAGCACATTCATGCACAGCTCTCCACATTGCTGTACGGTTGAAAATGAGTGGCTGCTGATATTTCTGATGCAAATGTTTCTCAAGCTGGTCAAAAAACATGAATGGCACTTCCCAACATTTAAACCTTTATTTCCATTCAGTAAATTCGTGATAAGATCCAGATGAAAGACAGCACAGGGATGACATAAATTCAGCATGCTATGATGTCATACAGGAAATAATGAAGCAAAATTCTATGAATTAATACACACTGTCGAAGATTTCACATCCAAAATCAACAAATCTTGCTTATTGTACTCATAAATGTCGAGCCCTGAGAGCACGTGACAATCATAGCAAGTCCTTCATACGTTACGTTTTCTTTTGTTTTCAGATTTGGGGATGCAAGGAAGAAAACGGAAAAGGATATATTAAAGGGGGACACCTCATGATTTGCTGTAGTTATAGTCAATCGGGTCCAACCTGAGCTGTCTTGTTGCATGCACAAAGACACATTCACTAATGAGCTGTCCAACCTGGATTTGAATCTCAGCCCAGCTTTTAAATATCATCTTGGTGTTTTACAGGCAGGCTCATTCATATGTATATCGATACTCTTCTGTAGACAAATTGTAGACATTTTCTGTTTTTTTGTTTTTTGTTTTTTTTTGAAAATACAATCCAGACCCTCTCAATATCAGGATGCATAATGTCTCAGTGTTCATCGTTTTGATGCTACCTTGTCCTCAATGGGACATTATTCCAAGGCTTCTCTGTTTTTTTGTTCACCGTGAGAATGACTGAGAGTAAGATTTCTGTTTGCATTCATAGCCAATGCAATCTGATCTTGGCCTCAAATGTTGCTCCTTATAACTGCCTGTGCAAGCTTTGTCCTTGACGGTGCATGAACGCACATATCTTACAAAAGGCCATGTTATAAATGCCAATTTCACAGCACTTTTTTGTTTGGTTAAAGGCCTTCACTGTCCTCCCAGTGAACTCGGTGAATAAAGGTATCAAGTTTGGTGTGTGTGTGTGTGTGTGTGTGTGTGTGTGTGTGTGTGTGTGTGTGTGTGTGTGTGTGTGTGTGTGTGTGTGTGTGTGTGTGTGTTTTGCGGTATAAATAATTGTTATGGAGAATTAAGCAATATACCGACAGGCGTCAGCAAAGAAATCAATAAAAGAGGAATTGTATTGTGATGCTGAATATGTTTGGTACAAAGATTATCACAATAAATGCAAAATATTAATAGATGTATTACAATGCACTCCATAGTATTTAGAAGTAGCCTCGATATATACACACTTGCCTTCAAGTTGTCTCGCTTGGGTTCGAATCAAGACCCAGTTATAAACCGTCATCCCGGTGTTTCACAGACAGGGTGATGCATCTATGTGGGTGCTGTCCCTCGAATTGACATAAAAACATCTGCTTGGTGGTGGATGTTAAAGATCCTGATGTGATTGTTTGTAAAGAGTAGGTGAGCTTTCGCCGGCATCATGAACAAATTTCAAATTCCTACCCCATCTACTGCTGGGAAGGAAATGGCAAACCACCAAGCATAACTCTTGCCAAGAAACTGCTTCGGCAGCACGGATGCGCTGCAACAGTGTGTGGTACACATCATAATCAGTATTGAGAATGTGAGCCCTTTCCTTCCCACCAAGCATTATCTATTGATCTATATATTATTAAAACTCTCATCTTGTATATATGTATGTATGTATGGATGGATGTATGTATGTTCCCGAAATACAGCCAAAACGGTCCAGGATAACGCAAAAATTTTAGTGCCACCTTATTCACTATTCTCCTGTGGTGTGCAGTATCAAGATTCATTCAAATCGGGCAACAAAAAAAATTATGAAAAAAGATCAGTATAGGATAAATGGGGTTTCTGGCGCACTTATTCAAATGAATGGGGAAAAGGGAAAAACTTTCTGACTCAAGCCCCAAAAGTTAAAAATATAAGACTGATTTTCTCCCCACCGAGCCCCTTCCCTCCCATACAAGCAAATGTAAAATTTAGACTGATTTTCTCACCCCTCCCATTCAAGCAAATGTAAAATTGACACACTGATTAAAGCACTTCTTCCCTTTCATATTTTCATTCCACTCAAAGAGCGAACCAATGAATATTTGTCCATGTTCTACTTTGGGGAATAACTTAATTTTCCGATTACATTCATCACCATCGAGTATATTCACAAAGATTACTTTGGAACTCGATTCTTGGATTAAGTATTTTTGTTGAGCAGAAATGAAATGATAAACTTCTCTTAATGCTCTTATTTGACCATCTTCTGAGCCACATATCATTTTGAGATTGTAGTAAATTGTTTTTCCATTGTTCAATTGATAACCATCAAAGTTTTCTGTCCATTCAAGGATATTTTTTTTTCTTTATATCCTCCAACTTATTTTAATTAAATTTATCCGCTTATTTGTTTTATCTGAATTTATCCCTGTACCTACAGACCAATCAGCCTTCTCCCAATCATCAGCAAGGTGATGGAATCCATCATCGCTTCAGACATGAAATCTTTCCTCTTCTCCAATGGCTTGATTTCCAATCATCAATTTGGTTTCAGACCAGGTCACTCTACCCTGGATATGCTGCTGCTGCTCTCCCATCAATGGATGGAGGTCCTCAATGTCAGACAGGAAATCCGAGCCGTATCCCTGGACATATCACGTGCTTTTGACACAGTCTGGCACCCTGCCCTACTCACCAAACTCTCTTCCCATGGTATTCAAGGCCATCTCCACTCATGGCTCGCAGACTTCCTCTCCTGTCGCAGTCAACGTGTGGCCCTAAATGGAGTTCTTTCATCCCCTCTTCCTGTGCAGGCTGGAGTTCCTCAAGGTAGCGTTCTGGGCCCTGTTCTTTTTCTGGTTTTCATCAATGATCTCTCGGACTCTCTGGAAAATCCTCTATTTCTCTTTGCCGACGACTCCACCCTCTGCCGTACCATCTGTCATCCCTCAGACCGGCAAGCAGCAGCTTCTTCGCTCACTGCAGATCTGGATAAAATCACAAACTGGTCCAACACATGGAACATGTCTTTCAATACAGACAAATCTCACACTCTCACTATGTCTCTTCGAAAGGACCGTTTACAAACCCCCCCCCCCATCCACTTTCTCAACAATCCTCTGGAAGAAGTCTTTTCTTTCAAGCTTCTGGATCTCACTATCTGCCATGACCTTTCCTGGGAAAGTCACATTTCCAACATCGCCTCAAAAGCCAGTCGCCGACTGGGAATCCTCCGTCATGCAAAGTCCTTCCTCGGCCCTCTTGAGCTCCTGACCACTTACAAAGCTTTTGTCCATAGCCTGATGGAGTACTGCTCTCCCCTCTGGGCTGGTGCTCCTGCCTCCCACCTTTCTCGGCTTCACGCTGTCGAAACCAGGGCATTTATGATCATCGGCATCTCCCGCAATGAAGGTGAGTCTTTGGGCCTCTCACTCAATCACCGCAGGCTGGTCAGTGGTCTTTCTGTCTTCTACCGACTCCTCTCCAGCCTTGCCCCCCCTGCTCTCTCTGCGATTTGTCCCCACCACATTTCCACAGGGCGCTCAAGGTCCGCCAACAACCCCCTTCTGGTAAAACTACCAAAATCACGAATCACTGCTCATCTTCACTCTTTCATTCCTCTTTTTTCCCGCCTTTGGAATAAACTTCCTCACTCTATTCTTTCCCATTCTTCCCTCCAGGCTTTCAAAACAGCTGTTCACCACCACCTCTTATCTTCCCCCATCCAAATCCTCGATCTTTTCTACCCCCGATAATCCACCCAAGCCCACTTCCTTCAATTCTCCTGCTTTCCTTCCTGAAAGTCCCTGTAATGTCCATCTTCTCTTCGCCATGTTTCCCGTCCCATCCCCATCCCTCTCCCTTCCACAGTTCACCAAATGTGTCTGTTCCCCACTGTTTTGTCCCTTCCACTCCTGCCCCTCTTGTCTCATGCATCCTTGCTGTGAGTTGTGTGTTAGCTCTCATACGAGCCTCGACCAAGGTATACAAAAAAAAAAATCTACTTTTACCCTGGTTATTTCTTCATTAAGACTTATTAGATATTTCTTACATTCTTTATGTTTCCCATTTAAATACCAAGGCTGATTACATCTCCACTCTTTGGTTTGGTGATTGCTTGGTTCTATCATTTATAAATCAGTAAAAAGACAGCAGGAGCCTGTTAAAATTCCCAACCCAATTTCTTAACACTTATACTTATAACCAAAAGGGAGACTATTGATTCCATTCTCTAAAATATATATTTTATCATCAAAAGCTCCTAATGCTTTCTTATTTATCTCTTCTGTATATATTTGGTGTATATAACTTTTTATTGCATTCATTTTTCTGTACTCTTCCTTCTTTGAGGTTAAACAGTTGTAGTAATGTTTAAAGTTTAGTTTCCTTGATTATATTTTTCTTCATTCCCTTTAGATTCTTATCACACCTTTCAATGTTGTTATTATCAATATACAAAAAAGCATAAGACTTTGATCTCAATCCTATAAATTCACTCATGACATTCCCACCCAATTCATCTTTAAACTTACCAATAACCTTTTTATTCTTTGATGAAAACAACACATAACCTCACTTACAACTACTTGTATCATACATATCAATATTATCAATCATATCCTCACATACATCACTTGTCTTAATTTCTAATATAAAACTATGTGTCCATATTTAACAATGACACATTATCCTTTTACTTTGATTTTAAATTATTATAGCAATAGTCATACATTAACGACTTTGACAAGTCAAGAATTGATGTTCCTATATAAATATGTTTATCCATTTCAATATTCTCTTTTTTCAAATGAAGAGCACAAAAGTTCTCTGAAAACACCTCCGCTCATTTAAAACTTGGTCTAATAATTAACTTTGAAGACCGTTTCCAAGATGTAGAAAGTCTTATGTTTTGTCGATTCCTAACATTTTCCATAGACTTTCCAAATACAGCATTATTCATTAATTTATAAAAGTCCTTCTCAAAATCTGTTTTTGCTTCTGTTCTCCTTTTTGTATTAAAAGCAATATACTTCTTTCACCAATGACTTTGTTTAAATTTCAAAATTCGATGAATTTTCCTCACTCTCACCCCAGCAGATAAATATTGTCTCAAGTTCCTTAAATGCAAAACATAACACTCTTTATCATTTAATGTAGTTCGTCGTTTTTCTGGAGATTTACCTTTTATATGAAAAGACTGTTGGTAATCACTCAACTATTCTTTTCTTGGACTTTCTTTATCAGGGGCATAAGGTCGGTCTTTATGTTTGTGATGAAGTTCTTCTGGATATTTTAAATCAACCTCAAAATAATATCCAACTTCAGCTTCATCCAATTCTTTTTTAGAGGAGACAACAATGTCTTGTAAAACTTTTTCATAATGTTTTTCTTTAACCCATTGAAGTTTTCCACAAGGTAAAGATTGAGACATAGCCCACCCATACAAATTGTTAGCAACATAATACATCAGGTAATAGATGCCGTCATTCTTATTATAATCAGGAAGATACTTGTTATTTGCTTTAGCATATCTCTTGGAACATACTTGAGATATTCCTCCTCTTTTAGCCTTCTCTATCATTAAAAGCATATCTATATCACTGATTAATTCCAAATTCTGTTTTGTCATTTTTAACTGCACTCCAAGCCAATCCGGGGGCCATGTAATAGTGACCGGGGTCTAATCCATAATAATTTTTATTATGACAGACTGTTTGAAAAGTTTCAAACACATCAGTCAATAACAATACATCAGTTTTAAGATACAAATCATGAAATTCTCCAAGATTCTTTATATTAAACATATTGAACTTTGTTTAATCATATCAACAGCTTCAATGATTGAAGATGGTTCATGGTCTTGAAAGCGAAACAATCTTATTTTTATGTCCTTTAAATCCCCCATCAGTGTTTTCAATGGAGAATTTAGTGGCACCTTCCCTTTCTTCATTGTTCTTGTGTTTCACAAAAGACAGGTTTCAATCAATCTCTTCATTTGTGAAAGATACTGCGAAATATGTCGAGGATGTAAAATTGAATAAAGACAAATAAAACAACTATTGAATAAAAACAATTATGGTGAATAATATGAGTTCTTCAATTTCCTTCAGTGGAAGGACTTTTAGTATATCTGGAAGAACATCAATTAAAGTAGCTCTAACAAAAGTTTTGCCAATCCTTCTGGCAAAATATTCAAAACTAGGAAAAGCAATGAAACAAGAAAAAGATTCAAAAAAGAAAAACCTCATGGATGAAGCTTCAGAAAGAAAAGATAAGACCATCTGTAATATGCAAGGAGAAAGTTGTATTTTTTTCAACCACCCGAAAGATGTAAATCCTGATGAAATAAAGGATGTTAATATATCAGGTGAAATGACATTTCGTTCAATAGTAGTTAAGGATCATTTTAAAATTACCTTTAATATAAAAAATGTAGTAGTTGAATCTGTAAATGAAAAAAAGTATATAGATTAGATGGTAATGTTTTTTCGACGAATTAAATATGAGTCATTATTCAACTGAATATTTTGAAGATTATGAAAGTGATGATAGTATCTCTGTTGGAACAGAAGACAGTGATGATACCGAGAGTTTGTGTTCAAACGATAGTAATGAAAGTAGTTTTATAGATGATTGTGAAAGCGCCAATGAAAATACCGAAGATGAATTTGAGTTTAAGCAAAGTTTTACTTTATAAATATGAATAGTACACTAGATCTTGAGCCCCATGAATTCCTTGATTTCCATATGACAAGTTTGAGAATTGTCCTGCATGTGATGGAGTGGGATTAAACAGAGTCAAAAGCCTATAAACAATGTATATTCTGTAATTATCTTCTAATTAATGATAATAAATAATATAAAAAGGAACATAATTCTTTTAGATTTACACCAAAAATGAATTACTTTACAAGATTGATTAGAGAAATGAATGTAAAGTCTGATGGTGATGACACACCTTTCCTTACAATGGAAGAAACTGAACGTAATAGAGAAATGTTCAAAGGATTGTTGTTATATATTATTCACGATTGCTATTTTCAGGGAAATATCAACAGAAGATATTGCATAAATAAAATAATGGATTATCTTGAAATTAAACCTGAACTTAGGATACAATATTGAGTTTCTAAAAAAGCCAATAAATAATTAAATAACCTGTTTTCCAAATATATAAATGAATGATTTTTTACACATTTGGGAAAAAAGATAAAATTTAACAACCATAAAAATCTTCCAAATTCATGAAGATGTCTCATAGTTGGTTCAAGCAGATGTGGAAAAACCTGCTTACTTTTAAAGATGCTCCTTACTCCCAACTTTTTGGATTTAGATAATTTAATAACTTTCTCAAAGTCGAGTTTTCAACCTGAGTATTAACTCCTCCCAGAAGGTTTCAATGGTGGTCTTCAAAAATAAGATATAATCAGTTTATTTAAACTTCAAAACAAACGAAATGATTACAACATTAAAGATATAATACAACTATTTTGTGATACAGAGAGATATAAAAAGAAATGAAAGCCAATAACTTGTATTCTTAGTGACTAGCCGAAGCCCCGTCACAGACGGATTCCGTTCATTCAACCACCCTCACCAGCTCACGCACACTCGAGGGACATGGACTGGACAGGGCGTGCTTGCCCCCGCCTACTCATCCCCCGCCCCTGCTCCATTCCCCCCCACCTTCAATTTGCTTACCCGCGCCCAAAAATTTAATTACCCCGGCCCAGCCTCTTCACTACCCGACCCCCGGCTCTTGATTCCCCGCCCCACTTGCCCCCGGGCCCCCGCCCCGCTGTCCACCCCCTCACACTCAACCCCGCCTAATTCACCCCAGCCCTGCCCCATTTGCCCCCGTTTCCCGCTTTTAATTTGCTTACCCCCGCCCAAAAATTTGCTTACCTTGCCCCCGCCTCTTCACTCCCTGCCCCCGTCTCTTCATCCCCCGCCCCCGCCTCTTCACTCCTCGCCCCCATCTCAATGAAAAGTGTTTATTCTGCTTCAGAGTTGAAGGTTGACTGTTGCCACTATGTGCGATGCATTCTTACAGGTACGAAGTCTCTTTCAGTCCAGGTCACAGGACCAAGAAAAACGTGACGCGACCGCGAGGAGGAGCACAAAATTGGTCCTTCAGTATTAATATATAGATAATACGAATGATATACCTTCTCCCCAAGATTGGGATAAATGAAAAAGAACCTCGTTATCTTTGATGATTGTGCTAATGAGAGAAACCAAACGGTAATGGACAGCCACTACACAAGAGGGAGACATTCTTTTTGTAATTGTATTTATCTTAGTCAATCATACTTTCAACTCCCTCGTCACTCAATAAGAAACAATGCTCATACTTTTATTTTATTCAAGTTAAATTCAATAGATATAAACAATTTTTGGAGAGACAATTGTTCTACATTATGTAGTAAAAAGGAATTTGGGGATTATATGAAGCACACAACTGAAAAATATAAATATATTGTGAAACAAGATGAGATATTAAAATATATATTTTTTATTTCATAAACAATTACATTTATAAATGACAACTATTATTATAATTCTTGTGGGTAAATCTGCTTCTGGAAAAAAAAAACTTTCATAAACCAAGGTTCTTGTGTAGTACAAATGAGAATATTTTAAATTTGCTTAAAAAGCACATGTAGTTTGTGTTGTATCAACAACAACTTGATCAATAAGACCTGGAGAAGTAGAAGGTGAAGATTATTAATATATTTCAGTGGAGGAACATATGCGATTGAGGAATGAAGGTCAAATATTTGACGAGGTTTCTCTTGGTGCAACAAAATATTCACGTTGTAAGACCGAGTTGAAGAAACTAAAATCTGGTGGTCCTGGGATATTAGAAACTAATCCAGAAGGAATGAAATTATTAAACATCTGTGTGGTAATGGGGTTAAGATTTTATCAATCGGTTTTGATGTTGATGATGAAACTCAACGCAAACGTATGAAAAGCAGAGATACAAGTATTAGTGAAGAAGAAATTACAACTCGTATTAATGTTAATAAAGAATTTCATGAAATATTTAAAGAAAAGGATTTATTTGAACACATCTACTTGAATGATGAAGAAAAGGAAAATTTCCTGTTGACCTTTATAATTCAGTGAATGATATTTTCCAATAAATAAATGGATGCAAAGGAAAAAGTAAGAAGATTTAAGGAGCATCAAGAGTTGGTTTCAAAAGTTGGAAAACAACAGGAAGACATCAAGAAGAAACGCAGACAGAAACTAACGGATGAAGAAGCATTTGAAAGGAAACAAGAGAAATTTTTTTAACCACTTTTTAAAAATTCCCATGAAAAAATTATGGATGTTTCCACAGTTCCCACAAAAGAATACACCCCTTAAAAACTTCAAATGTTAAAAGATTTCAGTCAAATGACGGAGGAAGAATTAGAGCATATGGGAGAATTAGAATATGATGATGAAGCATTATTTCAACAACTGGAAGAGATTAATCAACCCCCTGATTATATTGTGAAGGCTCTTCAAAACAATGAATATTCAGCAGATTGAAAAACCAAAGCAGGACTCATTCCAACAGAACAACCAACAATATTTCATCTTGTTCAAGAAAAGGGATTGATATTTAATGATGAATTAAGGTTCTTGAGTTCTGTGAAACCGCCTGTTAAACTAACTCCAAGATTAATGTTTCTTCTCACAAAAGATGGAAAACAAGGTTCAACTGTGAGGGATGAATCAAAGTATTTTGACAAACTATTGGATATGAAAAATAAAGAAGATATAGTATATATTGATCTGCTGGACTCTCTTAATTATAAGTGAAGTCTATCTTAATATAACATAATTATAGTTAGTCTATCTGGTGAAAGTAGGAAGAATGAGATGGAGAAACACATTATTCATGCTTTAAGTTGGCTTGGTTCAGGTGTTAGTTTTCTTCCAAATGACCCATCACAATTAGTTAATAGACTGTTATTGCTGTTAGGTAGTAAGAAGGCTAGAAATAATTGTTTTAATGAAGCATCAGCCATTTTAGACCAGTTGATGAACATGAAAATAATTAATGTGTCAATAAAAAGACATTTTATCCCATATTAAATAAGACTAGCGATACCCGTGCACATGCACGGGATGGCAGTACAACATAGCCGGTAGCAGATGACAGACCATACATGGGGAATGACAAAAATACGCATTGTGCAAAATGCAAGTGGTACTATGGAATGCCAAGACTTCCCAAACATTGTCGGCATATCCGCTAAGTTCCACAGCGATTTCATAGGGATCATGTGACGGCGAGCCGAGTTTTTAGTGTGCAAGCTTAGTATTATAATAGAGATGAGAAGCACAATCCTTAGTTTTAATTTCACAAGTGACAACACATCTTCATTCCCATACCCACTACAACTTGACGCAACAAAAGAATATGAGGCATCTTTATTGTCCATGGAAACTTATAATACCTTATTTAATATCACCGAGAAAAATGACAAGTTTAGTTATAATCCGGGAAGTGAAAACAAAACGATAACAGTTTCACACGGAGCAAATGAGATTTCTCAAATATCTTCCGAAATTGCTCGTCTTATAAAAGAACAGGGTGAGGAACAAAAAAAATATTGTTATAGATATTCAAAAACATACTTCAAAATCAACGATTAAACGTAAAAAATAACTATAAGGTTGATTTCACAATTTATAATTAATTTAGAGAGTTATTGGGTTTCTTCTCAAAAAAGGTTGAAACTAATAGGACGTTTTACAGTGATAATGTCATTCAAATATCCTCAGGCACCAATTCGGTATCAATTCACTGTGATTTGATTGATGGCGCTTATAATGATGGAATAAGAACAAATACAATATTTTCGTTCAGCGCATACTCAACCCCAATTGGTTATAAATTCAATAAGGAACCCAAAAATCTGGTTTATCTCCCTGTTTCAGGAAAAACCATACACAGAGTAAATTTTAGGATAACCAACCAAGATAATCGCATTATTTCTTTTAATGGAGAAATTATATCCATCAGAATTCACCTACGTGAATTTTTCCAAGAAATAAATGCAATGGTTTTTGTGAGGAAACACGAGTTGGGAAAATATAAAATAATTACAGGGGATAAGATGTTCCTTTCCCCATACTACAAGGGTGAAGGTATGTATCTTGGTAGAGGATACTATAAACCTCAGAGACAAAGGGGTGTCGGACATCAACTTAGAAAAAATGGAATAATTGATACTCTCATGGGAAAAGATTAAACTATTCTTAAACATAAAGACCGAATTGTTTCAACTGGTTCTGCTGTGGGAAATATAGCAGGTACTTTAAAGAGTATAATGGATGCCCAAAAGGAATCTCATAAATTACAAGCAATAAAATTAATTAAGAAAGGCGAAACTCAGTTGTCTCCCCAAGAACGACAGAAAATAATTCAAATACTTGGGTCAGGGTTTCAAAAGTTTTAAAATCTTTTTTCCTAAATAATTTTTTTTTCCTACTTCAAGGTAAATGCAATAACTGGAACAGACTGGAATGCAAATGGAACAAAAAGTTTTGAAATAAATAAATAATCAACAAACTTATTTGAATCAAGCTGAAAGTTTCTTGTTGTGTAAATTTACTTTTACTAAGACTGCGATTAACACAAATGCAACACTCGTAAATTATTTATTCTGGAAAATGTTTGAGAGTGTTCATTTGTACATTGGAACATAAGAAGTTGAAGCAGTTGATTACGTCTCTGCTACATCTGAAATGATGAAATTTACACTGTATTCATTTAGTGATAGAATGAGAAAGGGGGCTGTCGAAGGTTTTATTCCTGATATGGCAACGGGAACAAACACAGACCCTGGTTATCATCAAGGAAAGGCAATGCATAATGATGATGCAAAAACAGGTAATAGTTTTACTGTGGCAGTTCCTCTTTAAGGTATATTTGGATTTTGTGATCATGATAAAGTTCTGTCTGGTCCAAAAATTAGATTTCAACTGCAAAGGAATGATAATGAAAATAGATGGCTTTTTGGTGTGGCTAATGCTTTTGCTGATCAGAATAAATTTCTAATTGATAAAATTAGTTGGTATATCAGTGAATATACTCATAATCTTAAAACAAAAGAGATGTTGAATAGAAGACTTAACTCAAAGAAGCCACTCAATGTATCATACCTTAAAAGAAGATGCCAAAACATTAAACTAAACCAAGCTACTTACCTGTGGAATTTGCTGTACTGGAAGGAAAGCCACAATATCTGTAGCTCATTTTTTTTTAAACCAGATGCTGATACTGCTACTGATAAGAATAATGCATTGAGTGATAATGCCTAGGTGAAACAACTTCACGTTTCTCCAGATGGAACATTTTATCCATGAGATAGAGGGGAAATTAATTGGGAAAAAAATGATTATGCTGAAGCATACAAGTCTCACCAAAAGGTGTGTGAAAGCAATGGAAATAAAGATCCCATTTTGGATATGACAACATTTAAAAGTCTGTATACAATCTATGCGATTGACTTGAGTGCTCAAAAGGAAACTATAAAGTCTAATCACGTGGATACTTCCCTATACATTGAAAGAGGAGAGAGTGAAGAATTTCATACATATTGTTTGCTTTTGGAAAAATAGAATTACAGATTAATACAGATAATGGTGTTATGATTAGTCTCACATAATTTTTTTGATAAATAAATAGGTAGTTAAGTGCCAACTGGGGTCTATTTTAATCAAATCAATCTTCATAAGTGATCATCTTGTGTTCCAAATCAAAAGCCTTGTTCGATTAATGTTAATACAATTCAGAGAAAAGGAGCAGTAAGAATTGATGTTTTGCTCACAAGAGAACAGGTTAAAATCTTCAACGATACTGGCTCACTTAAAATTAAAATGGCAAAACCAATGTTGAAAAAATATTCAATAAGAGAGACGAGTGGAGGATTTCTTCCATTCCTAATTCCTTTATTTGCTGGTTTAAGTACGGTTGGAGCATTGATGGGTGGTATTTCAACAGCGGTGAAAACTGCCAACGAAAGAAAGGCTCAACTCCAGGCTCAAAAAGAATTGGAAAGACATAACAAAGAGTTGGAGAAACAAATTAGTGGAAGTGGTGTAATTGTAGATTTTGCTGAAAAACTTGAAAGTCTGCCTGATAAAGCGAGATTGTTAGTTGGAGATATTCTTTCTTCTATCGCACAAGCAGGTGTAAAATTAACTAAAAGAGGAAAGGGATTATATCTTTCTAATAAATAAATGAGCATTGATGAGTGGTTTATAGGATTTGGAAAGAATACAACATCAAATTTACAACTTGTCAAATATTGTAAGAAATTAAAAATTGATGTGGTTATTTGTATGAGAGATGAATTAACAAACATGCCTAAACATACAAAGAATATTGTTATGAACTTAGAAGATAATAATGGGAACGGTTCTCATTGGGTTTGTATTTTTAATAGTCAAGACAAATATTATTTTGATAGTTTTGGTCTTCCACCACCTGTTGAAGTCATAAAGTTCTTAGAGAATGGTGTTTATCAAACATTTCAAGTCCAAGAATTAAATTCCAAGTGTTGTGGTCAATTATGTCTATATGTGTTATTTCAACTCAACAAAAATAAAAAATTTTTATGACATTATTTTTAATCTAATATAAATGACTTATGTTGGAAAAGATAGTTCTGTCTTTGGTGTATCCCAAGAACTGGATATTGATTTATCAAATTATTACACAAAGGCACAGGCTGAACGACAGAAATATAGTATGACAAAAAATATTAATATGAAAAATGCTAATAAATTAAAAAATTTCCAAGCCCGACTGACGCGAATGACTTGGTGAGATTAAGCGATTTATCACAATGTATATGCTTAAATAAACCGGCCTTGTATTCCAAAGATACAGAAGTGTTGATTTTATTTCCAGGTCATACAGAATTCACAGTTCGAATTAAAATAAATTTTTATAAAGAAGGGTGTATCGTTTGTATGAGAATAGACCAATGGGGGTATGATATGAATGATTTAGGGTATAATTGGTCATTTAAAGTTGACCTAGAAGACCTGGAACAATTAAATCAGTCTCGTAAGGAAGAATATTATCCACTTGGTGCCGAGAATGAGTTTTGTGGAGCCACAATTAGTAAACAACAAATAAAAGAATTTAATAAGGGTAAATATAATAATGATTTTGCCCTAGTTTATATCATGAAAACAGAAAAAAACAGGATTATATATAATAAGTAAGGAAATACAAAATGATTTAACTATCGGAAGATGGGAAGTGTTTCGTGTCATAATATTATTCTAACATATTTCTAATACATAAATGACAGCAAGAAGGCTTCAAGAAAATTATCATTTCTGTGTCCAAGCATACCTTCAAGAAAAGGGTATTCGGTATTTTAATAAATATGTTCTACAACATAAGAATGAGGTATTTTCAATAAAAGATTGGCATTATGCTGATCTTGATAAACGGACAATTTTGGATTTAATTAGAATGTTAAATAATTAAAAAATTATGAAGTGAAGAAAATGTCAGGCTCTTTTAGAAATTCAAAAGAAATTTTATTGGTTTCCTGTTGTAAAAAAAATTATTTTGGATACAGGAATAACAAGAAATACCGATGAATATATGTATGATATTATATGGGGTGTAAGCGAGTCAAGGATAGTAAGGGACGAGGAAGGAGTTGAACAGAGAGAAGAGGAGGAAAAGGAGAAGAGAGAGAAGGAGGATAGAGAGAAGAAAGAGAAGGAGGAGAGGGAGAAGAAAGAGAAGGAGTAGAGACAGAAGAAAGAGAAGGAGGAGAGGGAGAAGAAAGAAAAGGAGAAGAGGGAGAAGAAAGAGACGGAGGAGAGAGAGAAGAAAGAGAAGGGGGAAAGAGAGAAGAGAGAGGAGGAGAGAGAGAAGAGAGAAAAGGATGAGAGGGAGGAGAGGGAGGAAAGAGCGAGAATGAATAAATATGAAAATATGGAAACCAGTGAGATTAAAAAAAGATTGGAGGTGTTACAGAAAATAAATAAATCTCAACCCACCGAGGAGGAAAACAAAGAATTGACAATTCTATTTGCAATATTTTCAACAAGACTTTTGACATCGTTTTCAAGGACAAGATATTGACTTTAATTAAAGTTTTTCATTTTTTTCTTAAATTAATGGAGGAGAGAGTGAAGGCATTTTTAAGGATTCTCTATGTTAAAAAAATTGAGAGTCAAATGTGCATGTTGGAAACTAAAAAGGTTTTTGCACTCTGCAGGAATTTTTCTCATAAATAAATGAGTTATTGTCTCAAATGTAGAAAGAAAACTAATACTAAAAATATTTCATATATTAAAAGTAAAAATAACAGGGTTATACAAAAGGTATATGTTCGGTGTGTGGTTCAAAAAAAAAAATCAATTTATCTCCAAACACAAACTCGGAGGAGATATACAAAAGTTTTTATCAGGAAGTAAATTTACAACTACTGGAATACCAAGGGAATTACATCTACCAGGGTATTCTTTCTGTGGTCCAGGCACAAACTTGGATAAAAGATTAGATGAGACAGACAATCCTAAATCATGGAGTAAACCCATCAATAGAGGTGATGAAGTGTGCATGAGACACGATATTGATTAATTATGGGAATACCACAACTTTGGAAGAAAAGCATGAAACCAATAGAGAAATATTGTATAATTTGTCTCTGATAGAAAATCCAACCTTGAGAGAAAAAGTTGATAGGTTCATCGTGAAGAAGATGATTAGTGCTAAATGGAAACTTGAGCTTGGAACTTCAAAAAACTTATAGGCTCTAATGATGTCATTAAGACTGAAGAGCAATTAGCTGATGAATTACATAACCAATATTGACAAAGTTTCGTGGAAGGAATGTTTATTCCAAGGAAGTTGATTATATCTGGTCTGCTGATTTGATTGAACTCAATAATGATAAGGGGTACAAGAATGCATTAACCGTTATTGATTTGAGGAGTAGATACGCATGGGTTGTCCCTTTAAAAAAAAACAGGTAATACTCTTATGATAGCCTTAAAACAGATATTTAATAAATGTAAGAGAAAACCTAAAAAAATATGGACTAATGAGGGTGGAGAGTTTTATAACAAGATATTTATGAATTTTTAAAAAAATAACAGCATTACATTATACAGTACCTTTGATGAAGGAAAGGCCGTTGTTATTGAACGCTTTAATCGCACCTTAAAAGAGAGACGATATCAAAAAATTCACACAACTAGGTTCACAAACATGGTCATCTTTTATTCAGCATATTGTAGATAGGTATAATGACACGATTCACACGTCAACGAATATGAAACCATCAGAAACATTTACAAAATTAAAATATGAAAAAGAGATTAATATCAGAAAACCTAAGTTCAAAGTTGGTGATATAGTCAGAATATATAGATGGAAATCTCATTTTGAAAAGGGTTATTCTAAACGATGGACGAACGAAGTTTTTAAAATTGTTGATGTAATAGGTACGGTTCCATGGAATAACAAGATATATGATTTAGAAGGGGAAAAGATTTTAGGTTCATTTTATTCACAGGTATTACAAAAGACAAAACTAAGCAGATAATACCCATGGGAGCAATGGGTTGGCACTTCACTCCCCCCTACTATACACCATTGTGGACACTCAAGGGCCAAGTCCAAGGTGTATAACAAATGGCATCTGTCGTACATAATGTGTGTCAAGGGGGACGTTCTTAGATCTGTGAACCCAAAACACAGAATCCTCAACTGAATAGTCAAAGCTTAACTTTTTTGTTGGTGTGTGTGTGTGTGTGTGTGTGTGTGTGTGTGTGTGTGTGTGTGTGTGTGTGTGTGTGTGTGTGTGTGTGTGTGTGTGTGTGTGTGTGTGTGTGTGTGTTTCAAGATAAAACTTGTATTCTGGCTCATCAAGGTATAACTCGTTCAGGGGGTATTGTCTTGATAACTGGCAATGTGTACTATTGCTGTAAAACTCTTTTTCAGGATTTTGCTGGTCTCCAAGGTATAACTCTTTGGTTGGGTCATCAAGGACAAGCTCGTTCTGTGGGTCTTGGTCACTCATAAGGTCTTCAACCAAACCAACAATTTCGTCCCAAGTTGTGGCAAAAGCAGTATTTTCATTTTGTATTTCAAATACAATTTCCTGTGAGAGAAAATAATAATGTATTAATTAAGTGAATTAATTATTAAATGAGTCTATGCTTAAATCAAACTGTAAATAGGAAAATAAAATCTTACCTCAATAGATAAGAGGTTTGAATCCAGTTCATCAACTTGAAGGTTTAGTTCCATACAAGTAGTAGAACTCCAAGGAACTCCAAAATCATCCCACTAAAGGTCTAGCTCATTCTGTGTGTCTTGGTCGCTCATAAGGTCTTCAACCAAACCAACAATTTCGTCCCAAGTTGGGGCAAAAGCAGTATTTTCATTTTGTATTTCAAATACAATTTCCTGTGAAAGAAAATAATAATGTATTAATTAAGTGATTTAATTATTAAATGAGTCTATGCTTACATCAAACTGTACATAGGAAAATAAAATCTTACCTCAACAGATAAGAGGTTTGAATCCAGTTCATCAACTTGAAGGTTTAGTTCCATACAAGTAGTAGAACTCTAAGGAACTCCAAGCTCAGTACAGCACTCCATTGTCAGTAAAAAATGTTTAAAATGGAGTCTGGGTTGAAGCTTTTCTACAGAAAGACAGGTTTCCCTGGGAAACCAGTTTTTTATACAGAAAGACTGGTTTCCCTGGGCAACCCCAGGCAAGCCCAGGCAAGCCTTGTGAGTCAGATGTAAGAATGGAGAAAAATTTTTCAAAATGGAGAATTGTTTGTAAATTCCCTGGGCAAGCCCAGACAAGCCTTCTTTGGGAATTTTTTCAAAAACATAATATTCTAGAATTTTCTGGTGAATTCTTTGAGTCAGAGATTAACTGGAAATTATGTAAGAGTAGGCGGGGCTTAGTAAAAGTGGGCGGGGATTAGGAAAAGTGGGCGTGGCTTGTGGAAATAGCTTGTGAAGAGTGGGCGGGGCTAATGCAAAAAATAATTTGAGCCTCAGGAGATGGTCAAACAAGATCAATGAGAGAAGTATATCATTTCATAATCACGCAAAAGGGGTATCTTGAAAAATATAAAGATTCAAATGTTTTATTTTTAAATATTTTAGATGGGGATTATTATGCAAAGAAAATTAAGCTATTGAAGGAATTTGAGAATGAACAAATCTTTATAGGTGCAATGAGTGAGCTAAACAATATGCATTGGGTATTTGAAAAAGAGTGTCCTGAGGCTTACATGTTTTAGATATTTCTTTAGAATCACCTTTAACAAATCACATTACTACTTTGCTACTTGAACAAATCTTTATCTTATTGCATTGGTTATTTGAATAGAGTGCCCCAAGGTTAAAAGGGGAGACAAATAAATATACCTTGGGATAAAAAGGGGGTTTATTTTTAGGGAAAAAAATATGAATTGCTGAGAATCCCCCATTCATTAACATGGGGGAAAGTGAGCCAGAATCAGTATATTCACCCTACTTCCCAGCAGTCTGCTTCAGATGTCTTGCGATTTTGAAACTCGGATACCATATTCTGTTTTGAAACAAAAAGAACCATTAGAGCAGATAAAGATGATTATATAATGATATGAATAAAATAATAAATTAAGCATTTACCTCCAGAAGATCGAGTTTTGTTTCCATTTCATCCAGATGAGCATTTAGACTGGAACAAGTTGGAAATGAGTCATCATCCCATGGAATGTCAACATCTTCCCATTCAAGTTTGCGAAATTCATCCGTTTCACCACCCATGTATGATGCAGTTTTAATGCTGAAGATAAAAAACAAGTAGTGATAAATTACCACCAAACTGTGGTATTGCTTTTAAATTAATTACCACCATGACAAATAAAAGGTTGTGTATAAGGAGAACAGAAAGAGACAGACAGAGACAGACAGAGACAGAGAAAAACAGAGAGAGACAGAGACAAACAGAGAGAGACAGATAGAGAGAGACAGAGACAGATAGAGGCAGAGACAAACAGAGAGAGACAGACAGAGAGATAGAGAGACAGAAAGACAGACAGATAGAGAGACAGACAGAGACAGATAGAGAGACAGGGAGACAGAAAGACACACACACAGAGACAGAGACAGAGCGCTAATTTCTCACCTTGGTCTCGGGTCATTCAAGATTAAAGGACATGAGAGAATTTCTTGCCTTCCAAGAAAAATATCATTCATTTTTTTCCAAAGCGAATGTCTTCAAGGAAGTCATTCATTTTTATCCACTCATCATGTAATTCAAATAACTCATTTTCAACATCAGCTATCAACAATGTTCTTATTGGGGACAACCTGTTAGAAGAAAAAAAAATAAATTATTAATCATATCATGATTTAATTAATAATCAATTGCTTAACCATCATTATAAGAGGAAGCCAGACTTTACAATACACACACACAAACACACAAACTTACCAGTACTGTGATGGGTTCTCTTCTTCATCAGATGAAAGATAGTTCATGTCTCAGTCATTTACCATTGGGTCAAGATGAGAAAAATGAAAAACGGTCAAACAGAAGAAAAATGCCGGGCTTATAAACCATGTTGGAGGAAGTCAGTTGGATCTTTGCCTGGAGTTGTCTCATTGTTCTCTTTCCTGTTTTTCAACAGCTCAGTAATTCTGGAAATTTTCCCAAACTTTGTGTTTTCAGCTGCACTCAGCTTACAGAATGTGCATAATGTATTCATGTTTGAGTTTAATTTTAAAGAGCATTGAGAGAAGTTTATCATTTCATTTCTGCAACAAAGAACCAAGTTCCAAAGTAAACTTTGTGAATATACTCGATGGTGATGAATGTAATAGGAAAATATTAAGTTATTCCCTAAAGTACAACATGGACAAATATTCATTGGTTCACTCTTTGAGTGGAATGAAAATATTAAAGGGAAGAAGTGCTTTAATCAGTAAGTCTCAATTTTACATTTTCTTGTATGAGAGGGGGAGGAAATCCGTCTCCTATTTTGGGCTTTTGGGGATTGAGTCAGAAAGTTTTTCCCTTTCCCCCCATTCATTTGAATGTAAGTCCCAGAAACTTCATTTATCCTCCACTCATATTACACGATTACAAACAAAATCATGCAATATTACATGATTACAAACTAAATCACGCAATATTACACGAGTCCAAACTAAATCATGTGATATCAGACTAAATCACACGATATTACATGATTACAAACTAAATCATGTGATATCAAACTAAGTCATGTGATATTAGATGACAACAAACTAAACCACACAATTTGACATGATTACAAACTTCATCACACAATATTACACGATTGCAAACTAAATCATGTGATATCAAACTAAATCACATGATATTACATGATTCCAAACTAAATCATGTGATATCAAACTAAATCACACAATATTACATGATTACAAACTAAATCATGCAATATTACACGATTGCAAACTAAATCATGCGATATCAAACTAAATCACACGATATTACATGATTACAAACGAAATCATGTGATATCAAACTAAATCACACGATATTACATGATAACAAACTAAACCTCACACAATTTTACATGATTACAAACGAAATCATACAATACTACACGATTACAAACAAAATCATGTGATATCAAACGAAATCACACGATATTACATGATTACAAATTAAATCATGTGATATCAAACTAAATCACATGATATTACATGATAACAAACTAAACCTTACACAATTTTACATGATTACAAACGAAATCACACAATACTACATGATTACAAACAAAATCATGCAATATTACATGATTCCAAACTAAATCATGTGATATCAAACTAAATCACACGATATTACATGATAACAAACTAAACCTCACACAATTTTACATGATTACAAACCAAATCATACAATACTACACGATTACAAACAAAATCATGTGATATCAAACGAAATCACATGATATTACATGATTACAAATTAAATCATGTGATATCAAACTAAATCACACGATATTACATGATAACAAACTAAACCTTACACAATTTTACATGATTACAAACGAAATCACACAATACTACATGATTACAAACAAAATAATGCAATATTACACGATTCCAAACTAAATCATGTGATATCAAACTAAATCACACGATATTACATGATAACAAACTAAACCTCACACAATGTAACATGATTACAAACGAAATCACAAATACTACACGATTACAAACAAAATCACGTGATATCAAACTAAAGCACATGATATTACATGATTACACACTAAATCATGTGATATCAAACTAAATCACAAGATATTACATGTTAACAAACTAAACCTTGCACAATTTTACATGATTACAAACGAAATCACACAATACTACACGATTACAAACGAAATCACACAATATTACACGATTCCAAACTAAATCATGTGATATCAAACTAAATCACACGATATTACATGATAACAAACTAAAACTTACACAGTTTTACATGATTACAAACAAAATCACACAATACTACATGATTACAAACAAAATCATGTGATATCAAACTAAATCACATGATATTACATGATTACAAACTAAATCATGTGATATCAAACTAAATCACACAATATTACATGATTACAAACGAAATCACGTGATATCAAACTAAGTCACGTGATATTCGATGATAAACTAAACATGATATTACATGATAAACTACGTTTCATGATTACAAATGAAATCATGAGATATCAAACTAAATCACGTGATATTGTTATTGATTCGGTGGTGGCGGGATTTGCACCCTACTCTTGACAGCCAAATGTTGAAGATTTGGTGTCACTTAACAGCACCGCCGTCTTCGGGGTTATAACGCCGACTAGTTTGACACAGGCCTCGGGTCACGTGCCTCGGATCACGATACCAACGTACACCTGGCCCTTACCAGTTGGGGAAATAGACACCGGCTACAGACTGGGTTTGTCAGAGACCAAGCGAAGTCTGCCAGTCCGTAGCCCGTTTGGTTTCAAATACAAATCAAGCGGATTGTTCCTCAGCGTGGCAAGAATATAATCAAAGCGGCAACTTTCATATGAATCAGCCAGATTTATTGGTGACACATCGGGGAACACAACACAAGCAAAGCATTCACGACAATCTTATAACTAATCTATAACCCGCTCTTAACTAGGGAGCTTCGGATATGGGTTTCGAAGGGAACCCTATCAAGATAAACCTTAGACAACATGCAGACAAGACACAGAGGACTTGGTGATGCCTCATGCACGAGGGGAAAGTGTTGAAGGCACGAATGCGGCTCGTGAGAAGCCGATGTCAACGGATTTGAGTGCCCAAGCTCGAGCACGCCGCGTGGCAAGATGGCGGCATCGTCCTTTTGTCGCACCGCTCACGCACCAGCCTCGGCGCGTTCAGCCCCTGTAAGGTCAACGGCACAATACAGTCAGTTCTATGGTGGGTTCCTGCTGGTTTCTCCAAGGTCCAGTTTGCGATTCCAGGCTTTGCCTGTTCAACAGACAAGGCCAAATCAGGGTGTTGGGCTCCTCAGGCGGATTGATGGGATCACAAGACGTGCCGAGCCATTTAGTGAGTAAGGACAGTCCGAGGCTCTGTGACTGGACTCAGGATCAAGCTGTGGATGACCTCAGGCTGGATCCATAACCGAGGAGGAACAGCCGTCGAGTCACTCCTCATAAAGTCGATCGCCAACTCATACAAGCCGTTCCCAGACCGACAAAGCAGCCAGTTCCTTTTACAGCAGATCGCAGACTGACACAGCAGTTCCTCTCAAAGCAGATCGCAGACCGACACTAGCCGTTTCTCCCTTGCCTTCTTGGGGCACACTCTTCTCATGAAAGCAGATCCCAGACTCATAAAGCAGCCAGTTTATCTTGCCTTTTGGGGCGGGCCTTACGGACCGCCTCCGGGGACCCGTGATTGGTCCATTGCTCGAGATTGCAGCATTCCTCCGCCAATGGGTCACCGGCATGTCTTCACTGACTGTCAGAGCGCCGGGTAGGGGCCAGCTAAGAAGGGGGCAGGAAGAAGAAGAAGCCGCCTCTCGGTGCACCACCACCGTATGAACACTGGACAGCCTGCTACACCTCCCGACACACATGTAACGTCCAATTACCGAACAACCTGGCTAAACATACATTTAAGGGGTGATCTGGGCTAATCCTATATTTAATAACACACTAAGGGCCATTTCCACAACAATATTACATGATAAACTGAACCATAAAATTTTGCAAGATTACACACTAAATCACACGATATTACGCAATAACAAACAAAACCATGCAATTTTACAACATTGCAAACCAAATCACGCAAGATGACATGACTACAAACAAAATCATGAGATATCAAACTAAATCATGTGATATTACATGATAACAAACTAAACCATGCAATTTTACAAGATACAAACTAAATCACATGATATTACATGATAACAAACTAAACCATGCAATTTTACAAGATACAAACTAAATCACACGATATTACACATAACAAACTAAACCATGCAATTTTACAAGATTGCAAACAAAATTATGCAATGTTACATTATTACAAACTAAATCATGTGATAGCAAACTAAATCTTGTGATATTACACTTAACAAACTAAACCATGTAATTTTACAAGATTACAAACTAAATCATGAGATATTACACATTACAAACTAAACCATGCAATTTTACAAGATTAGAAACTAAATCACACGATATTACACATTACAAACTAAACCATGCAATTTTACAAGACCAGAAACTAAATCATGCGATATTACACATAACAAACTAAACCATGCAATTTTACAAGACTAGAAACTAAATTACACGATATTACACATAACAAACTAAACCATACAATTTTAAAGGACTACAAACTAAATCACGCGATATTGCACAAAACAAACTAAACCATGCAATTTTACAAGATTGCAAACTAAATCATGTGATATTACACATAAACTAAACCATGCAATTTTACAAGATTGCAAACAAAATTATGCAATATTACATTATTACAAACTAAATCATGTGATAGCAAACTAAATCATCTGATAGCAAAGTAAATCATGTGATATTACACATAACAAACTAAACCATGCAATTTTACAAGATTGCAAACTAAATTATGCAATATTACATTATTACAAACTAAATCATGTGATAGCAAACTAAATCATCTGATAGCAAAGTAAATCATGTGATATTACACATAACAAACTAAACCGTGCAATTTTACAAGAATGCAAACTAAATTATGCAATATTACATTATTACAAACTAAATAATGTGATACCAAAATAAATCATGTGATAGCAAACTAAATCACGTGATATTACATGACAACAAACTAAACCATGCAATTTTACAAGACTAGAAACTAAATCACATGATATTACACATAACAAACTAAACCATGCAATTTTACAAGATTGCAAACTAAATCATGTGATAGCAAACTAAATCATGTGATATTACACATAAACTAAACCATGCAATTTTACAAGATTGCAAACAAAATTATGCAATATTACATTATTACAAACTAAATCATGTGATAGCAAACTAAATCATGTGATATTACACATAACAAACTAAACCATGCAATTTTACAAGATTGCAAACTAAATTATGCAATATTACATTATTACAAACTAAATAATGTGATACCAAACTAAATCATGTGATAGCAAACTAAATCACGTGATATTACATGACAACAAACTAAACCATGCAATTTTACAAGATTGCAAACTAAATTATGCAATATTGCATTATTGCAAACTAAATAATGTGATACCAAACTAAATCATGTGATAGCAAACTAAATCACGTGATATTACCTGACAACAAACTAAACCATGCAATTTTGCATGATTACAAACTAAATTGCATGATAGTCCGTGCGGCACGATATCAAGAGTAACTGTGAGATGAGACGGAGATGTGGGGTTGTGTATTCCTCCGCACCAGACCGTGATAGAGTGAAAGACCCATGCCACGATCAGCACATTTTACCACAATAATTCAACCACAATGGAGCAAAACCGTGATGCAGAAATCTGCATTTAGGGTGGGCTTGCTGTACATAATTTCTGTGATGATTCCCATTAGAAGTTTGTATTCTGTTGGTAGATATGTTATTTGTCAATATTTGTGATATAGTTGGGTGTCTTCAGATTTAGGGATGAAGAAGGTGTGAATTCCTTTCCAGAAATCTTCTCGTAATTTTTTTTAATCTTGTTTTGTTTTTTTGTTATTTTTACTTTTTTATGGGTTTTTTTTCTTTTTGTTGTTAATTTAACCTTTTGCTTTTGTTTCCCTCATTCGTGGTAGAATATTTCAGGGTTATTTTCAGATATAAGTTTTTGTTTCCTCCTGTTGTTGATTTCATCATAGTTTATTTTTTAATCTTCCTTGCTATCATTTCTATTTTGAGCTTGTTTTCAGCACCAATTAGTTCTCAGGTTTTGTCTTTCATTTTACATTAGTTGTTCATTTTTTGGATTCTCTTTATCTTTGGGCTTTGGTTTTATTTCTCAGTTGCTCTCTGTGTGTCTCCAGTCTCTTTCCACGGTGGTGTTTTGTTTCTGTTCATGGAGCCTGGTCTATTCTACCTGCAGCATTGCTTTCCTGCTATTTTTTCTTCATTGTGCAGTGCCACTGCAAATCACACAGTATTGATTTCCCTTTATGGGGGATGATTTTGGTATAATTTTAACAATTGAATGGTTAGTTCTCCTGACTGGTATTTTCATCTGTTGGTTTTTATTTGTTAGAGTTAGGGTCTTTCTTTGAGTGGTGTCATCTTGTCTCTTCTACTTTGTTGGCCAGCTCATCTTCCAATCTGCACTGCTCTTCTTCATCCTCTTCTATATCCTTTCTTCCATTCTACAGTTCTCCCTCTTCCTTCTCATCATCATCTGCCATTCCTATTTCCATGCCCCTCATCTGTGTAGGTGTTACCTGATCCATGGCAGTGGCCCAGGTCCATGCCCCCCCCCCCCCAGGAAGCCAAAGCCCAAAGTAATATTAGGCAATTGGTATCACCTCCCTCCATCACACTTCATCTCCGCAGCTGGGCTCCCATTGTTGCATAGCGTTCAGAGCTCTGACCGCCACAAAGCCACTCCCACCCTGGCCAAGTCCCCATCATCCCTCTCTCCACCCCCCTGCAAGTCCTCTTCTTCCGCTTGTTTTATGCCCCCAAGTTGTTATTTCCTCTATTCTACTCTTAATCAGGTAACTATGGATTGTTGATGTTATGGTTTCAATTTTATAAAATGGAACCAACTCCATTCCAATGGTCAATTTTGTTTTCTTCAGCTGGTCCATAAATCTTGATCCCTGACCACACATCCCCCACTGTTCATGCGTATAATATACTTTACTCTGGAGGTTGATTCCCTTCTCCTCTACACTCCAGCTTTCTTCAGTAAAGCTTCATTTCAGCAGCTTTAGTTTTTTTTTAATTTTTCCAAGACAGGTAGCACCTTTTCAGCTTCTTGCCTTGGTGCAGATCCCTGTCTGTGTGAGATGAGCTTATTCCCCACTCAAGGAGGTGTAGACTTCATTCTTCACAGCACACATTCTGACTGCTCGCTGCAGCTGCACAGACACAGCGCTTTGCCTGTAAGGGGTCTGTATGCCCTTATTTTAGTTTTTTGGGTTTTTTGGTCTCAACACAAGATTCGTCTTTCTCTGACATCCCCGCTTTGCACAAATGTATGCACAAGGGGAAGAGAAATGGAGCAGAAATGGTTGAGAGATAGAAAGAAAGCAAAGTGTAAATTATGAAGATAGAGGAGGGGCAGAGTGAAAGTGGGAATAAAGGTTGAAATTTGTGCAAAGCATACTACTTAGAAACAAGCATCGTAACAAGTTGAAAGACACCTTAGTTTCTCTTAAAAATTGAAACTATATTTGAATGAAAGCAACGTGGTGAGGAAGGGAGAAGGAAAAATGGTGTGGGAGTGTAGAGGACTGCATGGAATTACTCAAGTTATGTCAAACATTCTTTATAAATGTCTTTCTAGATTAGATAATGCTTATTGAAAATGCATACCGTCTGGAATACCTTCAGGATTGACTCGAAAGTTCAACGATATAAATGTGATGATATTGAGCAACATTAACTTTCGTATGCAGTAAATATCTTTATGATAATTTTTGAGAATCCATTAAAAAAGCCAAAAAAATTGATATAGCAACGTGACTTTGACTAGATTGTACTTATAAGACATGAATAAACTCTTGTGAATTAAACTCCTAAAGTTACAGTACTATGGGTAGGGAGGAAGCCGTTTTTGGGGTTACGCAACAAATGAGAGTAAGTGATTGAGTAGAATACGAAGGATTGCGCTCTTGGGTTTGCGGTCATGACCTCTTTGACTGTGCAGGGAGAGAGAAATTCTTTGGTGAGGCCACTCCACCACAGAACTCTAAGAACGGTCATGAACTTGGAAGCAAAGTACGGTTCCCACACAGCTGCCTCTCAGGTAGCTGCTGCAAGCGTCGCAAGGGGACACCAATACAATGAAGACATCATTAGTTATAGTCTACTCGTTCCACATCCTGGGTCGTGAAGCATACAATTCTCCCTGCTCTAGTTACTTCAAGAAATGTTCATAATTGATTATCTTTTTCACATTCTGGCACAATATACTAAACAAGCATTTTGGCACCATTCCAGTTTTCCATGGAAAACATTTCATCATACAACAGAGTATAGAATTCGAGGTCATGGCAAAATTAAATAATGTTGATAATTTAAGCAATACTGTATTCAGAAAATTATAAAGGAGTTTTTGTTATGCTGGAAACATCCACTCCCCATGGGAGCGGCCAGGGGGGTGGGGTCATGTGGATGTGCATGTGTGCACCATGTGGAAGGTGGTGTATTAACATTATCATTATTATTATTATTATTATTATTATTATTCTTTAATGATCATAATTACTCCCACATTCTTGTAGGGTTTACCAGGAGGAAGCTTGGTCCAAGTCTTTTACCAATCAGTTGGCCAGGCCTGACATTCGACAAAGGTTGGGGAAGGAATTTGTAATTTGTCTATGGTGCCAGCGATAGTTCGCATACTCTTCGCAAAGGACACTGTGGCATCTTTGACGTCCACCAACTAATTCCAGATGACAGGACCCCCAGTTTAACGTCCACACATTGATGAATCCATGATGACTGTTTCTATCAAAGCCGAGATTCAAACCCAGGCTAGACACCATCGAGGTGGGTGTGCGTACCTCTTTGCCATCCTGCCAGCCCCCATGTTAATATTATTATGCCATTATCATCGGACAGAACTTACTGATTAATTTGTGGTTAAAATAATTTTGACAAACAATCAAACTTCGATGAAATCGAGGCTGGTGTCAGGATTGGAGGAAAATGTATCAATAACCAAAGTTATGCTGATGATACTACTCTATTGGCAGAAAGGAGAGAGGAATTGATGAAATTGCTGCAGCCGGTAAAGAAGGAAAGTGAAAAAGCTGATCTTTATTTAAACCTAAAAAAAAACCACTAATATCTTTTCAAATGATTATGTGCTCAGATTGGTGGACTACCAGCTGGAAACAGTGTAAAATTTCATCTTCCTGTGTTCAAAGATTGAAGCAAGTACAGAATGTGAAGGAGTAATTAATAGACGGTTCACATTGGGGAAAACAGCAATGTCAGGATTGACAAAGATCTGGAAAAAGACGAAGATGTGTGACAACACAAACCAAGAGGATGCTGGTGAATGTTCTGGTATTGCAATGTATGGATGCATGAACAGTGAAAAAGAAAGAAGAGAACTGACACTTTTGAAATGTGTTGTTGGAGAAAAATTCCATGGTCGACAAGAAAAACAAACAAATCAGTGCTTGAAGAATGTACACTTCGTGCATGCAAAAAAACGAAAGTTGGGAGAAGTCACCCATGCAAGGTATGGCCGTTGAGGGAAGAAGAGGAAGAGCCAGACATTGTGTGTGCTTGATGGAGGGGGTAAGAGCTGCATCCATCTGCAACCTATCTGCCATGATCTTTCCTGGGAAAGCCATATTTCCAACCTGGCCTCCAAAGCCAGTCGCCGGCTGGGAATCCTCCGTCGTGCAAAGTCCTTCCTCGGCCCACCTGAGCTCCAGACCACATACAAAGCTTTTGTCCACAACCTGATGGAGTACTGCTCCCACCTTTGGGCTGGTGCTCCTTTCTCTCACCTTTCTCGGCTTCATGCTGTGGAAATCAAGGCATTTAGGATCATTGCTTTCTCCCGCAATGGGGATGAGTCTTTGGGCCTCTCACTCTCTCACCACAGGCAGGTCAGTGGTCTTTCAGCCTTCTACCGTTTCCTCTCCGGTCTCGCCACCCCAACCCCCCCCCCCCCCCGGTCTGTCTGCGATATGTCCCCACCATATTGCTGCAGGGTGCTGAGGGTCCGCCAACAACCCCCTTCTGGTAAAACTACCAAAATCACGAATCACCGCTCACCTTCACTCTTTCATTCCTCTTTTTTCCTGCCTTTGGAATAAACTCCCACACTCTGTTCCATCCCATTCTTCCCTCCAGACCTTCAAAACAGCAGTTCACCATCACCTCTTATCTTCACCTGTCCAAATCCTCGATCTTTTCTACCTCCGTTAATCTACCCCATACCCACCTCCTTCAACTTCCATGCTTTCCTTCCTGAAAGTCCCTGTACTGTCCATCTTGTTTACCCCGTGTTCCTTGCCCCATCCCTTTCCCTTCCACAGTTCTCCTAATGTCTCTGTTCCCAACTGCTTTGTCATTCCCACTCCCACCCCTCTTGTCTCATGCCCCCCCCCCCTGCTGTGCACTGTGTGTTAGCTCTCATACGAGCCTCGACAATGTATACAAAAAACCCCCAAAAAACAAGCTATCTCAACCAGAGCTTCCAAAAGCAGTGTAGGATGATAAGGAAAGTCACCAGAATTCGGCCACGACTTGATAGAGCTGGATAACTGGTTATAATAAATTTTATTTCCGCTAGGTGTGTGGACCGCAATGCTTTGCCTATATACCACCCATGCGTAAGTACGTCCAGGTCTCTCCAAATTTCCCTCAGGCAAGTATTAGACAATGCTAGCGACCATAAGGAATGTGGTCATGCGTCAAATAATGGTCACAATTGGTCCATAAGGGTGTTGGGGGGCAATATTGCACATCACACTTGAAGTGATGGCTGGGATCAATCACTTATGAGGCCCCAAGATATAAGTGAGAGACAATCCATAGACAGTCCTCATCTAACCTGATAGCTAGAAAAATCGGACAGGCAATGGGATACATCATTCCATCTTGACTAATGTAGCACTGGGACATCTTGTGTCAGAATCACAGAATTTCGCACAAAATGCCTGTTAGAACTAATATGCGGACTGCGCTTTGTTTCATTAGAATATATTTACCTGTTTTTGAGAAAAAGAATAGGAGGCATTACTCTTCAGCACACCCTCATTCAATCTCACCATTAAAAAAAGGATACACCCTGGGTTGTAAAAAGATTAGAAGGATACACCTCAGGCTAGAAAATGATTACACCAAAAATAAATAAGGATACACCTCAGATATTAAAGGATATTAATATATGAAATATTGTCACGTCTGAGGCTCCGTTAACACGGTATGCCTCAGCGCCTGGACCTTTCATCCCAGGAAATGGCCAAATTATTGTTTACTGCGCAGCATTCAGTTATTATCCTTTACCATTCCCAAAGGTCGCCCGAATGAGCCAAAATTGACGGAACACGCGTGGGAAGCAAATGGCTCAAACACGTTTTCTTCCATTTTAAAGGGTTTTTTGTATTGAATATGGGGGGGGGGGAGAAGTAGCACGAGACAAACAGTTCAGAACAAACCAAGCTGAGGGCAATTGTCTGGCAGAATGGCCGAGTGGTTACGCACACTCCCCTCGAAGCCATGTGGGTTTAAATCCCAACCCAGCTATAAACTGTCATACTTGTGTTTCACAGGCAGGTTGATTCATCAATGTGTGTATCGAGTCTGTGGGGATGATTTGGTCGCTGCGTAATCTCCATCTGTTGTGCAACCTTCAGAAAATTGTCTCCCTTTTGAGGAGCCCCTTCTCTGTGGGAAACACTTATGGTCAACACGTTACACGATCTTCCTCGAAGAGGTTTTCGGGCTGCGTTTGGATCGTCAGACAAACCTGCCAGGTGTCCCCTGCAGAATACAACAGCCCAGAATTATTAATAATAATAACAATAATAATTAATAATAAAAATGAACATTTATAGTGTGCCAGTGTCCGTCAAGTAATGATGAAATGTCAAGGAATATACAATCAAACTCCACTCAGCGTAAACAGGGGAGTTAGATGTTTTGGCCTGAATGGTTGGGCCCTGCGTGTAGTTCGTTACAAAGTGTTGGGCTCGACTGCTAGACCCGAGCCTTCCCCTCAAGGGATTGGTCAGTTCTAGATTCCTTTTAACCTGAAAATTTCCTTTCAACTAGATTCCTTTTTGCTGTAGCAAAGACCTCCCCTGGTGGGTGGTGCTCGAGTCTGCGGCCTGCAACCTTGCCGAGCCGCATCCTGACTGTAGCGCCCATATTGCCAAGGTGTTCCAGGTCCTCCACCCTGGCTTTGCTAGATGGGCTCAGTCCCGGGGGCTTGCACCATATGCTCCCCACCAATTAGTTGGCTTCGGTCTCATTCCCCATGATGGTGGCCTGGTTATACAGCTGGGGAAGTTCACCAAATGTTTTCGCACCCATTTTTTGGTATTTATTTACAAATGCCATTGTGTCTACCATATAAACTGTGGATAAGTCACTCTGTGGTAATGATGGCAGCTGTAAAACAACATCCTGCTCAGCTTCAGCAATTAGCACTGCCACGAAATCAGACTTGTTGCCTTTGCGCATTACAAACCCCTGTGCTAAGCGTGGATCAACCTCAAACAGGGATGATGGAAAGTCTGTACACTCATGGGAAAATGCAATCTGTCTTGTGACTGGGTCGGCATCTCGATAGAAACACAGCACACGTGTAGCTGCAGTCTCATCTTGATAGATCCTGATTAAACTCTGTTTCCTTGATGGGTTTGATTTCTTCTGTGAGGAGAAAGTTACCAGCTTCAGTGGTTCAATCTTAATAGAGACCACCTCTTCTGCTTTCATAATGGCTTCCATGCCCTTAGCTTGAGCATGGACCAAGTCTTTTGAAGCATCCTTCTCACCAGTTGCTCTATTGAGCAGATCCACTTGGTTGTTACACTGGAATGGGTTTATCATCTGCTGGCATATCACTTTCTTGATCTCCTCAACATGCATATGTTCTTCTGTTGCCTGCTTATGTGTTTCTCCATGATGAGTAGATTCCTGTTGGCCTAGATTAGCCATAGACTTTATGTTCTCTGATACAGCTGTGAGAAATGGTGCTGTCTTCACATATTTATCTCGAGCAGCTGGTGCCTGAGATATGCCTTTGAACAGAGATGTCTTCCCTTCATTGTTGTATGTCTGCTCCAGGGCCATGTCACTCCAAACACCATTGAATTTTCCTTTGGAAGAGTGAACTGTGAAGTACCTAACCTGGATCCAGCAAACCTTAACCGAACTGTGTTCAATAGAGTAAGAAGATTTTGGGGGTAGTGTTAACTTTGGTTGACAAAAATGTTAATTTTCTCTTTAAAAATTGATAGAACTCACTCAAATTTGCTGTTTTAATTAGCCATGGATACCATGTTCATATCACATTAAGAGAAATTAGTATTCTAATGCAGCATCTGCCTATGATAAGAAAAGTTCTAAAGGCCATCTTCAAAAAACGTTATTTTTAAGGCATTTTTCACAAAATTATGTGCTTTTACGAGGTTTACTTCCACAAAGGCATTTTTTTTTGTCATTTTACAATGCACTGATTGAATTCTTACATTTAGTTCACATTTATTTTTCATGAATGTGATTTTTTAATTTTTTTAGAAATTTTATTGACAATTGCTGTTTTATCAAATTTTTCAAATCTTCCTCAAACAAAAACGTCCGCCAAAATTTTTCGCAAGAGCTTATGAATTGCCAACATTGGTTTTCATGAACTGCAAACATATATTTAAACATCCTGGGGGTGTAAAATTTTATAGCAGAGGCTGTAAGGTCCAACCCTAAAACAGCCTCGTACACAGGTTGGCTCCCGGACTAGGTGCAGCTACATTGATTTCTTTGATGGACATCAAACTGGGGCGTTCCGTCTGCTGGCATTAGTTGGCTGATGTTAAAGATCCTTCAAGAAAATGAAGCGAGCTATTGCTGGCATCTTGGCAAAATTCCAAATCCCTGCCATAACCAACAGAGGGCATTGCATCAGCAGCACAACCATGCCCTCAGCGGCTCAGCCATTGATTCTACCCCATAGTCTTGTGCAGCATTTGAGAAGGAAAGAAGAACAAGAATCAACGGCATCAATGCTCACAAACATTTAAAAATATATATTTATTAGTCTCGTCCCAAAGGGGATGCGAGACGATTGCAATGCCCCTGTTTGTCAGTCTGTATCTGTCTCCACTTCAATATATTTTTGCTTTAAAAATGGTTTTCTCTGCAACCGCTTGCCTGATCGTTGTAAAACTTAAAAGATAGGAGGGACTCCCCATGCAGAATATTTCATTGCTAAATTTGACGTCATAGGTCACAAGGTATGGCAGCCATATTGGATTAAAGGATATGGGTATGTGGGTCATAATAGCATTAGGCCAAATTAGTCGTGTGTTCAGTTAACGATGGTATTTTTGGTCAGAATAAATGCACGAGGTGAGACCCTGCACTCCACAACTGCCATTCTAGTTACACAGTACATGTATTGAGGCCATTTCAATAGCAAAACTGATCAAGGAATTCAACCCTGCTTTGGCCACAGGCCCAAATAACATCAGTACCCATGTTCTCACATCCAGGTCTGCTGCACTTCTTCTCCTCTGTCTGCTCTATTTAAGACTCAGTTTTTCTCTTTTAGCCACCTTCCATCTGGCAGGAAATGACAAACATCACTCCTTTCCACAAGAAGGGTGCAAAAGTAATCCTCTCAATTACAGAACAGTGAGCTTACTTGCAATTATAAGCAAAGTCGTGGAATCCATAATTGCTGCTGATGTCAAGTCTTTGCTGTTTTCAAACAGCCTGAACTCTGACCATTAATTTTAATTCTCTCTTGGTCAGTCACTCTGGACATCCTGTGCTTCTCTCTCAGCAATGGTTGGAGGTCCTCAATCACAAACAAGAGGTTAGGACTGTTTGTTTCCTTGGACATATATTGGTCATTCGGCAGTCTGGCATCCTGCTTTGCTTACTAATTTGACAGTCTGGCAGTAGCTTGAGCCAATGAGTGTTCTTCATCTACCTCAATGACCACTCTGATTTACTGGAAAACCCTCTTTACCTGGAAAACATTCCAGGTAAATGACCAGTTGCTTATCCTTTCCAGACCAACAGAGAGGGATGCTGTCACAGCCTAACTGGAAGCGAGATGCGGAACTATCTGCACAAGCTGGAGTGATCAGCAAAGTGATGTAACACAATTAGAGAGGTATTTCACTCTAATTCCATTATATCACTGAAATGTACTCCAGTCTACAGTGGGAACCCTTGTTACATGGCACCCTGAAATGAAGTCCACTAGACCTTTGCCCATAGCTTATTTGAGTACTCCTCTCCCCTATGGGCTGGCACTTTCTCTTGGATTCTGTTGAATCTAAAGCTTTCTACATTGTTGGAATCTCCTATGTTGAGGCCTAAGCACAAGCCCTATTGCTTTGACATCACAGTCAGGTTGGTGGTCTCTGTTTTTTATTGGCTCTTCGCTGCTATATTTCCCTTTGCTCTTACGGTCCTCCGACCCTCCACAGCAACTCCAGGATGCACAAGTTCGTTCAGTGACCCCCGCTTCATTAAACTTCCAAAATCCAGGCCAACTGCACACCTCAATTTCTTTGTTCCTCATTTCTTTTGTCAATGGAACCACTGTCCAGAGGCCATTGTTCCCCATTCTTCCATCGAGAGTTTCAAGCAGGCATTCCACCACAACATTATTTCACACCCACACCTCCCCAAATCCCCTAATATGAACCATGATTTTTATTACCTACATTGACATTTTCCCTTCCTGACCCAATTTCAGCCCCCCCCCCCCTGGTCTCTCTTCCTATCCTGTTGTTTATTCCCTTGCTAGTTTTGCCCAATTGTTGCCTCTCTGCAGCACTTATGAGTGTGTTCTCTGTAGGACTTCCCTCTGTCGGTTCAACCTTGCTCTTCAATGAGCCTCATTGTGGAGAAAAAAAATGCCAATTCAAGTACTGCACCTAAAGGCCCGGTCACACCTTGACGTTTTAGCCAGCGATGGCAACGTATTAAAATTTATGTAAAACGCTGGCTTACGTTGAACTTTTGATGTTTTTTTTTAAGATTCGGACGTATTCATAGCGACTTGGTCTTATGTATAACGCATTGGTAACGGACACAGAACGTTTCGTTGTGTTATAGATAACTTATACCAACGAATGCTGAACCTGTTGGCGGCCTACACAACCGATGCCCAACGATAGTCTAACTCAGGCATAGCGCGTTGCACGCATCGCCGACGATGTCGTGACGTAGCCTATTAAAAGGCTGACGCACAACGATTCAAATCATAACTGCCGTAGAAATGGAAGGGTCAAAATCGCGGTCACACCTTGGCGATCTTGCCAGCGTATGCCGACGTAACAAAAAGTGTGTCTAAAACGTTGGGGCACGTCGAATACGGTATGGGTAAGTTTGGTATGCGCGAGTAGAACGCTAAATACGCTATCATAAGTCGTAGTAAGTAGAGTACGTCAAGAAATTTTGAACATGTTCAAAATTTTACGACGTACTCGGCGTATGACACACGTTCGCATGCGATGAGGATAAGTTTTACACACGATATGTGGACGCTTACACACGTCCACAAAGGCTACTTATAAGCTACTCATAAGTCGAAACACGTCGCGGTAATGTCTTTTTTACGCGAAACTTATTTCTAACTTATGTTTGACGTGCTTTGAACCAATTCTTTACGTAGTCCCAACACACATCGACGTATGTAGACGTATTCCAATGACGTCTTCCGGTCGACAAAAAAAAAAAAATGAATGTGTTTCCAGCTTACAACTGCCATATAAAGACGTGTTCCCAGCGGTTTTGGGAATTGGTATATAAAAATGCTGTTCATAAAAGGGGAACCCAACAGTGTTTTCGAGTCCTTTTTGAGTCGATGTCCATGTCAGCAGTAACAGTATCAGTATCAGTATCAGTATCAGTATTAGTATTAGTATTAGTATTAGTAGTAGTTTGTTCATGTTGGCAGTAGTAGGTGGGTGTGAGGGGGAGGGTGTGGGTTATGATGGATCGTCCTTGCGTCCGTCCGCGTGTCCACGGGTAGGTTCATAGGCTGCCACTCAACGATTTAAATGGCTGCATCTCCACTATTGAAAGTAGACGCTTGCGCTCAACAATTAGATTTTTTTTACACTCAACGACTTTTAAACGGTACCACTCAGCTAGTTTCATTGTTTACAATGAACGATTTAAATTGCTGTCACTCGCCTTTGTTTTGTTTTTTTGTTTGTTTGTTTTGACGCTGGGGTTTTGAAATTTGAAGCGTTTCTTCTGAACGTGTTAAAACGCTCAAACTCGACTATTTTAAATAGATGCTGCCGATGGACAATTGGAATCATAGCCAAGCTAGACATCGAAGTGTGAACATCCTCGTCATGCCGAAGAAAAGTTTGAAGAATGCTGCAAATAAGTGTCCTGGCCGTGGCCGTGGACGCTGACGCAAGGACGATCCATTATACTGACGTCTTTCAGCCTATGAGTAACTTAAAAGTAACGTCTGTCGACGTGTGGCAACGATCGCGTAACGTGCCAACAACACATTAATCATAGGTTAGAAATAAGTTTCGGGTACGCTAAACATTACCTCGGCGTGTCTCAACTTATGATTAACTTACAAGTAGCATGTGTTGACGTCTGTCAACGATCGCAGACCGTGCCTACAACTTGTGGCCAGCGTAGCGGAACGTGTGAGTCATACGCCGGCATACGTCGTGAAATTTCAAGCATGAAAAAATTTGAGGACAACCGAAAAGTACAACGTTTAAAGCCAACGTACAACGACGTATGGCAACGTACTACGACGTATGCCAGCGTGCTCTCAATGTTATCAAAACTTACCCATAACGTATTCAACGTGTGCCAGCGTTTTAGAAAAAAAATTCAAAAATCGGCATACGTTGGCTAAAACGTCAAGGTGTGACCGGGCCTTAATGGACTGGACCCCAAGTATCCCATCTGTGTCTCATGGATTATGCATAATCTAAGCTCTTGGAATTATTCGAATCAAGTCAGTGGCCTGTAATTAACCACTTCTTTTGTCTAGATCTTCTGCTTCCTCAGCCCTCCAACCCTCTCCAACAACTCCAGGATGCATGTTTTCTTCCAGTAAGCCCCTACTGGTTAAACTTCCAAAATCCAGGCTGACGATACAGCTCAACATTTTTCCGTACTTCTCTGGTCTTCCATAAATCGTGTTCCTGAGGATGTTCTAACTCACTCTTCCCTCTGCGGCTTCAAACGGATGATGCACCACCCTCCCCTGTCACCTTCTACCCTTACTCAAAATCTTTATTACCCTCATTAACCCATTCTAACCAACCCTCTTACTGTAAGGTTGCAGTGTGTCCTTAACCACCACCTCTTTCCTCTTTTGTTTTTCTCCAGGATGGGACTGGACTTCCTCCAGGTTGAGGCAGGGACTGGAATAAGGTGAAAGGGCAGAGAAAGACCAGAATAAAGCTGGTAAAAACAAAAATCTAAAAGGCAACCAACCTACCGATGATAAGCAAGAAGCATAATCTGAGATCCAGCTTCATGATGCATTATTACAATGATAGAGTGTCTTAGACTCCAGAACAATGAAGGGTGCAAGGTGGGAAGAGTTCTCTCATAACTCCAAGGTGACAGTGGGGATCCTTATTACACGACACCCTGAAATGAAGGATTTGTAAATCGTTATAAGTTGAGGATAGCAGCGAAAGGACTTGGCCCTTCATAGAAGTCCGAGATGGCAGCAGACTTTAGAGGCCGACTTGGAGTTATTATTTACCCAAGACAGGTTATAGTTTATAGTGAGACACAGGAATCCCAGAGACTAACTCTCTCAGACTATCACCGCATAAATTAATTGCGGGATTTGCCTGCCAGTTCTTATGGAGGGTCAAAGTTAGAATATGGGTTTTTCTTGTAATAAAACAAACGTTCTGGTTTAGTTAGATTACCGGTTGCTTATCCTTTCCTGACTGGCAGGGAGAGATGCCGCCACAGCCTGCCTCGAAAAGAGATGCCAAACTATCTGCACAAGATTGGCAAAGTGATCTATTGCAATTACAGAGAAGTTAATTTTCTCCTTTAGAGAAAGAAAACTTCTGAACTCTTTATTGAAATATAATGAAAGAAAAATCTTGATAAGTTTGGTCACAGTGACATAACAAAACGGCATGGTAGTCATAGAACACAAACCTCACACAGTCTTGAGAAGGACTTGGTGCAAGCCGACTCTTTTGTCACCGAAGCAACTCAAATCCACCTGATTTTGTCAAAACTTATCTACAACGTTTTGAGATATCATGATATATTATATATATATATATATATATATATATATATATATATATATATATATATATATATATATATATATATATATATATATATATATATATATTATAGTTTTTAACCCGATCTATCAAATTTATAAATTAGGCTGTTGTTGACATTTTGAACTCAAAAATAATTGGTGGTTGAATTCAGTGACCTGATATGCAAATCCTCTTCAAATTTCAAGTCAATCGGATAAAAACTGACAATTTTGGAAATTTGGCTGATGTTGACCTTTTGGCTTATGTTGACCTCAAAAATAATTAGTGGTTGAATTATGTGACCTGGTGTGAAAATTATCTTCAAATTTCTCGTCAATCGGATGAAAATTGAGGATTTTAGAAAATTGGCCGATGTTGAACTTTGGCCTATGTTTGAACTTTACTTTGTTTGACGTTTACTCTTCTTATTTTGTTGGATATTGTGTCATGTGACCATTCATGTTACCTATAAGTGCACATCTTTTTTCTTTTTCAGGAAGAAAAATGACCACAGATGACCCAGACGTCACTGAAAAGTTCTACATAAAATCATTGTTTGCTATAATTACAATGAAAACAAAAAAATTTGAACAAAAAAGGGATTTTACAGGTATTCAACATCCAGCCTTTGATTTCTGTCCTGCCACATGATCTCATCAACATCACAGAGAATATTTCTTGTGGTCATACATGTCAGAATAAAATGCCTTGCATGGAGGAGCCACCCTTGACATGCGTCTGATAGTGATGTCTTGACGTGCCTCCTCCATGGCCTGGAGAAGTGTTGCATGCTCATGGGGATTACGGTCATACACTTTCCAGTGCCAGGTGGAAAAAAAAATAACTCCTCTATGGGGTCCAGGAAGGGAGAGTAGGGTGGGAGCAACACCATTAAGAAGCGTGCATGAGCTTCAACCATCCCTGGACAAGCACAGCCTGATTGAGGTTGACATTGTCTCATACAAGGACAAAGTTTATCAGCTCTGGCCCTCCCAGAAGTCTCTCTTCTGCGAGGATAAGACTTTCATACGTTGATTCTGGGAACACCGGCAGACATGGTGTGTTATGTGGGCCTATGGTGGCGGCATTCTTGGAGATTACACCATTTCTAGAAATGGCAGCACGCATGGTTATATTTCCACCAGGCTGATCCAGGACATCAACAAGGTGGTTGCTCGTATTTCATTTGATAGATTATGTGTTCTTCCTTTTCAAGCTCCAGGTCGTCTTCCCTCTCGTACCTGCTCCATTTCTCTCTCACAACTCAGAGTTCACCTGTGGCCCCTTTTATTCATGATTGAGGTCCGATAGAAGATTGAAAAATTGAGCAATTTGTATCTGCACATGTGAAGAATTGATTGCTTTTTGTTGCTAACATATGGATTCAATGAGAAAAAAAGAAACTCTCAGATGGATGTTGTGTTAAATGTAGAGGTTTATGTTACATGTTTTGTAAAAGCACGTTTTAGTTTTGCAATCTTTGTGAAAACAAGTCTAAAAACACTAATGGTTTTACAAAGGAGGCCATGTTGTTTCGGTCATGCAATGGTTGGTTTTGGTGTTTTCGACCAGTTTCTCCACTTTGACTGAGCAATCAAGGAAAACTCATATATTTTGTTTTAAAATGTTATTTGTACCAACATTGCCGACGCCGATCCAAGTTAGTGGTGTACGCGTCAAAGTGAGTATCCGCGGCCCTGTGACATAATTGTTGGGACAAGATGACCAGAAATCCTGCGTTGGTCTAACTCACAAGCCGATCTAATTATCTCGATTACCTCGGAGGTCAGTCCGGTCTTGCACAGGCGTGCATAGAAACATGGCCCTTTATAACCTGATGAGCTCAGTGTAGCAAACACAGCCTGCCACCAGATTTATTATCCAGCCTACAAAGGCCTCACGCTGTTGGATTAATGTTCCCGACCCAGCAGAGGCAGAGATGAGAACAAAGACCCCATTTAGTCCATTTTATTGAGTTCACATAAGAACTGTCATGCTCCATGTAGTATCAGCTTAACAGTAGAGTGTGGGGGCAGATAACACTAATTTAGAACAACTTGTGTTCTCCTGCAAGGCCAAATTTGAAGGCTAATACTTCAATAAGAGTTCAAGATCTTATAATCCATGAAACTCATACTTTACCACAAAATTGCTTACTTAGGTTCATGTCGAGAGCAAATAATGAGGCCTGCATTGAGAAAACACTACAATAACTTCACATGGACAATCGTTTGCTTCTGCTGAAAATATAAGGAAGATTATACAATGGCTGGCAACTACATTTCGCACCTTAATGAGTAAATTACCAAATAGATGAGAATTTATGTTATTTTTTTTTATGACTCTGCTGATGAAGTCGCCAACGGCATGATGTTTTTTGGTTGTCCGTCCGTCCGTATGGCCATCTGTGCTAGTTTTCTCTGTTTTCTCTGCAACCGCTTTTTCGATTGACACAATAATTTCACCATAGGTGTGACTGCCCATGTAGAATGTTTTTCTTATGATAATTATGACGTCATAGGTGACGTGGTGTGGCAGCCATGTAAAAAAAAAAAAAACAGGAAACACTTTGGACCTCTGTGTTGTCTGAAACCGCTCCATGGAAAAAATTTAAACTTGGCATATGTGAAGTACTCCCCATGGGAAACAATTTATGTCATAGATGGCTTCGTTATGACATCACACTTGCATATGTCGAACACTTTATCCGATCAGTATGAAAAAAAAAAATTGGGGGGGGTGGGAATTGATGACGTTATCAGTCATGGAGGTTCGACAGCCATATTGTTTTTAACATAAAAACCTAAAGAAATATTCTCCAAAACAACTGAACAGGTCGAGGCAAAACTTTACAGGTGTGATCGCCCATCCGTGAGGAACAAAAAGCTCTCCACCTATCACGTCATCGGTCACATAGTTTGGCAGCTATAATTTTTTTTTTAAGAATCTACCTTTAAAAACCTTCTTCTCCAGAACGGCTTGACAGATCAAGGGGAAACTTCACCCACATGTTTCCCAAGCCTTGGGGATACCAGGGTGTTCACGAATATGATTAATAGGTCGCATTGTCTGGCAGCCATATTGGATTGAATGAAAATCTTTTTAAAATTCATTCTCTTGAAATGCATCAATTGATGTGAAACATCACAGTTATGATCGAGTGGTCATGGGGAAAATATGTTTTAAATTTCAACCTGATCGGACACATCGTCTGGCACCCAGAATTATTTAATATTTTGAATCTGGGTTCAGGGATTTACATCAAACTTAGTACAAGTATTATAATGATGTAATAATATGGGCGGAGGAATATCTGGCGATGCTGCGATGTCGAAGAGTGTCATGCTTATCTATCTTAACTACCTCAGCAGATTCCTTTCTCCTGGTAATCCAAATTAACTTTGCCGAAAGATATTTAGCTTCAGATTTTGAAACAGGAATTATTCAGAAAAGAAAATCTAACAAGTACCAATAATGCCAACTGCAACCTATAAGCTTGAATGCATCCAATGCTTTTAAATCTTTGAAGCTAAGAAAATTCAAGGTCAGGTGGTAGTTGAATGGGAGACCGAGTTATTCAGTCAATGCCCCCACCTCCGAACTGAGTGGTCACGTTATTAATTTCTATCCTGTGACGGTGCTGGAAGGGATGATCCATCTTGTAGTATACAGTCCTTCAGATGGAGTCGCAAGGCTAGCTGCTTCGTGGGTGAATTTCTCTTGCCTGTTGATATTGCTTTCAAAAAGAGATGTCATTTGGTACTAGTACCTTAGCTCTATCCCCTAAATATTGATGTAAGAATGGAATATCTCAGTTTTTATTTTAAGCAGCTGATGCAATGCTCCTCGAGGTTGGAGTAGGAATTTGGAATTTGGTCAGGGTGTCCACAATAGCTTGTCTGCTTGTGGGATCTTCATTGTGCACCAACTAGCAAATGGGACACCCAGTTTAACATCCATCCGGTGATTCAAACCCAGGCTAGACGGCTCTCAGAGAAGGTAACAAGCTCGGAGAGGGTAACAAGCTCAGAGATTCAGTTTCATTGCGAGAGAGTCAAATGATTTTGAGTGCCCTGGTCTTCATAACATCAAGATGTGTAAGGTCTGAGGCAGTGGTGCCAGCTGAAAGGGAAGAGCAGTATTATCCATTGATCTGTGGATAAAGGCCAGATAAAGCTTTGGCACATTGGAGGATACCCAATTGGCGGCTGGCTTTGGAGACAAACTTGGATGAGTGGTTTGCCCAAGAGTTTATGGATGATAGTGAGGACTAAAAGTTTGGGGGACTAAACTTTTTCAAGAGGTTTATTTAGGACGTAGATAGGTGACGGTACTTTTGGAGTGACAGAGTGAGAGTGTGTGATTTGTCAGGGTTGAAAGACATTCCAAGTGTTGGACCAGCACCTGATATATCAAGGTCTGCAGACTGGAAAGTGGCTGTTATCTGCTTCCCTGAAAGATTAGGAATGCTCCATGAGAGGGTGGAGTGATGAGTAAAAACACAAGGATCGTCCAGTTTATAGCTGGGCTGAGATTCAAACCCAGGCTTAGACAGCTCAAGGGAAAGTATGGAGCCTTAATTTAATTACGATATTAAATTTTAAGATGTCCTGTTTCTTTGAGCAGCTTTGTGGTGAAGCAGTAAAGGTAAATCCTTTATACAATAGCATCACTGGTGTGGGTTTTATTTCCTTGGCTTCTCAACAGAAATATATCCACCCTGCCGTGGAGTGATAACATCTCGGATGGGTTCTTCACTAGGATACATTCACTTGTCGCGAGCGCCTTTGTAAAGATTATTGGACGCAGTGACCATTTACTTCATTTTGAATAATTTCATCAATGATACTGCATCATGTTTCACAATAAAAGTTCAAGAAGAAAACATTTGAACAAAAAGACCAAATGTCCACTTATCTCTTTCTTTTAATTTTTTTATTAAATGTAAAAATCGAATGTGCTCTCATCTTTTTTTCATACCTCATTGCCTGCCCTTATCCCGTGTGTGTAACAAAGTAGTACACAACTTTCAGCTGATGAAGATAAAGCCTCGTTATGGTAAGGGTGATTGCAAGTGTTTTCCAAATAAGGACCACATGTTGCAGTGTGAATTGTTTATTTAACTTCAGAGACAGGTTTACAGCACGTTTGACGTGTTTCCTCAACAACCATGCAGCTTGAGATAAAGCTTCTTTTGGACATTTTCTCTCACTTTCGAGCTTAGAATGTGAATAACATCTGCTATACAGAGCCTGTAGAAAGTCTACACCCCCTTTCAAAAATTTCACCTTTTGTTGCCTTCTAGCCTGGAATTAAATTACATAAAATAAGAATTTTTCACCTTTATTTAAACATCGTCACCCACAATTTTTCCCAAGTGAGAAACAAATTCTACAAATTTCAGAAAATTAATTAGAGATACAAAACTAGAATATCTTCATTGGATAACTTTGACATAACAGCAATCATAGCTGTGAGTGTGTTGGGATTGGTCTCTACAAACTTTGCACACCTTGATTGGGCAATATTTGCCCATTCTTCTGTACAAAACTGTTCAAGCTCAGTCAAGGTGTGTGGGGAGCGTTGATGGACAGCAACCTTAAAGTCATGCCACAGATTTTCGATTGGATTTAGGTTGGGGCTCTGACTGGGCCACTCAAGGACATTTATCATTTTGTTCATTAGCCACTCCAATGCAGCTTTGGCTGTGTGCTTTGGTCATTGCCATGCTGAAAGGTGAACTTCCATCCCAATTTCAGCTTTCTTGCAGAGGGTTGCAGGTTTTCCTCTCGGATATTTCTGTATTTTACTCCATGCATTTTCCCTTCTGTCCTGACAAGTGCCCCAGTCTCTGCTGATGAGAAACATCCCCATAACATGATGCTACCACCACCATGCTTCACGGTAGGGATGGTGTTCTTTGGGTGATGTACTGTGCTTGGTTTGCGCCAAACGTAACATTTTTGCGTTTCGGCCAAAAGGTTCCATCTTGGTTTTGTCAGACCACAAAACTTTTTGCCATATGGCTTCAGAATCTCCAGATAAGTTTTTTTGAGTAATGGCTTTTTTGTTGCCACCCAACCATATAGGCCAGACTTGTGGCATGCTTGGGATATTATCACATGCACACAGTGACCAGTCTTTGCCATAAAGGCCTGTAGCTCTTTCATTGTTGCCATTGACCTCTTGATACATATGTGTGTATGTATATATATATATATATATATATATATATATATATATATATATATATATATATATATATATATATATATATATATATATATATATATATATATATATATATATATATATACACATGTGTATTTTTGTTTTTTAAAGAAAAAGAAGGTGCTTCCAACCAAAAGTAAATAAATAGATAGACTCCGCTAATTTGAGCAAAAAAGGAGAGAGCAGTCCTGGTCTCAGGTAATGTTTCACTGGCTTCATAGCCGCCTTCATCAGGCACTTTGCAGCTGGCATTCTCTATTGTGCCTGATGAAGGTGGCTGCGAAGCCGGCGAAACCTTGCCTGAGACCAGGTCTGCTATGGCTTTTTTGCTCAAATTAGCAGAGTCGATCTAGTTTTTCACTTTTGGTTGGAAGCACTTTCTTATTCTTCAAAAATGTGTAATCCCAACCACCCCAATCTTATAGAAAACTAGGTGAATGCACCCGGCGCTGCCCGGGTTCTCTTTGAATGAATTTAACCTTCTACACATATGTCTGACGCGAGCACAGTATCAGTTCCCTATTGGGCCATGGCAGTCATAGGCTAAGGGGGTTGGTGAGGGGGAAACACACCCCCTCCCCCCCGGCCGAGGGGCCTTGCCCTATAGCCTATAACCTTCCCGGGGCCCATCCCGACATTTTTTGTTTCAGTGGTTAGCTCCGATCTTTCACCTTTCAGGAGATTAGCGTGTGCAGACAAACAAACAAAAAAACAAAAACTTAAAATCATGTGCTAGATATATTGTATATGGTGTTGGCCCCATGTCAATCGGCTGAACTTGAAAAATTAAGGTTACAAAATCAGGTGATGACGTCATAATTCGGAAATCGGAAGTCGGAAGTACAATTCTTTTACATCGGGACACTCCCAGGTACATGTTCTGTCAGCATGTGAAGTTTGGTGAGGATCAGTCCAGTACTTTTCGCGTGCATAGGTCACAGAGAAACACACAGACACACTTTCAATTTTATATACACACATATATATATATATATATATATATATATATATATATATATATATATATATATATTGTATATACTTGCACACATACATAATTAACCCCCATTTTCTTGTAGCTGAACAAAGCTGCATAAAGCAACCAAGAAAAGCTATGCAACATAAGCCTTTTGCTATTTCAAACTCTACCCGAGTTCTTCTACAGCATCAGACATTCACAAGTAGTACAAACATGAGAATCCTAATGCTATATGTCTCTCTCAGCTGCCAGACCGGTTTCATCACTTATTGGTGCGTCATATCAGACAGTGTAGACAGAAACACTCACCACCGAGGTTCCCAAGCATGTACCACATGCAATGTCAATAGCAGTTAACATATAAATAACAAGACCCAATCACGGTAATTGATATGGTGAGAGCTGATTGATTATTCTCTCCAATTATGATATATACATATATATTCTGAAATACTACTTCAAGGTCTGGAAAATAACATGTAAGGTTGGAAACAGAATTTACCTGCAGATGATGAAGCTTCCATTCAAATCCCTGGAAACCTTAGATTCGTGAAACATGTTTTCAGAAGAAAAAAAAAACTTTCACTTTGTATATCTAAGTACAGTATTCCTAAAACTCTGAATTATAATTTTACAAAAGCAAAGTATTAAGAAAATTGGCATTGTAGTTAAATCCATTTGGATATGGTTTTTTTTTAATTCTCTGTGGGTAACAGATGGTTACACTGAAGGAATATCTCATTTTTTAACTTCATCATTGACGTGTTTGGTTTGAAAAATGGATAACAGTAAATTGTATTCAGACAAACGTTCCATTGGGTGGTTTTTGGACAATGTAACAATTCACAGTCCTTCAAAAATATTAATGAACGATTCTCTCAAGTCTCTCAAAGTGATGCTTCAGCCCACTATGGCCTTCAATACTGCCATTTATCAGTAGAATATTCGTATGTCCTCTGTCACTCCATATGAAATACTATATACCTTAAACCTTCTCACATTAACTCTTTCAGGAGCCACAATATGTTTAAAAATCAAAATACCTTTAAAAAGTATTTAAAATGACAGGACACAGTGTCATAGCACCGTGTCCTGTCATTGGTTCACAGATACATGGCCGTAACTTGGGAACCGCTTGTCCGATCGATATCAAACCTCGAAAAGGCACATCCGCGGGTCCCCCGCAATATTCCTGGCAAGTTTCAATCCGATCAGACCGATGGTCATCTGGTTATTAATAATTTGGGAAAAAATTGGCATGATAAGGCGAGAAGGTGGAACGACACCTTCAGCTGCCATATATACACCTTTTCAACACTGAAAAAGCAGCAAAATGGCCGTAACTTGGGAACCGCTTGTCCGATCGATATCAAACCTCGAAAAGGCACATCCGCGGGGCCCCGGCAATATTCCTGGTATGTTTCAATGAGATCGGACCGGCGGTCGTTGAGAAACGGCGGTCGCAGACAAACAGACAGACAGACACACAGAGATTGCTGGAATTATAGATAGATTTGCAAATACAACTCGTTGCTTCGCTGATAGTGACCAAAAGGGGAGGGGGTAGAGAAAGAGACAGAGAGGCAGGTGTAGGGTGAGAGGGGTGAGGGATACAGAGAGGATGAAGGAGGGGTGCTCGGGTGGAGGTGGGTAGAGTGGCACCTCACCAAACGTTGCCGGAGGAAGGGGTGCGTGAGAGAGAGAGAGAGAGAGAGAGAGAGAGAGAGAGAGAGAGAGAGAGAGAGAGAGAGAGAGAGAGAGAGAGAGAGAGAGAGAGGTGTGGGAGGAGAGTGCTGCATTTTAAGAGGAGAGGGGTGGGGGGGGGGTTAGGAGGAGACAGAGTGAACGAAAAGGCGAGGGGAGAGGAGGAAAAAAAAAAGACAGGTTCTGTTTGAGCAACTAAACTTGCACATGTTGTTGGACCAATGGAGGAAAGGCCAAAAGCGAGCAGGTCAGAAACATTAACAGTTTAACAATCAAATTTATTTTAAAAGCACAACAAGGTTTATTCTATCAGCAATGGCAGGTATTTACAATGGCAATCATGAGCATGTATTTGCAATGGATGGACAGAAATCACAATGAAAAGGCACAAGAGAACAGTAATTATTCTTAACTCGAATGGAACCCACTTACACGGTCTTCACCTTGTCTACACACAGGCACACCATCAATCATTCTGGGGAAAGAAAGAAAGAAAGAAAGAAAGTGGAGAGAGTGCACAACAGAGCATGGGTAGGGCTTCTGCCTCACCTTACAGAGATGCATGTAAACTCCTGAACGTGTGCAGACCTGCACAGCACGTGCCACATACAACCTCCTCCTTTGTGGTTGTCACTGTCAGAACAGGCAGACATGAGCACAGGCTTGGCCAAAGGACTCATGGTAAGGAGAGCTTGATGGACGAGAGTGAGAAGAATCATAAGTCCTGGCATCTCCTACAAGCTGAGAACACTCCTGACAGATGAGTCGAGTTGAGAGTGCTCCTGGCAAATAATACGAGTCCAGACATCCCGGCAAATAAGATGAGTCGAGAGCTCCTAGCAGGCGACGTGAGGTGGATCAGAGCACTACGAGACAAAACATCCCAGCAGACATGGCGACTTGAGTGTTGAATGTCAAGAGCTCCTGGCAGGCAGCAACAGCTGCAGCGTTAATGATCCTGCAGCTCCAATGATCACCTTTAATGTGTTCAATTGTGTTGTTTTGCAGGGACTGAAAATAAAATTCTATTTAATAACACAGTGTGTAAGCACCCAATAAGAATCTATTGCACCGAGTTAGAGTAATTAGAGTCCATTGCAATGAACTAATTGGGGTAATTTGTGACATGTGTGGTTGGGGGATGGTTTCGGGTGTGGAATGGAAAAGTGGGGAGGAAGGTTTGAAGGGCAAAGAGGGAAAGGTCGTGAGGGGTTATGGGGTTTGAAAGGCGAAGAGCAAGGGCTGGCGATGGATGGGCAGCCGGAGTTCAAGAATGGTCAAAATATGGACTGATGGATGGAGGGATTAAAGAGTAATTGAACATGCTAACTCACAATGTCGCTCCCTTCCGAATTCCCTTGAAACAACAGGTAGGAAATCTATTCAAATACAAACTAAAGAAATATCTGTCTGGATGAAAATCCAACGTGTCTGTGAATGCATGGGAGTCTTTTCCATATCTACAACAATATCGTAATGTACTAAAAATTATTAACTCACCTGGACTTTCGTCAGGTGAGCTGATGCGATCGAGCAGTGTCTGTATGTGAGTGAGTAAGTGAGTCAGACCGTAAACACTTCAGTCATTATTGCTTGAACCAAACACACGATTTTGATGAAACTTGGCCACAAGCTTCATATTTAATGCCTAACAAAGGTGTATTGACGGTTCTGACCCCCAAAATAGGTATTTGCTCTCTTCTCCGAGCTACGCACAGCATTTCAATGAGACTTGACTACAACCTTCATCACCCTAGATGTACCAAAGTTTGTTCACAGCGTCAAAAAAAATTAGGATCAAAGGGTGTCCTCTGGGGGTTTGAGTGACTGTTGATCCTGATCCAGGTTCTCTTCAGGACAGGTGGTCCTATTTTCATTTCTGCCTTCACAATTGCAAGCAAAAAAATCACACAAATGGCATATACAACAATTTATTCAATACCAAATGTGATTACTATGATTAGGCCTTCAATCTGTTGATGATATTTTTGGGGGATACAAAGTCAAGGCTCATGGAAGAGCTAGAACAGAACAGAACAGGCAACATAGCAAAATAAAACGCAGGAGAGAGGGGGGGCACCCACTGCAGGGTTGAAGGACCAAATAGAGGGAGACTTGGACAAATGAGGGATGTGGGGAGAAAAGAGGGGTCGGGCAGGATGCATGGGGTGGACAACATGGATGGAGGAGCAAAATCTCAGGAAGAAAAAACTGGAAATTGGGGAAGTGGGCTTGGTGGGGGTTAACCGGCTAGGAAAGATCATTGTTTTGGATGAGGGGTGCTCTGAGATGGTGGTGAACAACTGCCTTGAAGACCTGGAGGGAAGATTAGTTGGATAAAACACCATTATAAAAACTACTAATATTTGTGGTTGCACAAATGACACGCATAACAGTCTACTTACTGCCTTCCTTTCGGGCTCTTCATATACTTGATGCTATTAAGGGAATTTGAGACCTGAATCTGATTCAGTGGCTGCCCATGAGATTTCAAGGGAAGGGTAAAGTGGTCTTGTGTACCTCATCCTGCCCGATTTGGCTACATATCGGCCATGGTCCTTTCTCGCTGACAACGCAGCAATTCTTCCACCAGATGTTTATGCCACCTGTGTTCTTGCTACTCCTTGTCTACGTTCACTGCAAACTTCGTTTATAGATGAGCTTCATCCATCATCATTTAGCTGCCCTCCATAGTGGGGCAACTTAGCATAACAATTGTGCATTTTGTGAGGAAAGCACCAAATTTTGCACACTAGTAGCGTAACATATTATGAACACATTTGGATATTGGGCCAAATCAAATTCAGCTGCTGATGGCTCTGGCAGCCATTTTCCACTGCCATCAAAAATTTTGAGATGGCCCAATATCCAAATCTGTTCATAATATGATAGGCTACTAGTGTGCCAAATTTGGTGCTTTCCTCACAAAATGCACAATTGTTATGCTACATTTAGCTAAGTTTCCCCACTACATCTCAAGTCAATGCTGCGCTTCCTTTTTGTAAACATCGCAGATGATTATTTCAATATCTGCTGCCCACAAGACACCGTCACCACCCTGCACTTCCATTATATTATTATTGGAGCCATGAAGTTCCCCCTTCTCCCTCCATCATTCTTTGTTTTTTTCTTTGGTTCTCTTTTAACCTTGTCCTATGTGTTTTAATGTTCTAGATTTTTAAATTCATCCAAAGTTTTTTTTAAAATGCAAGTTTTTTATTTAACGATCAATTTTATTATTCATTTTTCTCTCTTGTTTTCCTTTTTGGTTTTACTAATTTTTTTCTGCAAGATCGAGGCTCCTGGAAAAGCAAGGTGGCACAGGGTATGACGTATCAGTAGAGCAGTGGGGCAACTGTTGAACACAACAAACAAGGGAATGAACGAACAGGAAAAGAGAGAGGAAGGGTGTACACGCAGTAACGTGCAAGGAAGAGTCCTGATTGCTTTGGAAAAGGTTCACATGGGTAATAAAGATTGTGGATAAGGATTGGGGATGACATGAAAGAAATGTGCACAGCCAGCCTGAAGTCAAGTAAGGAAGATTGTGACAACACAGCTTCTGAGTAGCTCTCATTTTTTGAAGGAAAGACCTAGAATTATTGAGAATGCCCAATATGCTGCTGGCTTGAGATGCCGGCTTTCCGACATGATTGGCCCAGGAGGGGTCATCGCTGATTGTAAGTCCTAGGAGATCAAGTGACTAAACTTATTTCGGTGGCTGACCATGGAAATCCATAGACGGGTTAATTTTACAATCCTTCTGGAGAAATAGGGTGACACTAAGATTTTCTACGATTGAAAGACATGTTCCATTTGTCTGACCAGCATCTAATAATTTCCAGATCAGCAGAGTGACCCAGCTGCTGTATTGCATATCAATGGGATGGGGGTACTGTACAACATGGTACCACTATATTCAGTGTGGAGTTATCGACCAAAAGGAAGAGAGGGTTTTCCGGAGGATCAGATAAATTGCTTATATACAGTAGATGAGGAACAAGACTGAAACCAACACACGACCTTCATACATTCCAGACTTCACTGAGAGAGGAGAGAGCAGGGTACTTTGTCACTATTGATAGTGACACTGTCTACATGACTGGAGAAAGTCAGAAATCGAGGAATGAAGGTGGCCTTACGTGCCACATACAGAGCAGGATGCCAGAGTGTATTTAAAGCCGGAGACATGTCCAGAGAGACATGATCCTCAGTTCTTGATTTAGATTTAGGGCCTCAAACCAATGCTGAGCAAGGAGCAGAAGCATGTCCAGAGTCAAGTTACCATGACAGAGTCCAAACTGATGGTCATAGATCAGACTCTTTAAAAACAGTAAAACCTTCACATCAGTTGCAATGTTTGGGTCCATGACTGTGGCTGTAATAGGAAGTAAGCTTATTGGTCTGCAGTTGAGATAATCACTATTTGCACCTTTGTCGTGGATGTTTGTGATGTGTGCTGACTTACATGAAGATGGGAGGCAGAAGAAGGAGGACAGGCTGAATAAAGAAGACAGAGGAGTAGCAAGAGCAGCAGAACAGGCTTTGAGAAAATTGGCACTAATATAGCATCTGGGCCCATCATTGTTGTAGCGTCTCGGCTTAACACAACTTTTCTCTCTTCTCGGGGGAAGGACGTAACGTCCAGTAGATAGAAGGTAGGAGCGGTTAAGATGGAGACCAATGGGATGGGTTTGGTGGGAAAAAAGAAAGTTAAGGCATTTGTCTTATCTCAGAACGAGTCTGCAGATATGCAATTTGAGGTTAAGGAGACGATGGAGTTGTAGCATACATCACAGGTGAACTTGACAAGGCACCAACATGACTTTGAGGAAGGAGCCTGGTTGGAACATTCAGCCTTGAGATTTACAAAATGATGTTTTCTGGACTCACAACAACAAAAGGTGTGAATGACTTCTTTTATACCTGCCAAGAGCTATGTGTGTGTTAAATCCACCATGGTCCGAGACGTGGCAAGATTATTCGGAATAGAAAATATTTCGCTGGCACATAATGACATTAGGATTGCTTTCTGCCTGGCATCATCCTCCATGCTGTTAGGTTGGTATTCATACTGCAGATGCTCAATGTGCAAGTCGTAGGCCAACAGCAGCGCTGCAACAGGTGAAGCAAAAGATGGAGTTGCAGCCTCACACTGTCAGTACGCTCTCCACGACACCACCCTCATCATCATGTGAAGTATCTGACAGATGTGGAGGTCGGTGGTGCCCTCAATGTCTTTTATTCACTGAACAAGCAAGATAACATGGGAACTCGTGGAAAGCTGGCCACTGAGCTCGTCCCCCATCCCGCTACATATCCTGCTTCCTATTTGGCTACTAAGAAAATCCCAAACCTTAATAATTCTGATCTTACGAAGGGCTAACACCAAAAACATTATCCCTGCTTCCTATTGTGATTAGCGTAGCTCAATCAATGTTCTGTTGGTTGTATAAATTACAATGAAGGAAGCTCATTTGCTTCCATGATGCAAATTGGGTCCAAATTAAACTATTTGGGAGGTTCAGAAAAAGAGGATTTACTTGACTCATTTGGTCGTCTGAACTTACTGTTAGAATGGCTCCAGCATCTTGAAAACTGCTGCCCATGGGTGTCTGATAATATTGTTTTGTCAGAGTACTGCATCCAAAAGGAAAATGTCCATCCATTAAACGACCGGAACACCCATTGGGCAGTATAATTGGGACGTAGTCGGTTTTGGAAGCATCTGACATCAATGTGGAGGGTGCCTTCACGAGCCCGAAGAATCTGGTCTCCTGTGGGTCACTCCTTGGTCAAAAAAACCACAGGAGGACATCCTGAGTGAATTAGTAGCCTTCCCCCCCCCCCCAATTAAACAGTCTATATTATAATGGAATACCAGACTCGGTGGTGTTAGAGGTAGAACATCTTCTCCGAGTTTGGGATGTCAGTGGTTCAAACCCTGTCTGAGTCATACCAAACACTTCTAAAAAATGATACATGCTGCTTCCTTGCTTGACACTCAGCATTTAAAAGGAGAGAGCATGGACAAACAACGATGGAAAGGCAATTACAAACCACCCAGAAACCTTGCCAAGAAACCGCTTCGACAACACCAACGCTCTCTGTAAAGAGTATGGTCGACAGCTCATCATCATGATTGCTTGTGTGGGATTATTTAATGGGCTGTTTTACTTCAAGACATGTGCTGAATGTGTGTGGTTATTAAGCCTTGGTTTCCACAGCTGAAGCTGAGCTATGTGTGAGGCAGGAGCACCAGCCCAAAGGGGAGAGCAATACTCCATCAGGCTGTGAACGAAAGCTTTGTATGTGGTCAGGAGCTCAGGTGTGCCAAGTTAGGACTTTGCACGATGGAAGATTCCCAGTCAGCGACTGGCTTTGGAGGCCAGCTTGGAAATGTGGCTTTCCAAGGAACGATCATGGCAGATAGTGAGGACCAAAAGCTTGAGAGACTTCTTCAAGAGGATTGTTGAGAAAGTAGATGGGGGAGTTTTCAAGATGGTCCTTTTGGAGAGACATAGTGAGAGTGTGAGATTTGTCAGAATTGAAGGACATGTTTCACGCGTTGAACCAGTTTGTGATTTTATCCAGATCTGTAGAGAGTGAAGAAGCTGCAGCTTGTCGATCTGAGGGATGACAGATGGTACGGTAGAGGGTGGCGTCATCAGCAAAGAGATAAAGAGGATTTTCCAGAGAGTAGGAGAGATCATTGTTGAAGATAAGAAAAAGCACTGGGCCCACAACACTGCCTTGAGGAACTCCAGCCTGGACAGGAAGTGGGGATGAGAGAACTCCATTTAGGGCCACAAGTTGACTCCAAATGTCTCATGAAAGAAAATACGACATTACAGCCCCCAAAACTTTGATAATTGTATTATTCCACTTTATTTTATTTTTTTTAATGAAATAAAGTATTTGTCTTCAGCAAATACATATTGGAGTGGGATGAAATTATGAATTTCACCAGCAAGTTGCACGATGATGTACCCTGCACCTTCGGGCAGAAATTGAGCACGGTTGCCAGCGAGTATTCGCTTAGTCTTCAGTGAAAGACACTATGTGATCTTTAATGTCCAGAAGCTAATGTAAGCAGATAGGTCCTGAGCTTAAGGTCCATTTGAGTGAAGGTTCACTCATTTAGCCAACATCTTGTCTGCGAAGCACCAATCTGACAGCTTATCGTTAGGTCGGAATAAAATGCAGACGAGACATCTCAAAGGCAAGTGCACTTCTCCTGTGCCCTCATGTCAGCCATTAGCAAGCAGCAATAGAGATGACCTCCAGGCCCTCACAGTGTCTTCAAGTAAAATAAATATATTAGTGGAACAGTTTGGCTACGAGCAACCCTAATGGCTGTTGATTTACAGGCACCGTGTCAGTATCTACTGCTGGAATTTCACATGTCCATAAACTTTAACGACCAGGTTTTATTCCAAAGCAATCTCTTTTACTTAGCCCAGTAAGCATCCTGTGACCATCTCTTTGTACTGTAGCACAGCAATTTCACACATCTATGGACAGAGGAGACCACATTATTTCCAGGAAGGCCTTTCTCCACATCTCTGTGCTCCCCTTACTGTCTTATGGTAAAACTTTCAATGTTCCTGCTGTTCCACTGTTTATGTTTCCTCAAAATTGCACTTATTGTGCAAACATGTTCAGCAATCCTACCCGAGTGCATTGCTCATGATTCTGGGGTCCCAAATACTATGTTGATTTGTCCAGTGTCTACTAATGTCCTTGCAATCCATGTAAAAGTACAATGGTGTCTTCTAACGCATTGGTATGCTGCCTAAAATGTATAGCACTATATGAAGAAGATGTCAAGAGACATGTACTTTGAGTATGTCCATATGGAGTATTTAGATTCAGGACATTGTCTGGCATTCCAGCCCAGCTATGAATTATCACCTTTGGGTTTCACAGGTAAGGCAATACAGTAATGTGTGTGCCATCCCCCAGATTTACCTGAAACTGTGTGCCTTCTGTATTAGTTGGTGACATTAAAGATCCAGGCCAGGTCAGGTTAGGTCAGGTCAGATCTGTGACCTGCTACAGGTACCATGTAAACCTGTACTAACCTGTTCCATGGTCGGGTTGTCGGAGACTAAACCGTCTCCCCCACCAGGTTTTCTGGTGAGGAGGGTGTTTGGATATGGACACCCAGCAGAATTAAAAAACAAAACCTGTCAAAGGGCGGAGGAGCTCCTTGTGAGCCAATGGCCATCCATATCAAGTGCCCAACTGTGTCTGCGGACGTCCTCCTGCAGTTGGGTTACTTTTTTTATCAGGAGGTTGGTGGCAGGATTTGCACTCCGGCCACCATAAAACCCTTCATTCCGCTGGGGATGGGCCTGGCATCTGCCTGGGGGATGGCCAGACGGAGGCCCCTGGAGTACCGGCGGAAAGTGGACGCAGCGACGCGCTGTTCTGGCACATGCTCCCATACCTGACCTGACCTGATTAAAGATCGCACTCTGTCCTTCTCGAAGAGTAGGCGAGTTATAGCTAGCACCTTGAACAATTCCACATTCCTGTCACCTTCAGTCGAACATCAGGCCTGGCCAGCCGGTTCGTCTAAAGAGAAAGACATTCCACTGCTGATCCCACAAGTTATATAGTGTTGCAGTTTTGTGGAGTCTTTGATTGTCATATAGTAAGAGCTCGATATTTCACAGTGTATTGTTTCGTTAAATGTTCATTGTTTCTGTGGTTATATATGCGTTGCGTATGTATATGATAGATGGTTTTCTCCCCTTACCATATTGCGTTTCTAACCCCTACATCCCACCCTGTGTTGAATAGTAATTCCTTCCTGATCTGTGGGTAAACCGACTGTAAATTATGCGTCCTTCCCAGTCCAAATCCAGATCAGAAATGATGTACACGGCCATCACAGCTCGAACCAATCCGGTAGTGAGCGCAATCATGCCACATTTGATGCAAACCCCCTTGATAATGCCACCAATCAGGGGGACGTATAGATCGGATCGGAAGAGTTCACGCCACAAATTAACCATCCAATCGGCCGGCCGAACCAAACGGACCCCAGAGCAGAAGCAGGTGGAGTTACAGGCCTGAGTCACGATAAAAGGCCATGATCAACATTTCAGGTCGTCGTGCTCTTCAGGGGGGGGGGGGGGAAGAGAGGAAGGAAGCCTGAGGAAGATACTTCAGGAGAAGAGCCTCAGCAAGAGTATCTGGCTTGGCTCTTTTCAGAGATGGCCTCTTCTGTCTGAGGTTCCTGGCCTCGCTGCTTACCTGTCCACCCTCCTGTGCTCTGATCCAGTCAACAGATCATGGCATGCTAGTGGGGGTGTGTTGGGCTGGCGTGATCGAGCTGCACCATTTGTGTCAGTAGGCTGCAGGGTTCACGTTGTGAACTTTGTAGCTGTCGATGTCTGGCACAGTTCCAGAGCATCAACAAATAAACACCAGAGTGCAAGGGTGCCATTCACCGTGGTCATGGGAGGATCCTGCACCCACCAGTAGCCACAACCTATGCAGCTCATGTAACCACCGAGAGGGATGTGCCATTTTCCTGGTGGATGTAACTCGGCGGAGGTCTCACTCAAACCTGTGGCTCCAACAGTGGCAGTGCCCACCACCTGAACCATGAAGCCAACACCAGGCATGTATAAAATTGCATGGGGCCCCCAGATAACATGGGGTCCCACAAAACCGATCTTGGCTCACAATCTTTTGATACGCCCCCATTTCCGGTGAACCCCCCCCTCCCCTCTGAGGGTGGAATCTCACTGCCAACAAAACAAGTCAACTTGTGAAGGGTGAATGGTGATAAACAGCACAAAGGGAATGCTATATCTCAAGAAAAGAAAGCAATGTCATGTAATGAATCGATTAAAAAAATGTTTTCCTCTCATGTGTAACGAGACAAGACGACCGTATGACAAAGCACCTGACCTGAGGATTAAACGTTGAAAAGCACCTGACCCGATGATGAAACAAAACCACCCCAGCAGATCTGAAAAGCAAAATATAGCTCAAAAAAAGGGGAAAAGGTGAAAAGAAATCACCCAAAATTTACTGTTTTCATCACACAAGCGGAAAGAACCAGAAAAGGGTTTTTGTCGAGCATATGTGATCACCAAGGTTCTCCAAAGAGACCTGGTACCAAAGGAATTAATTCTGTGCCTCAGATCCCTGGTCAGAATCCAAGTCTCACATCCGTAGAGCAAGACGGGAAGCACCAAGGACCTGAATACGCGGACCTTCGTCCTCCAGCACAGGTACTGGCAGCACTACACCCCATGATCCAGTGAATCCATGACTCCCTAGGCCCGACCCAGACGTCTATTGACCTCTGACTCACAGCCAGCAGAGAGATGAATATCACTTCCAAGGTCAATGAATATCTCGGTGACCTCAACATCCTCACCACAAACAGGAGCAGAGAAGATATCAGCATCCAAGATGTCACCGAAAGCCTGGATCTTAGTTTAGACCCCAGAAACACAAAATCCCAGAGGCTCTGACTCCTCATTCAGCACCTCGAGGGCCCCCAAAAGGATATCTAGAGTCTCCGCAAAGATGACTACATCTGCAAAATCAAGGTCAGAGATCTTGACATTCCCAAATTATGCACCGCAACTTGGTCTCTCTGACATCCTCTCCAGAATCCAGTCCATACAAGCATTGAAAAGTGTGGGTGCCACGACACCTCCCTCACCAAATCCTGTCACAACTGTAAATATGTCGGAGATGGTATCTCCACATCTCACAGCACTATCAGTTCCAGCGTATAGTTCAGACATCAGATTGATCAGTTTTGGTGGCACACCACGAAGACCAAGAATCCTCGAGAGAGCATCCTAATTCACTGAATTGAATGCTTTGCAGAGATCAACAAAGGCTGCAAGCAGCCAAGCAACGCTGGTGATCAAGCAGATGGTGGTGAACCCTATCAAGAATTATCCAAGCGAAGGCATTGCCCAGCACTGAGAGCAGTGTCACCCCTCGGTAGTTGTTGCAGTCCTGACAATCAACCTTCCCTTTCCAGAGAGGGACAACAAGGCCCCTCTTTCAGTCAGTTGGGATGATGCCTGTGTTCCAGGTAGAGCACAGAACTGCATGCAATGACAGGAGTACAGCATTTTCGCCAGCTTTGAGATGTTCGGCATGGATGCCACAGATCCCTGGAGTTTTACCCATTTCAAACGGTTCACTTCAGCCGATGCTTCCACAAACAAAGGTAGATCACAGTTTATTGGAGGATCAGCAATGGGGATAAGAACACCCCTGACATTCAACTCAACAGCTGGTGGATCATCCTGGTGCAGCCGCTCAAAGTAACCGGCCCAGTGCACCTTCACTTCGGACTCCTTTGTAAAGAGCCCACCACCCTGCCCTCAAACTGCAGTACACCGAGGGATGGGCTTGGAGGAACACAATGCACAAATTACCCTGAAAGCAGGAAGAGAATCACTTGACCACAGGTAATGCTCTACCCCCTCGCAGATTCCTCGCACATCTGCATCCATGTCCACCCTAAGTGCACTCCAGTTTTACACCTCAATTCCCTGAACAGCTCAGCTCTGCCATTATGACGGGCACTGTGACTCTGGTCAGTGGTATCCAGTGTCCCTTGAGAGACAAAAAAATTTTTCGCCCTTTGGTGAGTTCCAAGACATCCACCGGCAACATCAAGGATGGTGGTCTTAAAGGCACTCCACAACTCTTCAGGATTTCCCAGAGCACCCAGACCCCCCAAATCTCCACTCAGCTTATTCGCAAACTTCTCCACTACCCTCTCATCCTTGAGCTTACCCAGATCCAGTGTAGGTTCGTATGGTACCATTCTCCCGGATTTAAGCTGAAACTTCAGAGTTGCGACAACAAGCCTGTGGACGGTATTGAGGAACTGAGCACTCCGGTAGACCCTGCAGTTCTGGATCATCCTCCAGCAACTGTGAACGAGGACATGGTCAATCTCCTGTACCACACCACCAGCGTTGGAATACCAAGTCCAGCAATGATCCTGTGGGTGGTGAAACCTTGAAGCAGCCACCCTAAGTCCATGACTTCTTGCAAAGTCAAGGAACTTAGTGCTATTCTGTTTCACAGTTCCAAACCCACAGGGACCAACACACATCTCATAACCATCCCTATCAGTTCCAGTCGATGCAATGAAATCCCCCAAGATGAGAAGAGTATCTCACCTGGGGCGCTGATCAACCACAGACTCAAGCGTCGCATACAATGCGTCCTTCACATTGAGATCACTCGCCTCAGTCGGAACACATACAGAGACCAGGGAAATGACACCCAAGGAGTGCCGAATCCTTAGTCTCATAATAAGCTCATTGACCGGTGTTACCTCAGTTATCATTGGAGTCAGCTTATTGCACACAGTTGCAGCAACTCCTTGGCATGGTAACCATCAGAGCAACCAGACCACCCACCATGATCTCGCCACTATCCGTTCTCCAAACCTCAGAGAGTGCTGTAATACCGATGTTCAAATGCTTGATCTCAGAGAGAGGTGATGATCCTCTCATAGGGATAGAACATTCCAGGTACCCACCTGGAGGGACTGCTTCAGGTTAACCCAAGGAGACCACAGTCTGGTGGATGACAACTCAGCACCACACTGACACACAGTACCGCAATCCATCCCGGGAAGGTTACCCCATGTTTTTCCTCCTGTCATCAAAGAGTGTGGGGCCAAAGGCTTTGTCCCAATCCCATCATCCGGTGAGCTACAGAGATATGTTGCTCTGAAGAGCCACAATTAGGGCAAAACCAGGTTGGTCACTTCACTTTTCATCTGTTTGGTGACAGCTTTTGACTTTCCATTCATGAACTGCTTGATGTCCTTTTGGGTTTACAGGCATGATACCCTTGTCATCACAGCCACATGACCCATGACCAAGTGATTAAGAAAGCAAAATTTCAGAATTTCCAGATATATATTGTTACAGCTGTGGAAATTCGCAGACCACCATAAAGGGCCCACAGGTGAGATATCTCTAAGTACATGTGTAGTTAGCCCCACCCGTTGTATAGAGGGAATTTATGTGATTCATTCGGGCTGCGACGCTTTGAGATAGCCGTTTTTCTGTTCTATCTTTATTTTGAACCAACCACGTCTCAACTGCCATCACACAACAACCACCTAAACCACCACGCCAGCCATCGTCACCAACTACAACCATGCTCCAATGCTCAGACAACAACAACAACGCCAACAGCCATGACCTTTACCTTCACAACTCAATACCGCAAACATTGCATCACCGTCATTCCCAAACGGCACCATAACCATCAAACCACCACTGATAAACCCTCCACCACCCTCACCTCTCTCCTTCTACGGCCATTCCCACACCACCTGTGAACACTGAGCGTCGGGCTATCTTGGGCTCGTTCAAGATACACACCGAGTTGAGAGTGCAAATAGCGGCCTTTCCGAGGGAGAATTCGGATCAAGAACGCTACACGCCCACTTCTGATCCGTCCAATTAGCAAGCACGGAGCAGCTTGGCCCCGCCTCCAGGCGCGTCTGTGTGAAATCGATATATGAAAATTCTAGGATTAGGGGAGGTTCACGCCCACTTTTCCTCCATCCAATTGGCGAGCGTGGCTCTGCCCCTGAGGTCATCCTGATCCGGATATTTGCATATTGTTTCTCCTGCCGGCCTATAAAACAGCGAGCGCAAGGCGAATCGTGGCAGAGTGTGGCAGTAGCAGTGTGTGTCGGCAGGGCAGAGTGAGTCGAGTCATCGGTGTGGCAGAGTGTGGCAGTAGCAGAGTGTGGCAGTAGCAGTGTGTGTCGGCAGTGGCAGAGTGTGGCAGTAGCAGAGTGTGGCAGTAGCAGAGTGTGGCAGTAGCAGAGTGTGGCAGAAGCAGTGTGTGTCGGCAGGGCAGAGTGAGTCAGCAGGGCAGAGTGAGTCGAGTCATCGGTGTGGCAGCGGGTTGGGTTCTGCAGTCGGCTGAGGGGAGTTGCGGGAAGAGACAGAGGAGCTCGGATCCGAGGTGAGAAGGACGGCGGTCGGCGACGAGGTCGCGGTGTGAGATCGCTCGTCGCGGGAGCCAAGCCAGCCAGCCATTCTCCTCCCCCAGGGCATCCACAATTCCCCCTTTCCCCCCCACTGAGAGAGTGCAAAAAGGGGGCCCCGTTCCCACCCCAAACGTCGTGCCAACGAAACCCGCCAAGGAGCACGGAGTTGGGGCACAGCCACATGCCATATCTGCGGCTCGTCCGCCAACGCATCACGAGGATGCGGGTTGGACCCCCCCCCCCCGGTCTGGCGGGCCTGACAGCTCCTTCAGGTCACGCGCACATATTGGCCTACAGGCCCGTCTGCCCCCTTGTCTATGAGGGTGACTTCTTTCCTTTGCTTTGGTGCAAATGTGTGTTGGGACCATCTGTAAAGTAGAACTGTATGTGTTGCTGTGTGTACGCGTATTCGGTAGTAACTCTGCGTCATTGTTTCTTTTGTTTTAACTGCTATATGTGCATTTTGACTGGTTGGCTGTATATGTGTGCTTTCCGTGTGTCGCGTAATAAATGTGCATTGTGTGAACTGTTTTCCCATTTCGCTTCGTCTTTTCTTTATTGACCCTCCATCCTGTTTCACGTAAAGGGTTTGTAGTGGGCTTAATATGCCCAGTAATTAATCTGAACCGTCCAGATCAGCGATAACACCGCTCGGTTATCCCGATAGCATGGAACGGGCAGCCTAAGCGGCCCGTGTCCGGTGTCAACCTGCGGCGAGGTGCGATCGCCCAGTTGACCATTCGCGCAGGTACTTCGGTCGATCGAATTTGGCGAGCGACCCTATCCTGCGCTGGTGGGCAATTGGCACGATCGTGGTGAGGTTAAACCCCCACCCGTGACTAGCTCCCGGCGTTGGTCCGAGAAGGTCACGACTGAATTGCCCGTTCTGGTGGGCGAGGCGGCCACCATTCGAGTCAAGCGGCCATCCACACCCCGGCGCTCACGAATTCGCAGCAATATATATACCTTATAGATGGAAACATGTGGAGTGTGGCAAGCACTACGCCGATCCCCATTGGAAACAGTTCGACACCAAAGTGTCACCTCCAACACAGAGGCCCCAGCCTGGTGACTCTGTCAAACAGACAAAGACTATATGATCAACATCAGTGAAATATCAATCGAAGCTACCGATCCAGATTGCTGGCTTATTTGCCCTCATCAGGATGACATACCTATAAATATCTAACCAATGATGACCACATTCATTGATTATAATCGACGAACGTGGTCATCATTGGTTAGATATTTATAGGTATGTCATCCTGATGAGGGCAAATAATCCCTAAATCCGGATCATATGCATATATATAATTATATATCCGGATCATATATAATTATACATCATATGCACCTCCTGACTGTAATGGTGAGCATCGCCGCGGATTATGTCATGCACAGTAAAACCGCACAATCCGCACAGAACAACCGTCTGTTAGAGTGTGTGTGTGTGTGTGTGTGTGTGTGTGTGTGTGTGTGTGTGTGTGTGTGTGTGTGTGTGTGTGTGTGTGTGTGTGTGTGTGTGTGTGTGTGTGTGTGTGTGTGTGTGTGTGTGTGTGTGTGTGTGTGTGTGTGTGTGTGTGTGTGTGTGTATATATAAACGGATTCCATGGTAGATTCTCCAACCTTTAATTGAACAAGCAATGACGCAACCGTTTCGATCAACAACATGTGCAATGCAAGATGCCTCCGTTAACCTTTCTCAAGAGTGATGAACATCACCACAACCTCCCCCTAAATACCCAAAGTTGGGGGTGGGCCAAGCTGGATAGCCAATCCATGCACATATCATGTCACTCATGCATTCTGACCGTTAACTATTATATTTAAAAAAAAAACATCAGCATACTAACGGATCAAAGAACAAACTCATGTAAACCAATTAGATTGCACAAAACAATCCCTCCCCACACCTCTTTTCCGCACATGGCCACGTTTGTACTGTTGTGAATTTACTTATTACATGCTTTTAGCGACACTCTTGATAACTCCGGATCATGTTTACTTGCAATGACATTGAACGATTATTTGCTGATGTTATCTGAAATGTTGTTTGGACAAAAAGAGGCCCAGCAACTTCGAAAGAGCTCCATGCCTCCATGGAAAAGACTGGTCACTGTGCTCATGTGACAACAATATGCAAAGCATCCCACAAGTCTGGTCTGCACAGTCAGGTGGCACGAAAGAAGTCATTACTCAAAAAGCCCACCTTGAGTCCCGTTGGACGTATGTAGAGTGTACGAGGTGCAGTGGAACACGAGAAGCAAGCGTGCCAGCATCAACTCCGCTTTATTGCACGTCTGGAAGTGCATTCCTGCCACCCCTAGCGGGCGAGGCATGATATACGAAAACCCAATCACGTGATACAGCACACTCCTCCCCTCGTAAAATGACAAATCAAATGATGAAAGGACAATCATAACATGACCACCCGAAAGCAATCAACACTCATAATTCTCCATGTACCGCGGCCACACTCTGACCCGCCTCGGACGGGCAGTGCCGCCAGACAGTCCAGGCTCAGACGCCCCCCGGCTCGGTCGAGGTGACACCTTCGCCGGACTCGCACCATCCGCAATAACAACCCCCCCGGCCGACCAGCCTGCCCGACGTCCCCGGGTAGGACAGAATCAGGCGACGACCCCCTGGGCGTCGGCACATCCGGCCCTGGCGATACAACGTCAGGCCCCGGCGACATATCAGGTGGGGGTCCCACATCGTTCGGCCGGGGGGGTGTGGGGGGTGACGCTGGACAGCGATCATGCATTTGGTCCACGTGCCGCTTCCACACTTCCCCACCATCAGTCCGCACCACGCAATTCGCCGGCCCCAGTACCACAGAGACCACAGCCGGCACCCATTTGGAACCGTGGAAATAATCGCGCACCATTACCCGCTGTCCCACATCGAACCCGCGCAGCCGCGTCGGACGTGACACCGCCCCACTCCCTGACCCTCCAGGTCGCAGCAAATCCAGTCTGGACCACAATGCCCATCCATAGAGACGAATGGCAGGCAAATCACCCGTGACAGGATGAATCGCGTTCCTGTAATGGAGCAAAAAGACATCGACCACCGTCTGCACAGGTGCAACCCCCCCCCCCCTGCGCAAAGCCCGTTTCAACATCTTAACAAATGACTCAGCTTGCCCATTCGTCTCAGGATGATACGGTGCGGACCTGAGATGTCGAATACCATTTTGGCGCATAAACTCATCGAATACACCCGCGATGAACTGCGGACCGTTATCAGAGACCAGGATCTCCGGTAACCCTTTATTAGTAAAGATCGTCCGCAGTTTCTCTACTGTAATGTTTGCTGATGTATGCTGCATTACTACAACCTCCGGCCATTTAGGGAATGCATCGATCACAATCAAAAACATTTTGCCATTAACCGGCCCCGCAAAATCTACATGGATCCTCTGCCAGGCTCTGTCTGGCGCAGGCCATAGTCTCGAAACTCGACACGGGTTATCAGCATCTGTTTGGCACGTGGCACAATGCTTAACCAACTGCTCAATGTCTTTGTCCAATCCTGGCCACCACAACAGGCTACGAGCAAGACTCTTGGTCTTCACGACGCCAAGGTGACTGACGTCGTTCTTCCAAACACCGCTGCCTGAACTTCGGTGGAATCATCGTCCTCATTCCCCACATAACGCACCGTTGGACCAACGACAGCTCCGGTGCGCGTGACGTGAAAGGTTGAAATGCCGGTGTCGAAGGCAGATCGCTCCAATTCCCCGTAGAAATCGCCTGGACGCCACGGGCGAGCATCGGATCACGAGCCGATTCCACCGCGACCTGCCTGGCCGTGATCGGCCCGCTTTGGACCTGGCCCAGCGCGAACACATCGACCTGGTCAGCCAACTCAGAAGCAGCTGGTCCCTCCGCACACGGCAAGCGTGAGAGGCCGTCGCAGTTAGCATGCTTCTCGGTGCTTCGGAACTGAATATCATAATCGTAAGCACCAAGAAACAGACACCACCGCTGTATTTGCGCGGCCGCGACCACCGGCACCCTGCGTTCAGGTCTCAGGATGAATTGAAGTGGTTTGTGATCCGTCTGCAAAGTGAAATTCCGCCCCAGCAGGTATTGAGGAAACCTCCGCACACCCCAGACGAGGCTGAGAGCCTCACGCTCGATCTGGGCATATCCCCGCTCTGCTGCGGACAGGGTCTGGGATGCAAAACAAACAGGCCGCTTGGAACCATCGTCCATCCTGTGGGAGAGCACTGCCCCGATGCCATATTGCAGAGCTGTCACATGCCAATTGGAGCGGACGCGCAGGATCGTAGTGCACGAGGACCGTATCCTCTGTGAGCAGCCGCTTGACGCGGTCGAACGACGCCTGGTGTGCAGGCCCCCAAGCCCAGCGCTCATCCTTCCTGAGCAACCGTGTTAACGGCGCAAGTTGTGAGCTGAGCCCTCGCACGAACCTTTGGTAATACTGTGCCATACCAATGAACGAGCGCAGCTGCGTCTTGTCGTGAGGCGGTGGCATGTGTTGAATCGCTTCCACCTTCCGAGGACCTTTCAACAGCCCTTCCGGCGTGATGATGTGCCCGAGGTATTCCAAACGCTGCTTGAAGAACGCGCACTTGTCCCTGTTCAAGCGCAGGCCGCACGCTTCTAGCTTTGTCAGCACTTGGGCAATGTTCGCAAGGTGCTCGTCTGCCGTTTTCCCCGCAATGAGCACATCGTCCAGGTAGGTCTGAGCGGGCAGGCCAATGCAAACCTGATCCATGGCTTTCTGCCACAAGGCTGGGGCCGAAGCAATCCCAAAACAGAGTCGGGTATATCGATAGAGTCCTTGACACGTGCTGATTGTCAAAAGCTCGCTACTCCCGGGATCCATCGGCAGGTGAAATTATGCATCACGCAGGTCTAGCTTCGTGAAGTATTGACTCTCCGCCAATCGCGCATATATTTCATCGATTGACGGCAGTGGATATTGCTCCATGCTGAGCCCCGGGTTAACCGTGGATTTGAAGTCCCCGCACAATCGGTAGTCTCCATTCCGTTTCAGCACCGTGACAACCGGGGTGGCCCAATCTGAGCACGACATCCGTTCGATCACTCCACAGGCCTCCAGCCTATCCAGTTCACCCTTGACCTTGTCCCGCAGGGCAAAGGTGTAAAAGGTGCTTCCACCAAGTATTATCTCAGAGGGGTGGACACGTATAAACTTGGGGGTGGGGGGGTGGAAGTTGTGGGTTACGATATGAAAATAAAGGTGGAAAAACTCTGATCTTATGCAATTTAATTCTCGGCTTTTAGGCAACAAAAGTTAAAAGTTTTGAAAGGGGGTGTAGACTTTCTATAGGCACTGTACTATGTCATTACCACACCCGATGCAGAGCATTGGTATTGCCAAAGCAGTTACTCAGCTCCAAACCTGGTCAGGTTGCCATTCCAAATCAGCAAGTCCGAGCTGGGATTTAGAAGTTGTTCAAGGTGCCGGCACTAGCTCACCTACTCTCAACGAAAGACACCATGGCATCTTGTACGTCTACCAACTCATGCCAGAAGAAGGGATGCCCAGTTTTACGTCCAACCGAGATATAGCACACACAACTAGATATCTGCGATCACAAAGCAATCGCCAAGGGTAAACCTCTCCAGACACCTGCAATCTAAAGATGACCATGTTTTTCGGACCGCCATATGACCTTGACCATCAACGTGTAAGGATAGAGTGTAAATTACGAAAATGTGTCCCCATCCACAGTCAATCCATAAAACTCAACATAATGAAAATGGGAGGAAAATTATTAAAGTTATGATAAAAGGTGTTTTTTGTTAATTACGTCACAATCCGAAAAAGTAGGTCAAAGACAGAACAAATATCAGGTGCACAACCTCAGTGTCAGTACAATATTATGATGATGTAATAACATATTGAAAGGTCAAGCAGTTTTTGAGAGTCCTCATTGGCAAAATTGAGCCATGACAAAAAAAACCCTTTTCAGACCACCATTTGACCTCCACATGCAGCAACTACACTTTGATGCATTCATAACCCCACCACCGCCCACACTCAGTGAGAACACAAACGACAACAACTAAACAACAGCTTCCAATTCCAGAATCCACAGCACCAAAACTATATGCTGGAGCAACCAACCAACCACCCAACCTGACAAGATACACCACTGAACAATACAAAAAAACACACACACACACAACTAACGAACTAGCCCCATAACATGCATTTCCTCAAAACAACCACACACATATATCTCCACATTGCTTCCACGCTCAATCACTACCGCTTTTAGAGCTGAAAGAACCACCACCCAATCCACCTCAACCCACAACTTTTGACCTGCCTCCATCAATTCCCTGAAGATGAAAAGTGAGCCATTCAAGGAAACCTGAACCTCTCTCACACACATCCTCCTCCTTTCCATTTCACACACAGCAAGTTGAGCAAGAATTGCATAAAACGAAATATATATATATATATATATATATATATATATATATGTAAAAAATTTAAATATAAATTTTGTTATTTAACTTTATAAAATTTATGTACAGTGCAGTACTCTGTTATAAAATACTTTAAGAATCATTGCTGCTTTGTTTATGGTTACCGAGGCATTATTTGGTGAACCTTGTAAGATCATCATTTCAAAACGTTAATTTACTCTTACATTTCATAGAAATCATTGAAATACGTTTTTTTTTTTTTACTTTAGACGATCGAGGCTCATTGAAGAGCACGGTAGAAATGGAAAAAAGCTCCCCCAAGGAGAACTTTAAAATGGGAGAAAAAAAAACAAAAGTCCCACAAGGCGAATAAAACCACAGACGCCAATAATTTCCCCAAGTGTTATTCTCTGAGCATGTTAAGTATTTCCAACCCACAAAAAAAAAAGTGTTGGTTTTGACTTGCTCGAACGGCAAAAATAAAAAGTTGGAAAGAATGAGATTCACTGCATACGACTCATGGTGAAATCACCAAAAATGTGACAGATTTTCGATGGCCCGTTGCCACGAAAGGTCACCAGTAAGTCATGCCCGGGGGGGGGGGAAAGGGGCGCCAGGAGGGGACGAATTGCTGGACGTTCACAGGAGACGATACAGCCAAACTGCTGAAAATTATTTTACCTTCCCCGACCTCAGGAAACAAGGCAATTATTTAACGTGGACTCTCATACGTGGCCAATCTTCCTTGTAAGCAATCTGTTTCCCCCGCGCAGGACGACAATGCATTTGTGTGCCGCGCCGCAAGGGTCACGTTTGGGTCAAATGATGGTCACATTGATTCTGCCGCTGGGTCAGGTTCAGTTCATAACGATGGGCGTATAAAAAGGTTCTCGGGATTTTGCCACGTTTTGTACTTCCCCCTTATTCCTCTTGGGATGTGAAGATCCTTGGCTCGACAAAGTTTGGAAACTTTACTCAAGTTTCCGTCGATCGGTGTGATAGTTTGAACATGAACCGGCGAAGTTTTTTGCACAAAATGTTTGAAATTCTGCAAAGAACTCTTGAAAATATGCCAAATGTACAAAGTGATACATCACACCCTGCCTGTAGTAAAAATGGAGTAATCAACATTGTTTGGGGATTTTTAAAAAAAAATTTTGAATGATGTTGGAAGTGGTTTGCTTTCCATGAAACAACATTGCAGAGCCCTCTGCTGTTAGTTAATATAAATGCAACGAGAGAAACAATTGGGGGAATTTTTGGAATGACATTTTGCGCGAGCAGAGTATCCACAGGGTGGGTGCAGTTTACCCACTTGTTGAAACTACAATGGCACTCGGTCGAGCGTATACCTCCGCCAGGCCGAACAGTTTACATTTCGTACCCCACTGATTGGCCGGGCCTGGATTCGGACCTGAACCAAAATCGAATCGGCTTCTTCTTGTTACCTAACCAACTCATTCACCAAGTTTTGTCCCAATTCGTCCACAACTTTTAGAGATATCATCCTACATATCATTTTTAGAACTATTACTCAATGGTGAAGAATCACTTACAAAAATTCTCATATCCGGAACCAGATTCAGATCTTCACCAAAATACGTCCACATCCTTTTCAGTTATCCTATTTATAGACAGACAACGACATATAAAAACAGACAGAAGAACACATAAGTTCCACCCACCTTCTGCAGGTAAAAAGTATCGTGTGTATTTTGCAATAAGACTCCATATATGTTCGTGTGGTGTGTGTCGAAAGGGGTCTAATGGATCTAAAGGTATAAAGGCTCTATGGGGGGTCTAAAGGTTTTATGGGGATCGAAAGATCCAAAGAGTCCAAAGGTAATCTGCATTCCACAAATCCAATAAGTAGTTAGGACATAAGTGGTTTATAGGGTGTAAGGGGGTCGAAATTGCCTGGTGTTGGCTTAATGGTTAAGCTGGTGGGCTTGAGATCCCAGGATCCTGAGTTCAAATCCCACTCAGCTATTGAATTAATACCAGGTGGGGTTGACTCTGCCTGTCATCCTTCCGAGGTCGGCAAAAATGAGTGCCAGCTTACTGGTGTACTGTGTCGGAGTGGCGACCCGTCCAGGATTGTGTCCAATAGCCAAGGAGACTGCTTAGGCAGCACCAACGCTCTGTACAGAGTATGGTCCCAATGGATGGATGGGTCAAAATTGTCGAAAGGGTCTAAAGGAGTCTGAGCTATCCAGATGGGGCTAAAGGGTGTTAAACGGTATAAAAGGGTCTAAAGGAATATAAAATGACATTTATTTCACTTTTTAGTTTTTGATATTCCAGGGTATAGGCATTGAAATATCATATATCACACGCTGAACAAATTCCTGTTGCTCGTGGATCCTGCAATGAAAGGGAGACAATTCTAATTTAGCCCATACATGCATAAGAGCAGTTTCCCATCCTTTCTATTTGTGGTCCTTGGTCTCGGAGTAGACCAAACAATGTGATGGGCCTGGTCTGCAACAATGTAAAAAATAACTCAAATAATAACACCTATGAGAAATCCGAAAAAAATCAAAAATACATATTTCTAAAATTTTTATTTGAATTGTTTTTTTTTTTTGACAAATATTTCGTGGAAAACCCAAGTCGGGAGCCCCCTGAATATACCCTGAAGAATTGATGTTGATCAGCCCCAGGGTCTCGGAGTAGTTACTGGACATAAAGACATAAAGATACAGAATACACACTTTCACTTTTATTTATTATAACTCTCAAAAGTACGCGTCCCCGGTGATGGGAAAAGTTAAAGTTAATCAATTGAAATGATTTCATGCAATTTCGTAAATTTTATTGCAGAAATTTTTATCTCAACAAAAAATTCAAACCATTTCTCTTACACAACGTTTTTGGTTTTGTTGAATGAATCTGCTGCAACTGCAAACCAAATATTTTGAGGATGGCAAATGCGGGAAGCAACAACATGTCACTGGCCATTTGTGAAAACTGGGTCACATGGGTATCCTCCAACTCTTTGCAAAGTTTGATCTTGAGCCTTGTTAGCTCACCTGAAACGTAGTTCCAGGTGAACTAATGTGATGGAGCATCATCAGTCCGTCAGTCCGTCCATCCATCCAAACACTTGCAACTTCTTCTCTAAAACTACACACACAATTTCGATGAAACTTGACCACAACCTTCATCCACCATGATCTCACCACTATCCAGTCTCCGAATCTCAGAGAGTGCAGTAATACCGATTATTCAAACGCTTGAGTTCAGATGATATCAGAGACAGGTAGGTGATCATTCTCTCTTCAGGAAAGGACCTTCCAGGAACCGACCCGAAGGGACCACCTCAGGTTAACTGAGGGAGACCGCCGTCTGGTGGACTACACCTCAGCACCACTCCGCCACACACCATTGCAATCTGACCCAGGAAGTTTACCCCGTGCTTTTCCTCCAGCATCAAGGAATGGGGGTCCCAAAAGCTTTGCCCCATTCCTGTCATCCGGCGTGCTGCCCTGTGAAGGGCAGCAGCACAAGAGGTACTCCCATGGAGTGTGTTTTCAGTTTTCTTTGCATTTTTGGGTTTTGCGGAATTAAAGTGTTTTTGCGGTGGCTGGAGTGCAAATCCTGTCACCAACCTCCAAAGGAAAAAGCAAGCCAAATGAAGGAGGACGTCCGCAGACACAGTTGGGCACTAGATATGGATGGCCGTTGGCTCACAAGAAGCTCCTCCACCCTTTGACAGGTTTTCTTTTTAATTTTGCTTTTGCTGCTTTAATTATCTTTCCTGTCATTTTTTCTTCTTCAATTTTTTTTTGCCATGGCACTTCCTCCCAAGTTGCTTCCTCTCGGACCACATGCTCATCCTTCTTTCCTATCTCCACACATACTCTCTCAGCATTGCTCGAAGTATTTTGCAATCATTGTTTTCTGATCTGTGCAGTCCCCACTGCCGGATTCAGTAACGGTCTGCCATGTTGCATCTCACTGATTTTGGTGTTGATTGGACTTCTGTGCCTTGATACTGTCATAACCTCTGGACACCGGCTCAGATGTTGAACCACATTGAATAGTACCAGTGACTGCAGTTACTGCAGCAAATGATCGTTTTGGAATACCAATGCCTTCCTGAAACTAACTCATGCATGCTAAATGTAACATTAAATTTCTGCACAACATCAGCTTGTGTTATAAGTTATGCCTTGGCTTCACCTGAAGACGTCTCAAAAGCAATAACCCTCTCTTCAAGGATCATCAATCACTGACCCATGGCAAAGATTCGTTGTCCTTTGGGTCACGTTTCAGCAGGACAACAAAATTGTTTGCAACAAGATTCGTCTCTATTCATTTGTGATCCGATTAAACCAATACACTTACAAAATATTGTTCAAGACTACTACATGCATTTATGTTCTGCATAATCTTTAGTTTACTAATCCTCTTGTCATCTATAATTATGTCTCTTAACTTAATAACAGCTTCTGGCGAGAAAAAATCTTGTGACTAATTCCATTATTTTTTGCCTTTGTCATTCTATGAATATATGATTCTGTACAAAGCAAAGTAACTCATTAATAATCACTGGTTCCCTGTTTATTGTATCACTCTGTCTAACATCTTTTGGCCTCATGCCTCTTTTTTTTTTCAGCCATGACTACTTAAACTTGCATCATTCACACAACCATCCAAAATATTATGTGTCACACAATGGTGATTAAAACAAAAAGCTGCACTTTCATGAGCATCTTTATGGAATCCCACTGATTTGAATTGACAAAGTCACACTTTTATCTCACGTCACCCCATGGTTTCACCAACTCAATGATCAAGCCGACAGACACACCAACGGTGAAGGACTTTCACCGTGTCATCCATATAAAAGTACAATTTGTTGTAAGAGCACAATATGTTCATAAAAGTGTTGTTTATGCCAGTAATTAGTCCTTGCGTTTCAATAATATCCACTAATCGACCACTAACCTAACCTTTTATACTCGTACAAATGTATCGACCTTGTTTGTTCTGTCAAACCTGTATTCACAAAAACTTCATCAATGAGTTATAATTATTGAAAGAGATGGAAATTACCCAGAAAGAGTGAATCAAATTCGGAAGGAAAAGACTGCGAAGCAATAGAAAACATTCATATCAGGACATGACTTGCCTGAATGGTTAGTGGTTTCCTAAAAGCAGATTTGTCATCAAAAGAAAGTGTTAATGGACAAAAAAAAGGTGATCAGTGACAAATACGGGAAGATTGTCTAAGACGGGATGGTGGCCAAGATTGGACATTGAATTGTTGTATTTCACATTTGCTACAATTGGAAGAAATAAAAGTTTCAAACTAAAGAAGGTTCCCGAATAATGAGAACTATAAAATAGAAATTGACACAAAATAAATGGATGCAGAGAGAAAAGACAGCGAAGTAGAAGAGCGACAACAACATAACTATTAACTCGAGTTATGGTGTGCAAAATTATTTTCAATGGGCACATGACCTTTGACCTTTTGAACCCAAAATTAAATCAGTTCATCCTTCTATTACAGTCTATGCACGTGCCAAATTAGGTTGAAATACCTTCAGTGAAGGTTTTTCTTTTTTTTAACGATTGCAATCGGCTCCATCTGTCCACCTGTCATGCTATTCCCTCCTAAACGGATGTGCAGAAATTGACCAAACTTGGCAGCTATGATCACTGCATGGCAAGAAGGTGTGAGAGCGGTATCATTTATCGCTATCTTTCAACTTTATTTTAGGTGGGAAGTGTTGGGATTTGCGATTTACAAGGATTTACAAGGAATTAAGGCGCATGAGGAGGCCATTCGGCCCATCATGCCTGTGCCACACCAATACCAGATTTAATCAATCCGTCAATAACTCTTCCCTTCATGTGCAGCCTTTTGGCTACAATACTGGTACTCATTTCGACGACCTCAGAAGGACGACAGGCTGAGTCAACCCCCTGGTGTTAATTCAGCGGAAAACACGGCTTGCAACTCAGGACCCTCGGATCCCAAGCCGCCACCCCAAACCACTAAGCCAACACCAGGCTTAAATGGCACATCATTAACTCCTCCAGCCTGGTGTTGGCTTGGTGGTTAGGGTGGTAGCTTGGGATACTTGGGTCACGAGTTCAAGCCCCGTTGGCCGCTGAATTAAAAAATACACCAGGAAGTTGACTTAACCTGTCATCCTTTCGTGGTCGGCAAAATGAGCACCAGGGTACTGGTAAGGGGGACACTGCATCAGCGGCATAGCCACATCCCATCCAATGATGCAACCAGCAGCCACAGGCTGCACTCGATAGAGAGAGATTAACTTCTCTCTAGTTCACAAGCTAGTGACACAGATTTTCAATTAACGGATATGTGACCTTCGACCTTTAACCTTTTGAACCGAAACTGCAATGCCGTTCATCTTTTACGACTGTCCATACTTGTGCCAAGTTTGGTTGAAATCCCAGCAGTGGTTCACAAGTTATCATAGGAACAAAAAGCGATAACAGATGGATGGACGCACAGACAGACAACCAGACACACTACCGAAAACATAATGGCTGAGCCCTTTGGATGAGGGGGCATAAAAATGGCCGACTGTTTGTAAAAATTTTCCCATCCTCAAGCAAGTGTTTACAGGTATGAGAGTCAGTTTGACATCATTTTCTCAGTATGGCACACCCATTGATGCGACACTCTGCTTGTAAAGCATTGTGGGATGACAACTTACAGTCAGGTTAGGAACCAAACCCAGACTCGATCTGTCAACCCTTAAAAATAATGATAAGTATTGAAAAATAATGCTAAATACAACCCTTTTATATAATTAAATGCCTGAAAATTTTAATTTCGAAATGCAACATAAATAAACACAAAATCGGACACATAAATGACACAAACTGTTGGAACATGCATTCATCTGGAGAAACATTTCCACTAAGACTTGAACTTTGTCAAGTTTATAGACAAGGATATTAAAACTGTTGCTGTGAAACACTTGTACACCGTCACGAATAGTCATGCATCACATTTAAAACATACAGCAACGTTAAAATCATCTTCGAACATTAAAAGTTTACGCTCAGTGCAACATGTTGTTTCAACATTATAAAACAATGTCGTTGTTTAGTCCAGTGAACTCAGACAGGCATAAAGTACATGGTGAAAGGGATTGTGCACATGCAAAGCAGCACATGGACAATTATTGTGCATTTTCATCCATTTTCCACATCTGTTTAGATCGTTCAGCATATTTTTGTATCCAGAAATCTATGCCACGGAAGAGCGAAATGAGAGGATAGCAGGTTCACAGGCTGACAAAAGATTACAGGGGAAGAGGGAGACAAAAACATTGCACATGAGTGGATGAGAGGCAGAAAAGGAAGGGGACAGGAGGGGGTCAACAAGGGTATAGTAGAAGAGAGTGGATGGGTATGGGAGAAAGCATGAGGTCACGATACCTGTGCCAAGGAGTTGAGGAAAGAACACGAGACAATAGATACAGCAAACTTCTACAGACTTAAGAATAGAGTGATGAAGGAATGGAGGTGAGCATTCAGCTTAGAAATGGTGTGGGGTAATCAGGTGTGGGATTCTTGAGGTCTGAGAGCATGGAAGGCCAAGAGAGCAGGAGTGAGGCCAGAATTTGAGGCAATAAACAACCAAGAGTCAACGAAGCCGTCTGTCATGTGCAAAAAGTAGACCTTGGGACTCCATCTTCTTTTGAGAGATGACAAATGCACAAAGTACCTTTGACTCCATCAACCTGCAGGGGAGCAAGATGGCATGGTGACTTACTCCGAGATACCTCCGATGAAAGGCATATATGCTATAATAAGCTCTGTGTGGTTCAGCATGGACTTAGCTCTTCAAAGAACACCGAGTCATCTGTCTGCCTTCGAAGTAGTTTTGGCAATGTGGTCTGCCAAATTCAGGATGTGACCAATTGTGATGCTGAGCAGCTCCAATAATTGCATCTCTTGAAGGAGTTAGCCAGAGAAGTGGATTGGCCATTAGTAATCCGATCATAAAAAAGGAACACAGTGAGAGCTTTGCATTATCCTGCATTGAATGACATGTTCTAGGGAACTGATCAATGGCTCTCAGATGTGTAGTGTTGTCTTGCACAAGATGGTATCATCAAAAAAGTTGTATAGAGTGTTATCCAGGGGAGTAAAGAGGTTACTGATGTAGACCAAGAAAAATTTGGTTTAAAAACACTTTCTTGAAGGACACCAGCCTTCAGAGGGAGATCTCAAGATATAATTCCATCAAGAGAACCTGTTGTGTCTGTTCACATAAAAAGTGTGTATGTTATTCAATAAGAGGCCCCCGAATACCATAGAAACACAGATTGAAAAGTAAGGCTGTGTGCCAGACAGTTTTGAAAACTAGAGAAATGCCCAGAGATTATTGAAACCTCAAGTTATGCAAGTGAGCTTAGGCCCCGGTCTCTCGCTTGAGATTTAGTGCATCTATCCATTCTTGGGTTATAATAAATTATTATATGTCAATGGTACTATAAACTATGGGAAGATATAAATCCTTGAGGTATGCAGCAATAATAGATTCCATCCCTTTACTTATGATGGAGATAAGGATGACAAGTCCATAGTTGAGTGAATTGGAAACCTTCCTATGAGCATGATGACATTTGCAGTTGTTCAGGATGAAGGCAGGAGAACATTTGAGAAAGACCTGGTGAAGAGGTGGGAAAGAGGAGAGGATATGGCAAACATAGACTTCATGAGGAATGCAGTGCAAATGCTGCCGGGACCTATTTGCAGAGTCAACTATGTCCAAATCAACTTGGAAATCCTCAACCTTTGTGGGAGAGAATTCCTGCAGAGAGTATTAATATGTGGGTGGGTAGGATGGTAGGGAAAGGGATGGTCTGTAGTCTTTGGCCTGTTCATTAAAGACTGCCTTAAGATATTCAGCTTATTTATGAGCATTTTCCAACATGACTCTACTTTAGGAGTGAAGGTACATAAAGGGAATGTGTACCAGAGACAGACTTGATTATCTGCCACAAAGTTCTGCAGGATGGCGAGAAACTTGGGAAGTTTGACCACAAGTAAGCTTGATGTCATTCATAAATACCTTCATTGGGCCATGAACAGCATAAAACGACTCATGAAGAGACAAGACAGACTAAGTAGGAAGTGTAAGAAACTCAGGAGTGGTGTTGGTCCTATACCGTATGCCATGGAAGAACAGAAGCAAATCCTGAATAATAAAATTCAGGCTGCTATGAGAAAAGCAAACTGGAATAATGTGAATCAATCTTCACACCCAATGAAAAGTTAAACCAATTTGTAAGCATGAAAGGATTTTGGAGGTTTGTCAAGTTCAACAAATCTGACAGCAGTGGAATCACTCAACTCAGATTTGTGGGGAAGATTGGTGACAGACCCTGCTGAAAAAACTAACATCTTAAATTTACAATCCAAGAAGGTCTTCACCAAGGAAACTCCAGTTCCACGTGAACTCATCCCTGTCATATTGCCCTATTATCCCATACCTGAGATAACGATAACAAAAGAATGAATAAGAAAGACGCTGGGGGAAAAAATAAAGCCCCACAAAGCTGCCTGTCCAGATGCTATTGCACCATATGCCTTGAATAATCTGTCCAGTGTCATAGCTCCAATCGTCTGCGACATCTTCAAGAGGTCTTATGAGACTGGTGAGGTACCTGATGACTGGCATCAAGCAAATGCTGCACCTATCTACAAGAAGACAAACAAGTCTGATGCAGAGAACTACTGACTGATGTTCCTTACATGCATCTCAAGATAGGTGATCGAGCACATCATAGCAAGTAACATCATACGACATGTAAACAGTTCCAACATCCTTTACCCTCTCCAATATGGGTTTAGACAGAACATGTCCTGTGAAATGCAGCTGCTGTGATTCATTAGTGATCGAATCAGAAGCATGCGACAGGACACGCAGATAGATATTCTTGTTATGGATTTCCATAAGGCTATTGGAAAGTCGCCCAAAACAGGTTACTTCAGAAGCATCACTACTATGGGGTATGATATCACAACAGATGGATCTCCAACTTCCTCCAGAAGAGGGGAGAACAGGTAGTTCATGGCAGCTCCAAATCAGCTGAGATCGAGTTTGGATCTGGAGCATCACAGGAATCCGTCCTTGAACTGTGCCTCTTTCTCTACTACATCAATGGCATGCCTGATAAGGTAGTATCAATAGGAGACTGTTTATAGATGATGCCATAACTGATCTGACCATTCAAACAGAGAAGATGTCACCCAACTACAATGACATCAGTAACTTGGCTGCAAGTGTTGCAGACTGGATGATGGAATTGAACCTAAAAAGTGCCAAGTTATCACAGTTACCAGAAAATGGACTGGTGTTGAACATCAATATACCCTACGCAATGCCATGTTTGTGTCTGTGACTTCCACCAAGTATATTGGTATTACCATCACCTCTGACCTGAAATGGAACAAGTATATCAAAAGTGTATGTCAGAAAGCTAACAATCATTTAACTTTTTGAGAGAAAACCTGCGCATCAACTCTACACACCAGAAAGAAAAGGCGGACAAAGCCTTCGTCAGACCTCTGGTGGAATATGAAGCTACTATGTGGGACCAGTCGCCTGGTGTTGGCTTAATGGTTAGGGTGGTGGGCTTTGGATCCTGGGGTCCTGAGTTCAAATCCTGCTCATCTGTTGAATTAATACCAGGTGGGATTTACTTAGCCTCCTGTCATCCCTCTAAGGTTGGCAAAATGAGTACCAGCTTGCTGGGATGATTGAGCCATTTGAGTATGCTGTGTTGGAGTGGCAACCAGTCTAGGATTGTGCTCAATAGCCCAGGAGACTGCTTCGGCAGCACCGGCACTCTTACAGAGTATGGTCCTGATGGTTAGATGGATGCGGGACCCTTACACCAATAAATGCACATCCCTACAAGAATTGGTACAAATACGTGCAGCCAAATAACCAATATCCTTCTGAGGTTGGCAAAATGAGTACCAGCTTGCTGGGATGATCGAGCCATTTGAGTATGCTGTGTTGGAATGGCAACCACTCCTGGATTGTGCTCAATAGCCCAGGAGACTCCTTCGGCAGCACCAGCAATCTGTACAGAGTATGGTCCTGATGAATGGATGGATGCTGGGCCCTTACACTAATAAATGCACATCCCTACTAGAATTGGTACAAAGACGTGCAGCTAGATACACAAATCGATACTACAACACCGCTACTGTGTTAGGAATGCCAGAGCAATTTGGCTGGACAGCTCTTCAACAATGTAGATAAAACCTCAGATTGTTGATGATGTACAAGACACATTACAACCTGGTCACCTTTATCAGTAAACAATCACTCCTGTAGTAAGAACAACAAGGTATGTGTATGTCCCAGGAACGTGAAGGCAAGGAATGGACTATGTTTTGAAGTGATTACAGCACCCTCTCTTGAAGCATTTCAGCTGCAGTTGATGATGCCACAACTAAGTTCCATGCATTCTGAACTTTTCTCTCATGGTGTACATGAATGTGCAGCAAAACAAGTTTTTCAACAAATATTTGGGATTGAAGAAGGCAGTAGAACCAGAAGAAGAAGAAGTTTGGCACTGATTCATCAAATGACTGATACACAATGGATGCGGGCTTTTCGGAGGAACTTTGGGTTGCCATAAGTTGTGTTTTCCGTCCAGGTAGTTGGTGTTCCCCACCTGGAACACCAACTGTTTTTTGTTTTTTTTCACAAACATTTCACCACAGATGTTAGTATACCAAGATTGCAATGTTCCATAGGACAATTGGAAGTGTAACCAAAAGGACAACATCGAGGAAGGAATTCCAAGAACTGCTGATGTACTAATGAGATAATGGACTCATCTGTGAAGGAGATAGTGCATTTGAAAGAAGACCAATCTGCCTTGCTGAAATGCCATGCATTGCATCTTTGTAGCCCTCTCAAGACAACCAAGGAGAAAAAGACTTTGATAAAGGGGTTCAGTAGATCCAAGAAGAGTGAAGGAGGAGCTGTATAGGCTGAAGGGGAGGTTCCACATGACAAAATTTAACAAAGAATGATTGCCATTTTGGAGAAATGTGGGCATCAAAAAAGACAGACTATAAGGACAAAAGGTCTTGGCTGCAATACTGTGGACTGCAATTTAAGCAGCAAAATGGCCTGATGGAAATTTAGTCTCCATAGATAAGAAAGAGAGAATCAGGCTGGAGGAAAGTTGGGAATCCATCTCTGAAGAAAGAACCTCATCGATGGAGTTGTCATAGCAGAGGGGAGGGAGGGATGTGTGGTTTACACACCGGAGGTTATCATGGAGAGACAATGAAGCCAGAAATACTCCATGAGGACCTGGGGGTGGGAAGCATGGAGGTTCAGGGGCTGTTACTGTTTGTTGCATAATTTACAGGGCAACAGTTATTACACTTCATTCATATGCAGTACCTGTGGCTGGTGGTTGCATCATTGCAGGATTTTGCAGCTGTGCTGCTTATGCTTTGCCCCCTGATGATTATAGCAAAAATTTGGAATTTGTCAGAGTGCTGGCAACAAATGCCTATTGTTTGTGAAAGATACTGTGGAAACTTTTAAGTTCCTTTGTACATGATGCAGACAATCCCCCAGCTTAACATCCCATCTAATGGATGACACAGTCAATAATTCAACACCCCACCTCTGGAGCATTGTACAGAAAGTTTGTAATCGGGTTGGGATGAAACTCGGGGCAAACTTGACAGTCTTAATGTGAATGCACGACCTCAGAGCTATCTTGTCAAACATTTTAACCACTTATCACCTGGCATTGCATGTAGTTGTGCTGAAACAAGGATAAAACATACTTATCAAATACGTTCGTTTGCTGACCTCTACTTTTTTGCACTTAGGTCTTGGCTGCAACAATGTGGACTGTAATTTAAGCAGCCAATAAAATAAAAAATAGAGTAAGTCAATCAACTATGAAAAGTATTGGTCAAGTGCTTTGTGGCTTTAGTGGAGCCCTTGAATAAAAATAAGGAAAATCAATCAAATCTTAGGAATTTTGATTTTCACACATTAAGATATTGTTGTGATTCTTTTCAGTAATGGGCAAAAACAATCAAATTGCACTTTCAGGAAACAATATGAGGACAGACAAATACAAAGTAATTATTTAATTCTGAGGGTATTATTCATTATAAAAGTACTTAAGTGTATAAATTACAAGATATATAAATGGAATTGTCCAGATGAAAGGTAAACTGTTTTTGTATCCTCATAGGCCTACATTTGTCCAAATTTGTTATCCTAAGCTCAAAGTTGCATTTCAACTCACATATTCAAACCATATTGGTTAACCCTTGACAGTAGTGGAATGATTTTGCTTGGCTTAAAGGGTTTTTAAAAAAAATACTGCATAATATATTGTATATCAAACAAAATATTTTGCATTTTTTGCTTTTAAGATGCCAAAGATGGCAAATAACAAGAAGTAAAACCTCAATATTTTTTTCTCCGTTTCACGATGTTGAACGACCATGTCTGAGATAGAGGTTATATTAATCCAATTACACATGCCAGGAATTGCATTATGTTTTGCATAGGGTCCTGAAATGATATGGGGTAAATATTAATGATGCAGTGCATACCAAGTCCTATTGTAATATGAACACAATATGTGGAACAATGAACTTGTTATTTTAGAAATGGCATGATTTGTGAATTTTTCATACATTCTTTTGAGTACTCTTTAAGGCAAAATATAGACACAAAAGTCACTATGGCTTTGCGGAGAATGCAACCAAATGATTTCAAAATCGATAAAGAATTCCTTAAGATGGCAAACAACCAAAAGTAAAACTGTACAATGACTATATACAAATAGAATAAACATATTTACAAAAAAATTGCAAAGGAAATTATCTTGGAATCCTTAATAAATATTTGTTGTGAGATCATATCATGAGATGATGGACATCTTGTATCGTTTGCTGAAAAGATAACCAAAGTGCTCGACCTGTAAGACATGAGTAAATCATATTTCAAAATATTCGTTAGAATGCATTTACACAAAGGATTTGCACATAATTAAGTGATTGATGTTTCATATCTACAATGAGTTGGTTTATAAAGTGTTTCATCCCTCCTAATTCCAATACAACAGTGGAACTGAGGAGGCAACAACGGGAGATGATGCAGTTTGTGTAGTGTAAGATTGAAGGCAGTTTGGTCTGCTCTCAGTCTTCATGGACTAGCAGTTGGAGGTGGCGGTGAAGGTGTTGGCTGATCACGACTCCACCATCGTCTGCTTGGTACCAGACTGTATCGCTTGCTGGCTATCTGGTTGTCATTCTCCTCTTGTTTATGCGCACGCTGAAAATGGTCTTCTTCTTTCAGGTACCACACAGGTGGCCAGCGATACTGCTCAAAATGGTATAAGTTATCTGTGAAAAACAGAAAGAGATTTTTTTAATATGTAATACTTTTCATCTCACTGATTTATCAATGCCAATAAAAAACAGTGGTACATAGCTGCTGCACTATTGATTGTGCCATCCAAATATCACCTGTTTCATGCAAAAATAACTACAATACTTCAGAATAATTTCCACATTGGGAAGATGAAAAGACTGCCACTGGATAGCTTCTGTGTTAATGTTTTCTACATAGCTGCAATACTGTTTTTAGGTAATGTATGAGCACTATACTGTACATTGCGGTTGTTCGCAACCGACGGCCCACGGGTCACAAGTGGGCCAATCAGCACACTGCTGCAGCCCAAGTGACATCCTTTTTAAAAAGTAAAGATGCCACGAATTATTTTTCTGAACCAGAAATTGTGTAGTAACAAAGGATCGTCCTCTAAAAAGTTACATGCCTTGGGTAAAAGTGCCTCACAAATCAAAACTCTTACACACTGTAAATTTTCAAATTGTGTTTTGAAATTGGTTATTCTACAGGATTAGAGTAAAATGGCTGGGGAATTTTTCTTCTTTGAGGAAGTGCTTGCTTTATTATACAGGGTTAGTCGCAAAAATGTACCCAGTTTTAATTGTTTTTTAAATCCGCGATTTGTAATGCAAAACCATATAATTTAAACGACACAAAAAGGAACTCATAAAGTTTTATTTGACTATAACAAATGTTTGAAATGTCCTCCTCTAAATTCAGGACACTTACGGATACATATGTAATTGTTTCTGATTTCAGGCTGAAGTGTTTCACGTGAAACTTGGGAAATAACCCTCGTTACAGCATCTTTTAGTTCAGAAATGTTCATTGGGTGCTCTTTGAAAACATTTTCCTGAATAATTACCCACAGTAAAAATCGAAAAGTGAGAGGCAAGATCTTGGAGGCCAAGGAAATCCAGATAAGTGGGGAATTAATCTGTCAGGGAAGTGAGTGTTGAACCATTGCATGGACAGGCGAGCTGTATGTGCAGTTCCTCCATATTGTTGAAACCATACACAGGAACGTTTCTCACATAACTCCAGAAAAATGTGATCAACATGTATACATAACATTCTACATTCACAGCCACCACTTCCTCAGTATCCTAATCTTCAAAAACGTATGTACTATAAATCCAATGATTACCGAGACCATATCCTTATTTTTATGCCTGGTTTTGGCTTAATGGCAAGAGTGGTGGGTTTGGGATCCCAGGGTCCTGAGTTCAATTCCTGCTTGGCTGTTGAATTAATACCAGGTGGGGTTGACTCAGCCTGTTCATGCTTCTGAGATCGGCAAAAATGAGTAGCAGCTTGCTGGTATCCTGTCAGAGTGGTGACTCATCCAGGATTGTGCCCAAGAGCCCAGGAGACTGCTAAGGCAGCACCAACAATCTGCACAGAGTATGGTCCCAATGGATGATGGATCCTTATTTTTGGGGAGTGAAGAGGGAACTCAACAGTAGGGTAAGAATACTGATTCTGGCTCACTTTTCCCTATGTAAATGAATGGAGGATTTTCAGCGATTCCCTTTTTTTTCCCTAAAAATAAACCCCCTTTTTATCCCAAGGTATATTTATTTGTCTCCCCTTTTAACCTAGGGGCTCTCTATTCAAATAACCCATACAACAAGATAAAGATTTGTTAAAGGTGATTCTAAAGAAATATCTGAAACGTCTAAGCCCCGGGACACTCTTTATCAAATAACCGATGCATATTGTTTAGCTCACTCATTGAACCTATAAACATTTGTTCATTCTCAAATTCCTTCAATAGTTTAATTTTCTTTGCACAATAATCCCCATCTAAAATATTGACAAACAAAACATTTGAATCTTTATATTTTTTAAGATACCCCTTTTGTGCCATTACGAAATGATAAACTTCTCTTAATGATCTCATCTGACCACCTCCTGAGCCACATATCATTTTGAGATAATAGTAAATTGTTTTTTCATTGTTCAATTGATAACCATCAAAGTTTTCAGTCCATTCAAAAATATTCATTTTTTTCTTTACATCCTCTAACTTACTAGTTTTTAAATTGATTCGCTTATTTGTTTTATTTACCTTTGTTTTAGTTATTTTTTCAATAAGACTTATTTGATATTTTTCACATTCAATATGTTTTCCATTTATATACCAAGACTGAGATTTTCTCCACTCTTTAGTTTGATTAATACTTGGTTTAACCATTTATATATTGCGAAAAAATGCGGCGGTAGCCCTTAAAAAACCCTAACCCATCTTCCCATCGTTAAAACACAATCTATTCTATTCACTCTATCATACAATATCCATATGGAACACAATCTATTCCATTATCTAAAATAAATCTCTTATCATCAAAGGCTCCTAATGACTTTTTATTTACTTCTTCACTATATATGTTATGTTTATAACTTCTTATTGTATTCATTTTCCTATATTCTTCTTTCTTATTCATCAAACAATTATAATAATTTCTAAAAGTTATTGATTTCTTTATTACATATTTCTTTATTCCCTTTAACCTCTTATCAATCTGATCACCATACTTATAAGCATATGCCTTTGCTCTCAATCCAATAAACTCACTCATTACTTTTCCACCCAACTCATCCTTAAACTTACCAATAACCTTTTCATTCTTTTTGGAAAATAACTCACTCTTCTTGCTGAAATTACTTGTATCATATACTGCACTATTTTTCTTCATATCTTCATAAACATCATCAGTTTTTATATCTAGGATAAAACTATCAGTGTCCATATACAACAATGAAACATTTTCACCATACTCTTTCTTTAAGTCATTATACAAATAATCATACATCAATATCTTTGATAAATCAAGAACTGCTGTTCCAATATAAATTGGTTTATCCATTACAATACTTTCCTTTTTCATATGAATTGCAGAAAAGTTCTCTGAAAAAACCTCTTCTCTCTCAAAACTTGGTTTATTTATCAATCTCGAAGCTTCTTTCCAAGATGTTGCGAATCTAATGTTTTGCCTGTTTCTAACATTTTCCATAGTCTTTCCAAATACAGCATTATTTATTAATTTATAAAAGTCCCCTTCAAATTTTACTTTTGTATTTGCTCTCATATCTGTATTGAATTGAATATACTTTTTCACCCAAGGACTTTGTTTAAATTTTAAAACTGTATGAATTTTAGCTACTCTCAATCCTTCTCTCAAAAACTGTTTTCAGCTTCTCTGATGCAAAACATATCCCTCTTTATCATAGAATGTTGTTAATAACTTTTCTGTTGATTTACCTTTAATATTAAAACTTTTATGATAATCACTTAACCATTCTTTCTTTGGGGTTTCTTTCTCACATGCAAAAGGAAGATCTTTATGCTTATTATGAAGATCACTCGGGTACCTCAAATCAACTTCAAAATAATAACCTTCTTCTTCGTCATTCAATTCCTCTTGAGAAGAAATAACAATATTCATCAAAACCTTTTCATAATCCTTTTCTTCCACCCACTCTAATTTACCATAAGGCAGAGATTGAGACATTGCCCATCCATACAAATTATTAGCATCAAAATACATCAAATAATTACTATCTTTTTCACTATCATAATTTGGAAGATATTTATTATTTGCTTTAGCATATCTTTTTGAACATACTTGTGATATTCCACCTCTCTTGGACTTCTCAATCATCAAAAGCATATCAACATCACTGATTAAATCTATATCTTGTTTTGTCATTTTCAACATTGCACTCCAAGCTAAACCAGGAGCTGTGAAATAGTGGGCAGGATCTAATCCATAACAATTTTTATTATGACAGAGTGATCTAAAAGCCTCAAACACATCAGCTAACAATAAAACATCTGTTTTTAGATATAAATCATGATATTCTCCAAGGTTCTTTATCTTAAATATTTTCCATATTTCTTGTGCGTGTTTATATTCCTTATCACTTATCTCTTCTTCATAAAGGTTATTGTAGAAACTTTCTTTTGAAGGAAGTTGTGTTTCTTTAAATCTCATAAATGAATCCATATAATCATAAGGATAAATTCCCTTACTTGTAAGAATTTTCTCTTTACTTTGAATTTCATTCCTTGTTTGAATTTCCTCTCTCGTAAGAATTCCTTCTTTAATCAGAATTTCATCTTTAATCAGAATTTCCTCTTTAGTTGGAATTTCATTCATTGTTCGAATTTTCTTTATAATTAGAATTTCATCTTCAGTTAGAATTTCTTCATTAATTTCCTCATTAATTAGAATTTCCTCTTTACTTTGAATTCTCTCTTTAATCTGAATTTCCTCTTTAGTGAGAATTTCATCTTTTGGAAAGAATGAATTAAGATTTGGAAAAGAGTCCGTGGAGCTTAGATTTGATGTGAGGTAGGCTAGTGGTGTTCCCATAAACTTGTAAGAATCTAGATACCTAATACGAGTTAAAGGTTTTGTGAATATCATTTTTGTAAATGAAATATACTTTTGACTTGTGTTTGTTATGGCAGAAATATTCCCTGGTGTTTTTGAAAGTTCATTTATAAATAGATGTGTATCATAGTTGGCGCTGTTGTGAAGAAAGACTGGAATAAAAGAAGGTAATTTATAATTAAGATTACAACAGGAATGAGCGGGACGTCTATATTTACCAGAAGATGACAATGATCCCTAACTTTAGACTCCTTAATTTCCTCCTCACAAATATGACAGATATTGTTCTTTCTAAATTCTAATTTTTCTTCTTTGGTTAATTTCATCGGTTCATTTGTTTCTTTCATTAATTTAGTTAGTCTTATACAATCCTTTTCTAATCGTTTTACAAACTCTTGTGAAGCATTTTTTCCACTATAATGTTCAAGTTTATTATACTTTTCTCCAACAGATGATTTGATATAATAACAGAAACCACAAGGAATATGTTTTTGATATTTATTTGTATATGATTCTTTTGGATTAGGAGAAGCAGTATTAATCTTTTTAAGGATACACTCAAAATCAGCGTATATCACAAATGGGTGCATGATAGATTTATTATAATCTTCAAAAGAAATCTTTTCACCAGGTTTAGGCATTGTAATTACAGCTGATTTATGATTACTACAATATTTTGAATGTTGTTCTAATCATTCTTTTGTATGAAATGAATTAAGACATCGCTTACAAGGATATATTTTGTTTGCTGTTCTGAATACCTGAGAAGAGATTAATCTTGATAAATTATTGATGTATGTGTAATGTGAATTCTTTCCAACACTAAAATATAAAAGATCAATGTGTGTTTCTTCATTTTTATAGTTGTTTGAAATTTTTAATATTTGAACTTTGTTTGTATCCGTTAATCCATATACATTAATAGAAAGATTATTCTTTTTCTCAAATTTAGGAATATCTGTTAGTGGCATTGGGAATTTAAAATCTTTAATGTCCAAGGTATTCTCATATTTCATATATTGTTTTACTCTTTCTGAATTACATTTTGGTGGATGAAAGTGAGCAAGAACAGACCAGAGAAAACATTTATTATCATTGTTCTTAATATTAACAACTGCCTTCTTTAGTTTTATTTCTTTTGGTAATTCAATATAAGAAGAAGCTTTAAGAGGGTTTGATTTTAGAATGTGTATATCTAAAAATATGATTTTTTTAATATTGAATCCACTTCCTACCACTGTATTATCAACATCCTCCTCTTGTCTTGATAGTTCTTCATAAACCCCACTATTCAAAAAATCTTGAAATGATGTTATAAAATGAAGATCTGTTCTCATATAAGGAGTATGTTCTTCATCTTGTCTTTTCATATTGATTTTCACTCCCATATAAAACTTTAAAGTTTTCATTTCTTTTAATGTCTTTTTAATACATTTTTCAACATCGGGTTTCACTATTTCAATTGATTCAGCTATTGATGATGGACCGGGTTCTCCAAATTGAAAAATCCTTATTTTTATATGCCCTTTAAATGCCCCATCAGTGTTTTCAATATAATAGTCTCCCTTTACTCTAAACTCATTTTTCTTGTGTTTTTGTGATTGAAGATGTCTATTATAACTACTCTTCAAAACATCCTTTGAGCAGCTATCACAATGTTTTCTTTCCAACTCAAGAGGAGATATTTGATGAAACAGATTAAATGTGTGTTTGTTGGTTCAGAGGTGTTTTCTATAATGTTTATATTTGTGATTACAAACATCACAGTATGTTGTATTCACCATATTTATATAATAAATCTTTGCTTAAACTAAAATTTTCTTGATGAAAATTTCGTTTATTTTACAGGTGAATCTGTGCTTAAAACCATTTTATCCTCCAACTTTTTCATTTAATAAATACAATGTTTCAAGACACAAAAGACAAGTTTCAATCAATCTCTTCATTTGTTAAAGATACTGAGAAATATGTCAAGGATGTAAAATTGAACAAAGATAAATATAACAACTATTGGATAAAAACTATTATGGTAAATAATATGAGTTCTTCAATTTCCTTCAGTGGAAGGGCTTTTAGAATAACTGGTAGAACATCAATTAAAGTATCTCTAACAAAAGTTTCTCCTCTCCTTCTAGTAATATATTCAAAACTAGAAAAAGCAATGAAACAAGAAAAAGTATCAAAAAACAAAAACCTTATGGATGAAGCTTTAGAAAGAAAAGATAAGACCATCTGTAATATGCAAGGAGAAATTTGTATTTTTTTCAACAACCCTAAAGATGTAAATCCTGATGAAATAAAGGATGTTAATATATCAGGTGAAATGACATTTCGTTCAATAGTAATTAACGATCATTTTAAAATTACCTTTAATATAAAAAATGTTGTCGTTGAATCTGATAATGAAAAAAAGTATATCGATATCGATGGTAATATTATTAAATATGAGTCAATATACAACTGAAAGTATAGATGAATTTCAGTTTAAGTAAAGTTTTACTTCATAAATATGCGAGACTTTCCTGATTCTCCATATGACAAATTTGAGAATTGTCCTGCGTGTGAAAGACGGGGATTAAACACAGAGTCAAAAGCCTATAAACAATGTATATTCTGTGATTATCTTCTAATTAATGATAATAAAAAATATAAAAAGGAAAATAATTCTTTTAGATTTACACCAAAAATGAATTACTTTACAAGATTGATTAGAGAAATGAATGTAAAGTATGAGGGTGATAACACACCTTTCCTTACAAGGGAAGAAACTGAACGTATAAGAGAAATGTTCAAAGGATTGTTGTTATATATTATTCATGGATGTAATTTTCAGGGAAATATCAACACAAGATATTGTTTAAATAAAATAATGGATTATCTTGAAATTAAACCTGAACTTAGGATAAAATATAGAGTTTCTAAAAAAGCCAATAATAAATTAAATAACCTGTTTTCCAAATATATAAATGAATGATTTTTTACCTATTTGGGAAAATAAGATAAAATTTAACAACCATAAAAATCTCCCAAATTCATTAAGATGTCTCATAGTTGGTTCAAGTGGATGTGGAAAAACCTGCTTACTTTTAAAAATGCTCCTCACTCCCAACTTTTTAGATTATGATAATTTAATAATTTTCACAAAGTCGAGTTTTCAACCAGAGTATCAACTACTCTCACAAGGTTTTAATGCTGGTCTTCAAAAAGAAGATATAATCGGTTTATTTAAACGTCAAAAAACCTAAATGATTATAACATTGAAGATATAATTCAACTATTTTGTGATACACAGAGATGTAAAAAGAAATCAAATCCTATAACTTGTATTCTTAGTGATAATACGGATGATATACCGTCTCCCCAAGATTTGGATAAATCAAAAAGAACCTCGTTATCTTTGATGATTGTGTTAATGAGAGAAACCAAACGGTAATGGACAGCTACTACACAAGAGGGAGACATTCTTCTTGTAATTGTATTTATCTTAGTCAATCGTACTTTCAACTTCCTCGTCGTTCCATCAGAAACAATGCTAATACTTTTATTTTATTCAAGTTAAATTCAATAGATATCAATAATTTTTGGAGAGATAATTGTTCTACATTATGTAGTAAAAAGAAATTTGAGGATTACATGAAGCACACGACTGAAAAATATAAATATATTGTTGTGAAACAAGATGAGATATTAAGGGATATATTTTGTGTTTTATAAACAATTACATATATAAATGACAACTATTATTATAAATCTTGTGGGTAAATCTGCTTCTGGAAAAAACTTTCATAAATCAAGGTTCTTGTGTAGTACAAATGAGAATATTGTAAATTTTCTTTAAAAACACCCCGTGATACGCATTGTATCAACAACAACTAGAGCAATAATACCTGGAGAAGTAAAAGGTGAAGATTATCACTATATTTCAGTGGAGGAACATATGCGATTGAGGAATGAAGGACAAATATTTGAGGAGGTTTCTCTTGGTACAACAAAATATTCACATTGTAAGAGTGAGTTAAGGAAACTAAAATCTGGTGGTGTTGGGATATTAGAAACTAATCCAGAAGGAACGAGACAAATTATTAAATATCTGAGCGGAGTGAAGATTTTATCATTCGGTTTTGATGTTGATGAAGAAACTCAACGCAAACGTATGAAAAGCAGAGATGCAAGGATTAGTGAAGAAGAAATTACAACTCGCATTAATGTTAATAAAGAATTTGATGAAATATTTAAAGAAAAGGATTTATTTGAACACATCTACTTGAATGATGAAGAAAAGGAAAATTTCCCTGTTGATCTTTATAATTCATTAAATTATATTTTACAATAAATAAATGGATGCAAAAGAAAGAGCAAGAAGATTTAAGGAACATCAAGAGTTGGTTTCAAAAGTTGTAAAACAACAGGAAGACATAAAGAAGAAACACAGACAGAAACTAACGGGCGAAGAAGCATTTGAAAGAAAACAAGAGAAATTTTTTAAACCACTTTTAAAAACTTCCCAAGAAAAAATGAAAGATGTTTCCACAGTTCCCACAGTAGAATATACTCCTAAAAAACTTAAAATGTTAAAAGATTTTGATCAAATGACAGAGGAAGAATTAGAGCATTTAGGAGAATTAGAATATGATGATGAAGATTTATTTCAACAACTGGAAGAGATTAATCAACCCCCTGATTATATTGTGAATGCTGTTCAAAACAATGAATATGCAGCGGATTCAAAAACCAAAGCAGGACTCATTCCAACAGAACAACCAGCAATATTTCATCTTCTTCAAGAAAAGGTATTGATATTTAATGATGAATTAAGGTTCTTGGGCTCTGCTCAACCCCCTGTTAAACTAACTCCGAGATTAATGTTTCTTCTCACAAAAGATGGAAGACAAGGTTCAACTGTGAGGGATGAATCAAAGTATATTGATAAACCATTGGATATGGAAAATAATGATGATAGAGTATATATTGATCTGCTGAACACTCTAAATTATAAGGTTATTCTTTCTGGTAAAAGTAGGAAGAATGAGAAGGAGAAACACATTATTCAAGCTTTAAGTATCCTTGGTTCAGGTGTTAGTTTTCTTCCAAATAACCCATCGCAATTAGTTAATAGACTGTTATTGTTGTTAGGCAGTAAGAAGGCTGGAAATAACAATTGTTTTAATGAAGCATCAGCCATTTTAGACCAGTTGATGAACATGAAAATAATTCATAAATATCAATATAAAGACATTTTATCTCATATTAAATAAGATGAGAAGCACAATCCTTAGTTTCAATTTCACAACAAGCGACCACACATCTTCATTCCCATACCCATACAAAAGGTCCTGAGTTCAAGCCCCGTTGGGCCACTGAATTAATACACCAGGGGGTTGACTCAGCCTGTCATCCTTCCGAGGTCGGCGAAATGAGTACTAGTATGCTGGGCCGGTGTATACCCCGGTTAAAATAGGTGTACCATATCCCTGCGTCGTAAGAGGCGACCAGGGTTGCATCAGGAAGGGCATCCGGCGTAAAACATGTGCCAAATCACTATGCGGATCATACGGATCATCCGCTGTGGCGACCCCAAAGGGGAGCAGCTGAAAGAAGAAGAAGATATATATACATATATATATAATATCTATCTATAATTCCAGCAATGTGTGTGTTTGTGTGTGTGTGTGTGTGTGTGTGTGTGTGTGTGTGTGTGTGTGTGTGTGTGTGTGTGTGTGTGTGTGTGTGTGTGTGTGTGTGTGTGTGTGTGTGTGTGTGTGTGTGTGTGTCTGTGACCGCTGTTTCTCGACAACCACTGGTCCGATCTAATTGAAACTTGCCAACTACATTGCTGGGGACCTGAGTATGTGCCTTTTCAAGGTTTGATATTAATCGGATGAGTGCTTCCCAAGTTATGGCCATTTATTAACCAACCAATGACAGGACACGTTGCTGCGTGGGCGTGGTCGATAGGGGAAGAGAACCTCAGCCGCGTTCCCCATTCCGGGTTACAACGTACGGACTTCCGGATAGTGATGACTTTGTGTATTCTAATAATTTATCGATTTCTTATGCGCATTCATAGATAAACACAATGCCCCAATTTATTATCGTTTTCATATGAGACGGTGCATAAATTTCGGTAACATCAGAGTGAGCTGGTATGCTCTGAACCAGGAAGTAAATTTTAAACACGCGATAACTTACGATCGAAAATAAGCAAGTAGGAGACAAAATTTAAACAACGGGTGTTTTTTTTGTACCTTTAGATGTTTTTTGTTGCTGTTTTGGTACTTTTTTCCCCCCAGAAAATGGCGTCACACTGCAGAGAAAGTAGTTAACTGTACATCTATTTATAATTCCAGCAATCTTTGTGTGTGTGCGTCATTTACGAGAGCGAAGGAACGGCCTGTGCAGTTGTTTGAAAGGTTTTTTTTGTTTGTTTTTTTGCACGTACGGTTTTTTTTTTTCTCTTCTCTGTGTTTTTCCTTGTGATGACATTGCGAAAAGGCAAAATACGTTGGCGCTAATTGAATAATTGGCCATTAAAACTAAATTGCGAATAATGATAACTGCGATATGTGAACTTCCGGGCCATGCTTGTACGCGAAAGCGAATGACGGCTTGTGTGGTTGTTGTTTCTGGCTCGCGGTTTGAAAGTTTTTTTTGTTTTTGTTTGGTTTGCACATATGGGCACGCACGTACGGCCACGCACGTACGGGCATGTGAGAGCGAAGAAACGGCCTGTGTGGTTGTTGTTTCTGGCTCGTGGTTTCAAAGTTTTTTTTTTTTTTTCTTTGCACATTCGGCCACACACATACGGGCATGTACTCGTATATATAATTATATATATAAATATGAATATATATGAAGAGATATTCTCACATTTTTATACAGTACTTCACACAACTTATCCAGGGACAGATTCAGACTGTCTTTCATCGCCTTCTGGAAAATGGAAAGATTTTTATAACTCGCATAAGTGTCAAAATGCCCTGTCTTTGAAATGTTCGCTGTTTCATTCTCAGTAAATTATTGAAATTTTTTGTTGTTGCTGTTGTATACATTGTCGAGGATTGTATGAGAGCTAACACAAAACGCACAACAAAGGGGGCAGGAGACAAGAAGGGCGAGAGTGGGAAAGACAAAACAGTGGGGAACAGAAACATTAGATCTGTGGCTTTGTATGTGGCATTAGGAGATCTGTGGCGAAAGCTTTGTATGTGGTTATGAGCTCAGGTGGGCCGAGGAAGGACTTTGCACGACGGAGGATTCCCAGTCGGTGACTGGCTTTGGATGCCAGGTTGGAAATGTAGCTTTCCCAGGAAAAATCATGGCAGATAGTGAGACCCAGAAGCTTGAATGAAAGCACTTCTTCCAGAGGATTGTTGAGAAAGTAGATGGGGGTTTTTCTAAACGGTGCTTTCGGAGAGACAAAGTGAGAGTGAGATTTGTCAGGATTGAAAGACAGGTTCCATCTGTTGGACAAGTTTGTGATTTTATCCAGAACTGCAGAGAGCAAAGAAACTGCTGCTTGCCAGTCTGAGGGATGGGAGATGGTATGGCAGAGGTGGAGTCGTCAACAAAGAGATAAAGAGGATTTTCCAGAGAGTCGGAGAGATCATTGATGAAAACTATAAAAAGAACAAGGCCCAGAAGGCTGCCTTGAGGAACTCCAGCCTGGGCAGGAAGAGGGGATGAAAGAACTCCATTTAGGGCCACACGTTGGCTGCGACAGGAGAGGAAGTCTCCGAGCCATGAGTGGAGATGGCCTTGGATACCATTTGAAGAGAGTTTGGTGAGCAGGGCAGGGCACCAGACCATGTGAAAAGCACACAATAGGTCTCAGGATATGGCTTTGATTTCATGTCTGGCATTGAGTACCTCCATCCATTGTTGGGAGAGCAGAAGCAGCATATCCAGGTTAGAGTGACCTGCTCTGAATCCAAATTGATGATCGGAAATCAAGCCGTTGGAGAAGAGGAAGGATTTAATGTTTGAAGCGATGATGTATTCCATAACCTTGCTGATGATCGGGAGAAGGCTGATTGGTCTGTAGTTGCAAGGATCTGATTTTGCACCTTTTTTACGCAGAGTGGTAATGTTTGCTGATTTCCAAGCAGATGGCAGATGACCTTGAAATTTGATTGTTTTGATAAACTAAATAATATTAAATATATATCAAAAACCATGGCTGTGCTATTAATTTAAAGTATAGAAAAACAAAAACAAAATTGTTCACTAGAAATACGTTATCAAAAGACTTGGCATGTCGCATCAAAGAATACAGGTGGTTGACTCGAGTTGGAAATTGTTTTGATTTTGGAATTCAAATGTAAATAAATTTGGGCAAAGGTAAATTGATTTAATTATAATCACATTATTTGCATTCTATGTACATTTCAAGATCACATGAGGCTTGGTAAACAAAATTTTCTGGTGTATTTTGTCTCACATTTTCTGTGTTAAGCACTGAATAAATATTATAAATATTAATGTGCATTAGTTTCAAAGATATATTTTTGTGTAATATTCTACACTGACTCCCACATGATGTATGTTCCTCACATGGAACTTCAACAGAGGAAGCCATTAGGCCCATCAATGCCTGCACTAGTATTGCCTACCAATGGTTGTTTGGCCATGATCTGCCCCTTTTAAATGCAGTGTCAAGCAAGGAAGCAGCATTTACCATGCCTTTGGTATGTTTCAGCCACGTTCAAATTTTTAAATCTTTAAGTCTTTGGATTTTAAGTCTTTGGTATCACTCTGCCAGGGTTTGAACCACCAACCTCCCAGACATGAAGTAAACAATCTAACCATTATGCTACCAATTCTAATGATTAATTGATTATGAAAAACAAGTTTGAACAAATGACATCATACAAGCCCTAAATCACCTAAATATCCCAGGCAAAAATGCTACAGTTAGAACTGTAGTGTATGAGAGTTGTACTTTCATACACTACAGTAGTCTGCAGAGAATTACTACAGGAAAGGAATGCTATTTTTGCCTGGGGTCTCCAGATAAATCGATATATTAAGTGATAATTACAATGACAGCGACCTTGAAACTGCACCAAAATAGTGGCCAGTTTTTATTTTTTTTAATCAAAATAGGTGTCAGACAGAGAGACACAATCTCACTAAAATTGTTCATTGTATGCCTAGCACTTTTCCAACAGCTAAAATGAGAAAACAGAGGAATAAATGTCAACAGAGGAAGACCAAACCACCTACAAATCACAGAAGACTTATTTTCAAACAAAGATGAACAACTGAAAACCATAATACAGGGTGCCCCACAGAAAACCAGGAAATTTTTGATTTTGAGATTTATTTTGCCGTATTTTACCATATCAATAAACCAACACATACATTTTCTAACCGTTTTTTAAATTTTATTTCAGAATGCAGCAGTTATCAAATTTGTATCTTTGTTTTACACTACATCTAAGTTTGCTTTTGATTTGTTTAAAATAAACTACGAAATTTCCTGGTTTTCTGTGGGGCACCCTGTAGAAGAAAACCTATTTGGACAGTTAAAATATCCGACTAAAATGAATATCACAAAGACATGAAATAACAAAAGCTCATTTATTATGTGATTAAAAAAAGAGATCTAAATTAATGATTGAAAAATTTAAGAAACCAGCCATTACATTTACTGAGGGCAACTCATACAAATGACCATGAATCACCATGAATCACATGACTTTTTTAATGTGACTTGTATATTTTGGGCTCAGAATGCTGATTGCAGGAAAAGGCAAACAAGTCATGAGGAGGATCGTCTAATTGTTGCTGAGTCCTGTCAAGTATATTCTGTGGTTCTGTATTCATGGTTAATTAATAATGATCAGGAATAGGACTGGGCCGAGAACACTGACTCTGCTACTGGGATGGATGGCAATAGCTCACGTGTCCTAAAAACCTGCTCTGCTACTTTTGAACATCCTCTCCCTGCCTTTTTTACACTATCTTTTGTGCTAGATCATCTTTCATCTGCTTGGAAATCAGCCAACATCACTGCATTATATAAAAAGGTGCAAAAATGATCCACTTCACTACAAACCTATCAGCCTACATCCAATCGTGAGCAAGGTCATGGAATCCATCATCGCAATTGATATGAAATCCTTCCTTCTCTCCCAAAACCTCATCTCAGATCATCAATTTGGTTTCAGACCAAATTAATCTACCTTGGACATGCTGCTGCTATTCACCTAACAATGGATGGAGGGCCTCAATGTCAGACATGAGATCAGGGCCATCTCTCTGGACATATCTAATGCTTTTGATACAGTCTGGCATCTTGCGTTTCTCTCAAAACTCTGTCTATGGTATCAAAGGCCAACTCCACACATAGATTACTCACTTCCTCTCCTCCCATAGCCAACATGTGGCTCTCAATGGAATTCTTTCATCTCCTCTCCCTGTCAAGGGTTCTGGGCCCAATCCTATTCCTGGTCTTCATTAATGATCTCTCCCACTCTCTAGAAAATCCTCTTTATCTATTGTCTGATGACTCCAACCTCTGCCGTGACATCTCTCATCCTTTACACAGGTATTCTGCAGCCTCTTCCCTCTCTTCAAACCTTGACAAACCCACAAACTGGTCAAACACTGAGAATATGTCTTTCAATCCTGACAAATGACACACTTTCACTTTCTCTTTCTGAAAAGGCCATCTGAAAAACCCTCCCATCTATTTTCTTATCAATCCTCTTGGGGAAGTTGAGTCACTCAAACTCCTGAGTCTCACAATCAGCCACAATCTTTCTTGGGCAAACCACATTTCGAAGTTGGCCTCCAAAGCCAGCTGACAATTAGGCATCCTCTGTCATTGATTATGCCATTCCTTGGCACATAAGAACTCCTCTCCACCTACAAGGCCATCATCTGCAGCTTGACGGAGTACTGCTTTCCGCTCTGAGCTGGCTTCCCTGCCTCACATCTTGCTCAGCTTGACACCATGGAAACCACAGCTTTCAAGATTATTGGAATCCGGCATTGAGGCTGAGTCTATGGGCATGCCATGGCAGACAGTTCAGTGATCTCTGTCTTCTACCACATCCTTTGTGACCCCCCCCCCCCATTTCTTCCAAGGTTTCTGCAGGGAACACACAGTTTACCATCAACCCCCTTCTGGTGAAACTCTCAAAATCCAGAATCATTGCTCATGTCTATTCTTTCTTTCCTCTTTTTTTCACATGGACTAGTCTGATTTTCAGAAAAAGAAGCATCTAGATTCTAGAAGCATTTCGTGGTAAAAGTCTGGAACAATGCTTTTTAACTTAATTTGGACATGGAGAATCCAAAAATGCTTGTTCTCAAGCGGAATTCTAGATGGTTAACACTTTTATTTCCATTTCAACATGCCATGCTAAGTTAATGATTCAAATTAAAAACGAGAAAGCATCTCAAAATGCAAAGTCCATCCCACATCCACTTTGTACTCCAACTAAACTTAACGAAAACGACAGTTAAAAAAAATTGTACATTTTATTCATTTGTGTTCACAATCTCATAATTAAGGTTTGTTGATGATTTGATGGCAAAAGCTCAATTGGTAAAATGTTACAGCTTGGACATACACATTGAATCTCCATGGTAAACAAGGATTTATATTCAAACACTTATGGATGGTTTACCACTTCACCGTTGATATCATCCTTACAACTCCTTGTTCTCCATTGGGAGTAAAAGGAGATGTGCCAAGTTTAAATTTTTTCCGATCAGTGGTTTCAGTTATAATATTTTAATTTTTTGTGTTTAATCCAATATGGCTGCCATACCACGTGACCTATGACGTCACAATTATCATTAAATATTTTCCGTGGGGGGCTGCTCTTACCCTGAAAATTTTGTGTCAATCAGACAAGTGGTTGCTTGCTGAGAAAAACAAAATGTTAAAAAAAATAAGAGCAAATAAAGGCCAAAAAAGGGTCGAAGAAAAACAATAATAATGAAAATTGACGATTTTATGTGCTGCTGACATTTGACCCTTTGACCAAATTATTAATTTGTCTTCTACATATTCTCAAAATAAAAGCCTTTTTGAAATTTGATGACAAAAGCTCAAATGGTAAAAATGTTACGGCCCAGCCAAACACACACAGAAGTGATTGCAAAACCCCGTCTCCCGCTGAGCGGGGGATGGGCTGATTATGTTGATGTCATGTTTCTCATCACTGAACAGCAAGGGAAAGCACATATTCTAGTTAATTCATCCAGTTTTCAATGATTAAGTAAAGAATTGCTGTCTTCAAAGTAAAATTTGATAATTATTCAATCAAAAAGAAGACGTGTTTCTACGTAGCTGTTCTCTGTGTAAGAGGCTCCATATCAGGTTTTGGTAAATGAAAATTATCTTGCTAATGGAAATCTTCCTAATTACTTATCAATAACAATCCAAGTCTAACACAGCCTTCTTGATCAAGCCATGGGATGGCTAAATGGGACTGGGGAGAGTAGTGGTACAATTGTTGGTATCACAAAGACCACCACTGAATTGTGCAGATGAACACTGTCCTACAACCTGAGATACTACATTTAATTCCAAACATATGCTACGTACCATATTTCATCAAGTGAAAGTCTTCTCCACAAAGAAAATACATCAGCTCAGCAAAAGAAAGATAGTGCAGGTGAAGATTCACTTATGGCAACTTTTCAGAACTTGAATATGTTTTCTGTCAATACGAAGCCAGAAGCACTACAGAGCATTGTTATAAAAGATCTAGCAACACAAACTGTGGAAAACTCAATGATAAATGCCAAAGAGCTCGAACAAAAACAACTGGAAAACTTTGTGAATGAAATGAGTGACTAGTTTTGAGAGAAGACAATAATGAGTCTGAAGTACCATTCTATCACCAACTAATAAGGAATAATGCTCCAACCTTCTCAACTTTATATCATGTTGTGAAAAAGACAAACAAGAGAATCTTGAAAGCTGACAAAAGCATACTACAGCATATATGTGTCACCACTTGCAAGGATGGCCTATCAGTTGATATGGCTGCAATCTTTAGTGCAAACTCTCTTGCTGAAATGAATCAGTTACTTTATACCGAGAACAAATCCATGCTTGCAGATATATCGACTGAAGGTATAGACTTCCCCGAATCTATCCAATTGCATGAAGAATCATCTTGTCTCATAACAGATGGTCAAGCATTAATTGTTAGCATAGGAATGCCTGCAAATGCATTGGCATTTGATGATGTAGCAGATGTATTCATCAAAACTGTACTTCACATTAGCTCAGGCTTCAACAGAATAGATGTTCTCTTTGATCAATACATACATTATTTAATCAGCTCGGGCACAAAGCCAAACTGCTTGGGACCAGGTACCCCAGTCCCACCCACCGGACAACTGACCTGGGCATCTGTGGAAAGTTATAGAGTTAAAATGAAATAATTGAAGTGATTTGGAAAGGCCCAGAGAGGCACGTATAACCCTCCATAGATACTCCACTGTGATTTATAATGAGCTCATTTTGGGAAGAGAACCCTGGCCATTAATTATTACAGGTTACAAAGAGAAGATTGGCTGCAGCAGAAGCTGCTGGTATTGAACAACCACCGAAGTGGTAAATAATAATAATAATAATAATAATAATAATAATAATAATAATAATAATAATAACAATACCATTCCTTTCACACCATAAATGTGCATCGGGCAGCTGAGGCATTTTCATTGCCAAGGAGTACAGTCCTGGACGAGTCGCCATTCTGATGCAGGTTACCCCAAATGGTTATTATCCCAGTACACTGGTACTCATGTCACTGACCTTGGAAGGATGACAGGCTGAATCAACCCCACCTGATGTTAATTCAACAATGAAAAGAAATGGGCTTAAACTCAGGATTATAAAGTCCCAAGCCAGCCGCCTTAACCACTAAGCCAACACCAGGCTTTCAGTGGGAATTGGAAAAGCTAAATTTACTTTTCCTCACTGTCACGACTTGCCATGCTTTGTTTTTGGGATATGCAGGTGAGTCGGGGAATTTGTATGGGTGATGTGCAAGAGAAGTCATGAGGGCCAGCATGTGGACCGAATGAAAGGCTAAAGTGTTATTGTGTAGGTATCACTGGTTTTGTGGAAGAAATAAAACATCAGTGATTGTGTTTACTATATGCTACAACCTTTATTGTGTACCACAGGTGTCGGAAGAATAAATGGCAGCTGGGGAGGGATCATTGTATGTCAGGTTTGTGGGTGGATAAGTGGTGCATGTCCACAGGTGATGAGGCTCTAAGAGAGAACGAGGACTGCAGCCTTCACTGAAACGGAGGTGGATGATTCGAGACCTGTTCCACCTTCTGAAACCCGAATATGAAGATAACAATCAATGACACACAAACACACAATCATTTTTTCCCCAAAAGCTATCTTAATGAGCTATTTGGAAGAGTTTCAGGCTGGAACGTTGGATCCACCCAGGATATTTATTTATTTTTCAAAGAAAGGACAAAAGTAAAGAGACATTGGTATAACCTGGAGACATGGTGCGCATCTTTTTGGGAAACCGACGACATATGTTGTTGTAGTTTGTACAGATGTAGTGCATACACCATGCAGCCAGCTGCTCAGCATTATGAAACTGAAAGGTATTGAGAAAAGTATCAATCATTTGTCAAAAAATATGCATAAAAATGCAAATACAAGAGCACAACCCATTAATCCATTACAGTTATGAGAAAGATAGTCAAGAAACTTACGGTAATTGGTGAACTACCTTGGTGAACTACAATCTGAGATGAAATGTTGCAGATGTGACAGACTTCTAACAATTAGTACATTTATGTTTTTTGGCTAATAAGATAGAGGAGGTGAGAATGGTAAATTTGTTCACGTTGATAAATATTTAGATTGTATTTTTTTTTCTTCTTGCTCATGCGTTAATGATATCAACTGAGGATATCTTATGGGTGGTTTCAACTGAATGGAAAGTGAATTTTGAGATATTTATTTAATTTTAATTTTTTTTTTTACATGTGCAGTAGAATTATTGGTTTCATGAATAATTCCCACATTTTTCTTTAATCCCCACTGGCATATCTGTTCTTACTTCTTTTGTGGGCGAAAGCACATCCTTCTCAGCCATTGTACACCAATTCCTGGGGTGAAGCATCTGTGAGCAAGCTGCTTACCTTCTCAACATGGAAGGCTAATGTCAATGAGACCAACTTTAGGTCACTCTGTAAAGTATGCAACAAGTAGGTGACCATACTTCAAGAAGCCAGAAACACTTAATCTTGCAAACCTCAGGACTGAACTGAAATACCAAACCAGTCTTCTTCCTGAAAGTCATGTTGGTGCTTCATCATGTCAATTTCTTGTATATGCTCTCCCTCTATCCCATCCCTCATCTTCATGCAGCACCACATGATCTGCTCAAGATAAGGCAGAACATCACAATGTTTAAATTTACTTCCAAATCTCGAGTACTCAAACCCATTCCACTGTCCCCACTTTACCCATTTGTATCCATTACAATCTCGACTCTACATTTTTCTCACCCTAGAAGTTTGAGAAAATTCTGTCCAGTCTCGACTCTTTATTGGCGATGGGCCCAGATTGTAGTAATACCCATGTTCACAAATCTTGCTCTTGCTTCTCCTTTGTTCACTTTTCAGTCTGTCCTTCTTAATTGCCTTCCTTGTTTGCCTTAAGGTCTGCAAATATCACTTCCATCCCCAGGAAGGGTGCAATAACAGATACTATCAACTACAAACCACGAAGCTTACTTCAATTTTTAAGCAGTGGCATGGCCGCCATCTTACATGGATTTCTGACTTCCCCCACTCATAAAATCAACGCATTGCTATCAATGGAACCCTCTTCTCTTCTATTCTTTTGGAGGCTCGAGTGCTACAAGATAATGTCTTGGATAAAGTCTTGTTCTTCATCTACATTAATGACCTCTCTGTTGCTTTGTAAACCTGTCTCTTTCTTTTGGCAGATCATGACACATTTCATCTTACAGTTCCCGCATCTGAATGACAGGCAGATGGGAGATGCATCTCTTTCTGCTGAATTGGAATCTATTAGACGCTGCTCTGATAAATGGAACATGTTTTTTCAATCCATGAGCAAATCTCAATCTTAACCCGTCACTGCAGAAGGACCATCAAACTAACCTGCACTTATTTAAGTCAATGAACAGCTCCTGGAAGAAGTTCTCAATTTTCCTCTACTCATCATGATTACCTATTGTCTCTCCTTGGTAGACACAATAGAAAAGCCAGCTGCAGAGTGAGCATTCTCTGTCGATCCAGGTCTTTCCTTTATAAATGAGAACTACTCAGCTAAACGAGCACGTTTTCGTCAGCTCAATGGAGTATTGCTCTCCCCTGTGGGCTGGGTCACCAGTAAATGCATCAAATTCTGTCGATGCTGAGCTGTTAATATTATTGGCATCTCGCACAATGACACTGAGGCACAAGACCTGTTTCTCTTGCATCTCAGACAAGTCTTTTGCCTCTGTGTTTTTTTTCCCACCTCTCTCTTTCCAGTCACAACCTTCTCACACTTGATGGTTTATGTGAGATGCACATGTTCGTCTCGTAACACCCTCCTGGTTCAACTCCCAAAATACAGGTGCTCTGCACATCTCTACTCTTTTCTCCCATTCCTAGAACTGCCTTCCAGAGATGGTTCAATTGCATCTTTTCCTCAGGGCTTCAAGCAAGTGGTGCAGTGCCATGTCATTTTATCCACCATCCCAACCTTCAATTGTTTCTTTCGCACTAACCTTCCCTCTCTCAACTGTCATACTTGCAGATTGCCGTGCTTCGTCCTATTCCATCTCTCCTCTATTGTTGGCACATTTCCTTGCTTGTTTATGCAACTGTTTCGCCACTGCTATATGTTGCCGTTTTGCTCTTTGTAAAGTTGCTCTTCCTTGTTTCACGATTTTGTATCCTTACTATAATTCATGGACCGGTGTTTGCGTGTTTAAGTATGTGTTTGTTTGTCGCGCTACTCCTCCTACAGTTCTGGCCCAATTACATATAGACTTGCTACATAGGATCAGCATGAACCCAATTAATGTATAGGAGTGTTATTATTTTTTTCTGGTGGTCTTGGGGAGGGGGGTGGAGACAAATTCTCGATGTAAATGTGTATTGTGTTGCACCACAATACACCACCATGCACCACCTCTAGGTGGGGAAGGGTATTACAAGTCTCCATAATTTAGAGTACAGTATTCCTGTCCCCACATTTTTCAGTGCAGTGAAGTGCTTTGAATTATAAGCAGTAAGTATGTTTTTGCTTCATCTATGAAACTTGCGTTAGTCTTTTTTTGCCAATACAGAGCTGTCAGTTGCCTATACACCACCCTAATAAAGATATGTGTCAGAAGGATGTGTTGCATGCTTGGAACAATATCGCCAATTGGGCGGGTACTCTGCCAGTACACAGAGAAGGTCACATGTAAGGATAACAAGTTTAATATCCACATTGGGTGGACTGTAACATGAGAATTATTTTCAAAATTACGACCTTCAAAAATGCCACAAGTCTTATTTTCGCACTTCTTGCTTAAAGAAATCTTCTTGCTCTTCTTCTTTTTCCTCCAAGAAGCACGTTGCGCCGCATGTGATTTGTGCGCAGGTGCATTGCTTCTGAGTGCTTAATATGAGTTCCATCACAAGGAACTTCATCACAGGAGGCCCTTCAAGCTTGTGCAATTGTTGACAACCTATGGTTGTTTGTCCATGATCTCCCCTTTTTAAATGCTGAGCGTCAGCAAGTACCATTTTTAAGACTTTGGTTCTGCTGAACAAAACGATAGCGTTACTGTGTGCAATGTTCATCACTGGTGCAATCAAAAAGAGTCATTATTGAATATTATGCACTCTCAAAGAAAAATGTGCTGAGGGCCCAAGCATGGGAAGTTTCAAGATACAGAGATAGTTGATTTTCTAACTGTTATTGACTTTTAACTGAAAAAAAACGGAATGAATTGGGATGTCCATCACAAGAAATGTGATTTTAATGAAAGCTCGGTTTGGTGCAAACGTATAGTAAGATTTGAAAGCTCAGTTTGAAAGTCCGCCAGCATTAAATGGTGCAAATGTAAGATGTGTCATCACAGTTTCACCATCGTAGGTGAACAACCCACTCACCAACTATTGAATGACTCTCATGAGCTATCTCCATAGAAACCATTGTAAAAGGGTTGAAGAATTGTTGTATCTCGAATTTGATGAATGGCACAAGAGATGACATTTTATGGGAAGAGAAAAAGGCAGGCCAAAAGGATTCCAAAGAGAGAGAAAAGAAAACTTAAACGATGCAGATGATAGATTTCCTACAGTAGTATATTCTCATCTTTTATACACATCCACACAAAAAAAATGTTGACACCCCACCCCAAAGTGAGATAGTCTCATATTCAAGACTGTCTTGTATCCGGGCTAATGCGGTATATTGTGTGTACACACACTGACACTTACACACAATTCAGTTTATGATAAATCATTTTAATCAAGGCATCAAGGCAGAACAACTGCTCAAGTTCATAAGAGGTAAAAAGAACATTACCTGAGCCAAGTCTAGGTAAAAAAGCACTTCTTCATTGATGTCTACCCCCTTCAACATGGCCTGGGTCAGCTCCTGCACTGCATACTGCTCTGTGTGTTTGGAAAGTAGCATAAAGAAGTAGAAGCTTGAAAAAAAGTGCACTTTTAATGTCATCCTTGTCTGATCACCACAATAACTTATATTTGGTGTATAACCATGTTAACAAATATTGCATTATTGCTATTCAATACTATTCAAATTAACCAATCTACAAACAAGAAAAAGAGCAAGCAGATATTGCAGACCCTCGCCAGGAATTTTGTGCCAGGTCAGGTCAGGTTAGGCATGGGAACATGTGCCGGAGCAACATGTTGCTGTGTCTACTTTCCATTGGTACTCCAGGGTCTCCGTCTGGCAATCCCCCAGGCATATGCCCAACCAATCCCCATCTACTTGAGATGCCGATCAACCTGCTGCAACCACGAAGAGCTTGGTTGGCCCATTGGCCTCCTCCACTCACAAGGCTCCCTCACTGAGAGAATCTGGTGAGCAGGACCAGCGTCAGGAAAATGAGCCACATGTCCATACAACCACGGGTGATGTTTTAAGGACTATGCAGGTAACAAATCTAATTTGAGTCTCTCTCAGCAACCGCTCATTGGAAACAAAGTCCGACCAGCGATAGCCAAGGATTCTCCGAAGAGACCAAGTACCAAATAAATGAAGTCTCCATCACAGATCCCTGGTCAGAGTCCAAGTCTCACATCCATAAAGCAAGACTGGAAGCACCAAGGACCTGAAGACTCAGATTTTCGTCCTCCTGCACAGGCAGTGACAGCGCCACACCCCATGATCCAGTGAATCCATGACTCCCCAGGCCCGAACCAGACATCTATTGACCTCTGGCTCATAGCCAGCGGAGACATGAATATCACTGCCAAGGCAAATGAATCTCTTCGTGACCTCAACATCCTCACCACAAATGGATAAAGACAAGATAGCAGCATCCAAGATGTCAGTGAAAGCCTGGATCTTAGTTTTAACTCAGAAAACCCCTAATCCTAGCAACTCCGACTCCTCATTCAGCACCTCGAGGGCCCACAAAAGGATATCCAGAGTCTCCACAAAGATGACTGCATCATCTACAAAATCAAGGTCAAAGATCTTGACATTACCAAACGATACACCGCAGCTTGATCTCTCCAACATCCTCCCCAGAATCCAGTCCATACAAGTGCTGAAAAGTGTTGGGGTCGGTACACCCCCACTGAGGAACTCCAGTAACAACTGGAAATAAATTAGAGATGGTATCAGCACATCTCATAGCACTCTCATCAGATTGATCAGACTCTCATCAGATATACTCTACTCATCAGAGTATAGTTCAGACATCAGATTGATCAGTTTTCGTGGCACCCCACAAAGACGAAGAATCTTCCAGAGGGCAGCGCGATTCACTGAATCAAATGCTTTACAGAGATCAACATAGGCTGCAAGCAGCAATTACCAAGATTCTCCTCTGTGTTTGGTGAGGACCCGAAGTGCAAGGAAACGGTCAATCGACGACCTCTTTAGTGTAAAGCCTAACTGCTGTGGGTGCTGGTGCTCAAGCAGATGGTGCTAACCCTTTCAAGAATTATTCGAGCAAAGACATTGCCCGGCACTGAGAGCAGCGTCACCCCTCAGTGGATGTTGCAGTCCTGGCGATCACCCTTCCCTTTCCAGAAAGGGACAACAAAGTCCCTCTTCCTGTATTCCAATGTTTCGACAATGCCTGTATTCCAGGCAGAACACAGAACTGCCTACAATAACACGTGTAGAGCATTTCAACCATCACTGAGAAGTCCGGAATAGATGCCACAGATCCCAGGAGCTTTACCCCATTTCAAGCAGTTCACCGCAGCCAGTAGTTCCACAAACAAAGGTGGATCACAGTTGATTGGAGGGTCATGAATGAGGGTAGAAACACCCCTGACATCTAACACAACAGCTGGTGGGTCAGCCTGGTATAGCCTCTCAATATAACTGGCCCAGCGGGCCTAAACTTCTGACTCCTCTGTCAAGAGCTCACCACCCTCCACTCCAACTGCAGTACACCGAGGGATGAGCTTGGACAAACACAATGTGCGAATTCCCCTGTAAGCAGGACGAGAATCACTTGACCACATGTGATGCTGTATCCCCTCACAGATTCCTTGCACATCGGCCTCCTTGTCCACCCTCGCACATGTACAGTTTTAAGCCTCAATCCCCTGAACAGCTCAGCTCTGCCATTAAGCCTGGCCCTGCAACTCTGGTCAATGGTATCCAGTGTCCCATGAGAGACAAAATTTGTCTTCACCCTATGGTAAGTTCCAACACATCCACCGGCAACATCAAGGATGGTGGTCTTAAAGGCACTCCACAAGTCTTCAGGATTTATCAAAGCACCCAGACCCCCAATTCCCCAATCAGCCTATTTGCAAACTCCTCAGCTACCCTCTGATTCTTGAGATTGCCAACATCCAGCCTTGGCTGGGATGGTACCATTCTCTTGGACTTAAACTGCAATGACAGAGTTGCAACAACAAGCCTGTGTTTGACATTGAGGAACTGAGCCCTCTGGTAGACCCTGCAGTTCTGGATCATCCTCCAGTAGCCATCAATGAGCACATGGTCAGTCTCCTTTGCCACACCACCAGCGTTGGAATTCCAAGTCCAGTGATGAGCCTGTGGGTGTTGAAACCATGAAACAGCCACCATAAGTCCATGACTTCTTGCAAAGTCAAGGAACTTAGTGCTATTCTGGTTCAGAGATCCAGACCCATGTGGACCAACACATGTCTCATAACCATCCCGATCAGATGGCAGTTAATGTATTGAAATCCCCCAAGACTCGAAGAGTATCTTGCCTGCAGTACTGATCAACCACAGTCTCGAGTGTGGCATTGAATGAGTCCTTCATGGTGAGATCACTCACCTCAGTGGGAGCATATATAGATACAAGGGAAATGACACCCAAGGAGTGACAAATCCTAAATCTCATAATACACTCGTTGAACGGTGTTACCTTATTGGACACAGCTGCAGCAACTCCTTGGGCATGGTAACAATCACAGCAACCAGACCAAGAGTGGGTGTAACCAACCGCCATGATCTCGCCACTATCCGGTCTCCGAACCTCAGAGAGTGCTGCAATGCTGCTGTTCAAACGCTGGAGCTCAAATGATAACAGAGACAGGTGTTCATCCTCTCTTAGGGATAGGACATTCTGGGCACCCATCCAAAGGGACCACCTCAGGTTAACCAAAAGAGACCGCTGTTTGGTGGAAGACACATCAGCACCACTCTGCCACACACCACACCGCAATCTGACCCAGGAAGTTTACCCCGTGCTTTTCCTCCTATGATCAAGGAATGGGGGTCCTGAAGGCTTTGCCCCAATCCTATCAACTGGTGACCTGCCCTGGGAATAGCAGCAGCACAGGAGGTACTCCCACGAAGTGTGTTTTCAGTTTTTTATATATATATATATATATTTGTGTGTTTTGTGGAATGAAGGATTTTACAGTGGCCGGAGTGCAAATCCTGCCACCAATCTCCAAAGAAAAAGTAACCCAACTGCAGGAGGACGTCCGCAGACACAATTGGGCATGAGATATGGATGGCTGTCGGCTCACAAGGAGTTCCTCCACCCTTTGACAGGTTTTTATTTTAATCTTGCTGGGTGTCCATATCCATACACCCTCCTCACCAGGAAACCTTGTGGAAGAGACGGTTTAGTCGCCGACAACCCAACCATTAAATATGTTCGTACAAGTTTACATGGTCCCTGTAGCAAGTCACAGATCTAATCTGGCCTGACCTGACCTGACATGTGAGTTTACACCCTGTCGTTTTGTGTGGGGTATTTTATGTGGTGTTTGTGTACTGGTGTGTTACATGATTAATAATAGACAAAACTAGAACTGTCACTTTATAACTGCTGGCAGTGATGATCGGGTACCAAGACATCCCGCTTTGATGCAGCCCGCTTTTTTTTGGACACTTGATCTTGACCCATGATGTTTATTATTATTCAAATGAATTCAGAAGGATTAAAATAAATTCATTTCAAATTTGTGGAAGACCAAATTGGTACAGTGCTGCATTGGAGTCATAAGAAGAAACCTAAACAAGCAAAAGTAAAGATGGAGTCATCAAGAGGAACCTGGATTTGCATTTCAGTTGCAACTCCTCTATCCTCAAACCTATCCAGGTGCAGTCAAGTGAGCCATATTCAAAAAATAATAATGCAAAAAGAACCCAGATTCAAAGAATTAAATAATTCTGGCTGCCAGACATGCATTCGATTAGGTTGAAATTTAAAACATACATTCCCCGTGACTATTAGATCATGTGTGTTGAATTTTGGATTGATCCTCGTAAGCCGTTCTTGGGAAGAAGATTTTTGAATGTTTTCATTTTCAATCCAATATGGCTGCCAAACCAAGTGACCTATGACATCATAAATTTACATTCTGCCTTGAATTGATAAGGGGATCAGGTTTGTGAAGTTTCGTGTTGATTGGATAAGGTGCGTTTTTCTATGCAAGATGGCTGCCAAACCACAAGACTTTTGACATCATCATTCTCACCTTATATGCAACAATGGTGTGAGATGATATTTGTGAAGTTTCATGTCAATTGATGAAGCGGTTTAAGAGAAAGAACTTTTAAATATTTTCCTTTTCTCCAATATGTCTGCCAAACCATGTGACTTATTAATTATCCATGAATACCCTGGTTTCCCCAAGGGTTGGAGAACATGGGTGTGAAGTGTCCCCTCGATCTGTCAATCCTTCTGGAGAAGAGGATTTTTTTAAAGGTTTTAGGATAAATCAAATATGACTGCCAAACCATGTGACCTACATCATTAAATGGGGAGAACTTGTTGGGCCTCATGGAAAAGCGGTCATACCTGTAAAGTTTTGCCTCAATCTGTTTCCGTCGTTTCGGAGAAGGTTTCTTAAGTTTAAAAAAAAAAGCTTCCAAACAACATGACCGATAACACTGAACAACAAATTTCAAAAAATTTTTTTTACTGGAGATGTGTAAAGTGATTAAGACTAATTTGGGTACGCTGATTTCAAAAATCATAACCGTTTTGCTGTATCACGTCAGGATTTTCAGGAACAGAAATATTCCCATTGCCTAGAAGTCAGGATTTCAATGAAATTTACATATGTCTTTAACATGTCTATTTCGTACAATTGTTGTTAACTTGTGTTATATTTCTTTCTTTCAGATAAAGATGAGTAGGCATTCCTGTACCAATCATCCTGACAACTTCTGTTATGTCTGTGGTCGGTATACCAAAAAAGATCAACAGCGAAGTATATCTACAGCAGTGAAAATGAAGGCCGCCTACTTTCACTACTTCGGGTGTAAGGTGGGGGACCAAGGACAGAGCTGGGCACCACACCTCTGCTGCACAAGCTGTCACACAACCTTGACTCAGTGGTTGGTGGGCAAGCACGCGAGCATGCCATTTGCGGTGCCCATGATATGGCGTGAGCCGCAGAATCATCATGATGATTGTTATTTCTGCTGCACAAGCATCGCCGGCTTCAACAAGAAGAATAAAGGTCACATCAAGTACGCTGACTGCGTCTCTGCTCGTAAACCTGTGCCTCATGATGACGAGAACCCCGTTCCAACACCTCCAGCTGATCAGAACATAGCTGTAAGCAGTGGTGAAGAGGATGGTGATGATGAACCTTTTGAACCCGACACTCAAGAATCACACCTTCTGAACCAGGGAGACTTAAATGATCTTGTAAGAGATCTCTCGCTGTCAAAGGCGAAGGCAGAGCTGCTTGGATCAAGGCTGCAGCAGTGGAATCTACTTGAACCTAACACCAAGATATCCTTGTTCAGAGCACGTCACAGAGACATGGCTGAGTTCTTTGAGATGGAAGACACGATGACATTCTGCAGTGACATCAACGGTCTGTTGAAAGAACTTGGGTGTGATCACGATCCTGCAGACTGGCGCCTCTTCATCGACTCGGGGAAGAACAGCTTGAAGGCTGTTTTGCTCCACAATGGCAACGAGAAACCATCAGTCCCACTGGCTCACGCGTTCGGCATGACAGAGACCTATGAGGCTATGCGGCAGCTGCTTGATTCCATCAAGTACAATGACTTCAACTGGCACATCTGCGGAGACTTGAAAGTGGTGGTGCTGTTGTTAGGGCTGCAGTCAGGCTACACGAAATACATGTGCTTCCTTTGTCTCTGGGATAGCAGAGACGACAATAATCACTGGACGAAGAAAGATTGGGAAGAGCGAAAAGAGCATGTACCTGGTCGACACAACGTGAAGCATGTCGCCCTTGTCGACCCAGCCAAGGTTTTCCTTCCACCACTCCACATAAAGCTCGGCTTGATGAAAAGTTTTGTACGGGCAATGGATCTGAATGGGCGTGGGTTTTTATACCTCAAGGAAAAGTTTGGCAACACCTTGTCGGAGGCCAAGATCAAGGCTGGTGTCTTTGTTGGACTGCAAATCCGACAGATTATGAAGGACGAAACTTTTCCGACAACTCTAAACCCCAAAGAGCTGGCAGCGTGGAGGAGCTTCAAAGCTGTGACGGACAACTTCTTGGGGAACGAGCGCACGGACAACTATGAAGAAATAGTGCAGCAGCTGCTGGAGTCCTTCAGGAAACTTGGCTCCAGGATGTCCCTGAAAATCCATTTCCTACACCAGCACCTGAACTTCTTCCCTGACAACTTGGGAGCAGTCTCGGACGAGCACCGCGAGCGATTCCACCAAGAGATTTCACTCATGGAGACGCGTTACCAAGGGCGGCACAACCCGAACATGATGAGCGATTTCTGCTGGTTCCTGCATCGTGAAACTGACACAGAGCAGCACAAACGCAAAGCCAAATGCCTAAAGCATTTTTAATTACATTCTAGTGGAGTTTTTCTGTAATTTCTATAATTTTGAAGCATTCATGATGAAATAAATGAATAAATGAATTTTTGTAAATTTCATTGAAATCCTGACTTCTAGGCAATGGGAATATTTCTGTTACTGAAAATCCTGACGTGATACAGCAAAACGGTTATGATTTTTGAAATCAGCGTACCCAAATTAGTCTAAATCACTTTACACATCTCCAGTAAAAAAATTTTGTTGTTCAGTGTAATCAGGTCATCAATTTTGTTTCTGTCCACCAATTTATCCCAGGATGACCCTCAAAATATTTCATTCTGATTGGATAAAACATTCTACGTGTCGAATTTTGGCCGGGATACCACTTCACTGATGATGTCATGGTTAACAACACTTATTCCCCATGGAGAAGACTTGATGCATGCCAAGTTTCAATTTTTACCATGGAGCGGTTTTGGAGCTGCAGAGGTCCAAAGTTTTTCTTTTTTTCCAACATGGCTGCCACAAGCCGTGACCTATGACATCATAATTATAATTATAACATTCTGCATGAGTAGTCGCACCTACTGTGAAAATTTTTGTGTCAATCAGGCAAGCAGTTGCAGAGAAAGTGGATTTAAAAGGGAATCACAGACGTACGGATGGACGGCCAACCTGAAAACACTATGCCTCGAGCAACTTCGTTGGTGAAGGCATAAAAAAAATCATAGTCATAGTGGTCAAACACATCTCAAGCACTGTGTTCACCCTTCCACTAGCATTTTCACAACCAAAATACTATTTTGTGCTTTGTCTGGTTTAATACAGCTTTCAATAGTGTCCTCTGAGATTTTTGTTTCATCCACTTTTGGTGCATTTTTGTAGGGAAGGGCTAATAAAAAGTGTGTGCAAGCCAACCCGTTAATTTGGATGAATTAGAAAGTTATATCCACAATGTTTTGCTAATTCAATAGAGGAGTTTCTCAAGTATTCAGTGGAAAATATTGTTCAACAATTGAAAAAATATGTTGAGAACGCAGGAGCTTATATTGAAATATGATGTTCGCAAATTTAAACGGTAATAAATGGGCCTTCATTTTAAAAAAAGAAACATTGCTGTTTTATTTTCATTAACAACATGGTATTATTATACAGTAAGACCACAGCGTTCGCGGGGGATATGTTCCTGAAAAATGCTGCAAATGTCAAATCTGTGAATGTCGGGGCAATGCTTCAATAGGAATAAAGAGGGATAGTGTTTTTTGTTTTTACATGGTCTAGGTTCGTGGAAGAGCTATGAGACAGAACAAATCAGAATATTGCATAACAAAGTTTCATTGGAGACAGCAGGAGAAGGAAGGGGAAACGCTAATTGCAGGGTAGAGCGAGAAAAAAGGCGAGACGGACAAACAAGGAATGCAGGTAGCAATGAGAGGTAAGGGAGAATGGAAAGGGTGGACAATATGGATACAGAAGCAAAATTTTGGGAGGGTGGGGGTAGTTTAAGGATTGTAGATAATATCATGATTTTCGATGGAGGATGACATAAGATGGTGGTGAACAGAAGTCTTGAAGACCTGGAGGGAAGAATGAAATTGAAGAAATTATGGGATGCGTTTCTACGGATAGGAAAAAAGAGAAATAAATGAATAGAGGAAAGCAGTGGGTTGGATTTTGGCAGTTTCATGAGGAGGGGGTAGCTGGTGGACCACGTGCGTCCTGGAGATGTTGAGGTGGAAGAAGACAGAAACCACCGACCTGTCAGCGATAGCGAAGTGACAGGTCCATAGACTCAGCTTCATTGCAAGAGATTCCAATGATCTTGAAAGCCTTTGTTTCCATGGCATCACGCTGAGTAAGATGTGAGGCAGGGGAGCCAGCTCAGAGTGGAGAGCAGTACCGTATTCCATCATGCTGCAGATGAAAGCCTTGTAGGTGAATAGGAGCACAGGTGTGCCAAAGAAGAACTTTGTATGACGGATGATGCCCAGTCGGCGTCTGGCTTTGGGAGCAAACTTTGAAATTTGGCTTGCCCAAAAATGATCATGGCTGAGAGTGAGACCCAAGATTTGAGTGACTGAACCTCTTCAACCAGGTGGCTGATAAAGTAGATGGGAGGATTTGCAGTATGGTTCTTTCAGAGAGAGAGAGAGAGAAAGAGAGAGAGAGAGAATGAGAGAGAGAGAGATCGTAAGTGTGTGGGATTTCTCAGGATTGAAAGACATATTCCAAGTGTTTCACCAGTTTGTGATTTTTGTCAAAGTCTGAGGAGAGGGAAGAGGCTGCTGCCTGTCTGTCGGAAGGTAAGGGATGTCATGGCAGAGAGTAGAGTCATCAGCAAAGAGATGAGGATTTTACAGAGAGTCAGAGAGATCATTGATAAAGATTAGGAACAAGCTGGGGCATAGAAAACTGCCTTGGGGTTCTCCAGCCTTGACAGGGAGAGTAGATGAAAGGATTCCAGTGAGAGCCACATGTTGGCTATGAGAGTGGAGGTGGTCAGTCTTCCAAGAGTGGAATTGGCCTTGAATTATATCAACAGACAGTTTGGAGAGCAAAGCAGGATGCCAGACTATCAAAAGCTTGAGATATGTAGAGATAGACTGCCTTGATCTCATGTCTGATATTGATATCAATATTGGGAGAGTACAAGCAGAATGTCCAAGGTAGTATGACCAGGTCTGAATCCGAATTTATGATGAGACGAGGCTGTTGTAGAAAAGGAATGATTTTATGTCAACTGGGATGATGGATTCCATGACCTTGCTGATTGGAAGTAAGCCAATTGATCTGTAGTGAAAGGGGATCCCTTTTTGCACATTTTTTATGGAAAATGACCTCGGGTAAATGACAAGGTGAAAGTGGCAGAGAGAGGAAGTGCAACATAGGCAGAGCAGCTTTTTAAGACATGTGAGGTGATGCTGTCTGGTCCCGTTGCAGAGTCAGAATTGAGGGTTGCCAGAAGCTTTTCCACATTTTCAGGTGCAAAAGACATATAATTCAGGAGCAGTTGGGTACAACTGGGAAGGTTGGGTACAGTGAGGGGGGGTTAAGGGACACTAGATTTTGAAGCAAACACAGAATTGAGGCATACGGCCTTCTCACTAGCGGAGTCGGCTGGAGTGCTATTTGAAGTGAGGGATGGGATGGAAGGGGAGTATATACCAGAGAACGACTTGACAAGGTACAATCATGTTTTAGAGGAGGAAGACAAGTTTGAAAGCTCATTCTTGAAATTGGACAGATATTGTTTTGTAGCTCTTCTGAGAGTAGACACACACTTGTTGTGGGCTTTGTTGAATGATCTGAGATTGCCTTTGGTCAGCTTTGCCTTCCAGGAGGAGAATACAAGCTGTTTTAAGCCTCACCACAGGATTCAGTGAACTAACAGCAGGATGATGGGTAAGATAATTGAAGATGAGATGGGAAGAACTGGTCCCATTGGCATTTTGAAGAAATCAAATTTTGGTGTTTTTCAATTTTTTTTGTGAGACACTAAAACACTTCCCGAAAAACCACCAAGGAATGAGGTCAGGGATCATATAATATTACCTCTCACTTAGCTACAAAGGATTAGGTACTTAAGAGTGATTAAAAAAAAAACTCAATATGTTTTTCAAAATTAATTTTTGTTTTGCCTAAAACACTTCCTGGCATTCACTGATGAACCACTGAAAGTTTGAAGAAGATCCGTTTGGCATCTCTGAGAAAAATGGCGTCACACAGACACACAGACACCTCTCTTATAGTACAGATAAGGACACCTATTATGGTATATAGATAAGTATAGATCAGTATAGATATGGATCACCCTTGTACAATAAATCATGAGTTCTGGAAAAGTCAATCTCTGCAAAATAATGTGCAAGAGCTGCAACAAAATCTACACCACATCTGGCAAAATCTGGATCAAGCTGTCGCACAGAGAATAGCATTGACTTGATGCCTCCTTCATATGAAGCACGGCATGATGAAAAAGGACATATTAAATGTCCTTTTTGGTCGCACAGATTTTTTAAAAAAAATACTTGTAGCACAGATTGGTAAAATAAAGTTCATTTTAAATAAAGGGTGCTAATTGTATTCTGACAGGGCACTCTCTCTTCATAATATATGCAATGCAGCATATGATTGGTTATCCGTGATCTATCCTCTTTCAATGCTGAGTTTCAAGCAAGGAAGCCGCAAGAACCATTTTTTTCAGTCTTTGGTATTCAAGCTTACACAGGTTCAAGCACTGTGTGATGCTGAAGGAAACGCTACCAGTTATTGTGATATGTAGTCTATTTGATTATTTATTTTTTTATTGAAAGATTGTGAGCCTGGTGTTGGCTTAACGGTGAAAGTGGCTGCCTTAAGATATCCGGGTCTTGAGTCTGAGGCCCTATCGTGCCCTTATCGATCACCAGCTGGGTTGACAGAGCCTGTCATCCTTCTATGGTCAGCAAAATGAGTTCCAGCTTATTCAAAACAGGGGAAACTGCATCAGCGGCACAGCCACACTCCCAGCAGTGACGCAACCAGTAGCTATAGGCTGCATATGAAATAATAATAATAATAATAATAATAATAATAATAATAATAATAATAATAATATGAAAGACTGTATTCAATTTAGTCTGGCAAGGCACTATATAAACAATAATATAAGCTTCAAATTAGGGACCAAACACTTAATAGGCGAGTTTAGATTGTAGCAATACTTACCAGTGAGTGTGAGTAACTGTGGCAGACACAACTGATTGGCCAGAATGAGGAGTTCCATTGAGTCAAGCATCGGATCCGTGGAGAATTGGTCTGTGTAGAGATATTCGAGCAAAGCACGCATACATGCCAGTGTTCTGCCTGGTAACCGAACCTGTCAGCAGACGCAAACCAACAATCTATTTATTGGCAACATTTCGAAAGCTAGAAAGCCAAATAATTTGAGCACTAACACATAAACTCTCTTATATGAGCCGAGTCAATCCCAGAGATTCTTAGCACCAGATGCACTCTCCTTATCCTGACATTGAAAGGTGTTGGTCCAGGATCGTGCAGAGGCAGCAAACTTACCTTTGAAATGTCTAGTCTGGGATTTATTATCGGCCTGACTGTAAACTTTCAAATTAGTACTTTGTGGGGAAGGTGATGCATCATAAAGTTTTCTTTTATTGTTTCCTACAAAAAGCTTGTATTTATTAATTATAATGCAGTATCTCTGTAATAGCCAGTTCAATCCCTGAGAAAACTGCACCGACAATTGAGGATGGTTTCAAGGTTGAACTTCACTTTTGTTTATAAAAAGCTGAGGACTGTATGTTAATAATTGGAGGGAATTTGTCTTAATGGTGTTGATTAATCAATGCTCATAATCACATATGCACCTGCCAAGAATCGAGATAGTGGCTTGTGAAAGAGCAAAGAGGGTGGAAAGACGAATAGTTATAAAATTTGAAAACAGCAAACATGTCACGACGGTTGAACATTACGAATGATTGGTTGCACAGAGTGGTAAATTATTGTGCAAGCTTCGGTATCGAATTTGAACAAAAGTCTCCATCGAATTTTAACCACCCTTGCACAGTGCTCTGTCAAACAAAAATGAAAACACAATGTAAGCAAGCTATATTTTTAACAATCTGGTAATAGAAACAGAATTAAATGGACTACGTGTATTAGTACGTCAGCATGTCCTTTGGCAGCATATGGTGTTTGAACCGGCCATGAAGCCATCAAATCAATGATACTTTGTATGACAGCTTGATTCAGATTGTGCCAAATGTGTAGTTGCTGTTGCAGCTCTTGGGTATTACTTGGTAGAGGTTGGCTTTTCTGCAACTCCCGATCCATGTTCCCAGACGTGTCTGATGCCGTTCATAACAGGACTCAGTGGTACCTGGAGGTAAGAGGTTCCTGCCAATTCCATCTCTTCAAGACAGAGGTGGTTCTGGATGTATGACATGTGTCATCCTCTTCTTGCAGTAAACATCCTTCATACTGCCAAATACCTTGCTGGGATACAAGAAACCATTTTACCACTATACCACTAAGGCATTTTGCACAACTGAACAATGGAACATATTTCCTGGAGGAAGATAGTGCATATAAAATTGTTCATTCCAGAAGTCCAGAACCACCTCTACCTGGAAGAAACGGAATGGACTGCAGCCACTTCCATGGGCATCAGAGCGTCCTGTGAATTTATGCCATTGAAACATCAGGGAACATTTGAACCAGCCTCTGTGATGTAATGGTTAGAGTGCTCTGAGTGTGTGAGGTCGGTGGTTTGAACCCCAGCCAGGTCATAGAAAAGACTCTAAAGTGGTACATGCTGCTTCCTTGCTTGAAGCTCAGTATTTACAATAGGATAGAGCATGGAGAAACAACCATAATTTGGAAATCACAGTGCCGGCTTGGATTGGCCGAATGACCTCCTCTTGTATCAAAGTCCCTTCCAAGGGAAGTTATTTCATTCCAACATATGAAACAGGAGCTGTGGAAAAGCCAAACTCTGCCAAGAGATACACAAGAACTGCAACAAAATGTACACGTTTGGCAAAATCTGGATCAGACTGTCACACAGAATATCATTGACTTGATGCCTTTACATGAAACACTGTATGATGACAAAGAACATGAAATAATGTTGTCCATTGGATTATGTTTGTATCACAGATTGGTAAAATATAGTTTGTTTAAAATAAAGGGTGCTAATTGTATTCTGACAGAGCACTCTCTCTCTCTTCGTAATAGTTGCAATGCAGCATATGGTTGTTTGTTCATGATCTATCTTCTTTAGATGCTGAGCGTCAAGCAAGGAAGCGACAAGTACCATTTTTAAAAGTCTTTGGTATGCTCAACCGGGGTCGAGTTTTAACCACCAGGCAGACTCAGAGAGGAAGCTCGAACCATTACACCACAGAATCTGGTTATATTTTAGAGATTTAGGCTTTTGAACAACATACAAATATAATTGTCATCATTACATGGAGAAGAAAATGAAGGCTGTATGTTCTAAAGATTAAGAAAGCTCCAGCATCTGTACATTTGGAAAGGCTAGTTTAGTCCTCACAAAGGTTGCAGACACGGTTCCATTTCATGGGAACCCAACAGGTACAATTTATATATTTCATACAAATTCAAGCTACGAAACTTCGAGATCGGGGCTTTTGAAAATGATTAAAAAATCTTCCATAAAGATTAAATAAGACTGATATGATAATATGAGGAAACATAGATTGAAGAAAACCTCGTTTTGCCCACCTGGCCATAAATGCATTTAGGTATTTGTGAGGATTAGAGTAGTGTAGAAGTGAAGTTGGAATTTATTAAAGATCCGGTTCCATCGCAAACACGAAAGATGCATTTCTATCAAGTGTTATTTGTATTTTGTACCCAGTTCTTCTTTTGTTTCCTTACTTATTTCCAATATATAATGGGCAACGGCATCCAAGGACATTTCATAAGCCAGTAGGAAACATTAAGCCCCTTATAAGACATTTTTTTCTCCACAGACATTGAGGGAGCAGGATTTAAAAACCTGATACGTGACGATTTTACAGCGGCGGTGGAAGGTAGTTTAGATTTTCAGGTTCAGTGCAAAAGGCCCAAAGGATTTGCCCATTGCAACCAAGGTAAAAACAAGTTAATACTACTACTACTACTTTTGTGGGCCTGCAGTGTCCTGCAAAAGTATTCACCCCCCACCCACACCCCTCCAAAATTTTTACACTTGATGCCACCTGAACTTATTTCATGATGCTTTCAAATCAATCTTAACATATAGAGACTTCACAAATGACTCCCAAGTGATAAAGCTAAAAAAAATGCAAATAAAATGTGAATAAGTTAGATTAACAGAGAAAATAAGATGATTCTTAGTTGCATAAGTAATCAAAACCTTTGCCAAATTAACCCTAAATCACTTCAGGAACAAATTATTTGTTTGAAAGGTTACAAAATAAGTGTAATTAGTCGGAGTGTTGGCCAGAAAAGCGTGCATTAGGGTCCGCACAACATTTTTCTGCATTTTTGTGATCACCAGACCATCTGAATGAATATTCCGATTGATGCCACTCTGGCACCCTTGAGCATTTTTGCAGAAACCCATTAATATTAATATGTAGAAACCCATCACACTTCCGGTTCTGGGATTGGAGCATTGACAGGTTTCCTTGGGGGCTCCCTGCTAACAATCTCAAAATTAAGTTTCCGGTCGTTATCTGTCCCGTTTTAACTGTTTATTTTCTCACCTACATGTGATTGTGTGTTCCAAGTTCGGTTTTGTTTCAAAAATCGTGCTATTTTGTGAGATTTCGTCGAACTTGTCTAACTGGGTGCTTGAGGCCTATCCTTGAGGCTTGAGGCCTACCCTTTGCTCCCCTCGGTGTACGATCGTGTTTATTTGTTTTTTTCTCCCCATTATCTTCAATTTCTATCTTTCCCACTTTCTTAACGTCCCCCATCACAACTAATCACTCTATTTCTTATCTAAAAAAACAAATAAATAAACAAAAAACCGCTACCTTTCTCCGATTCTTCTTCTTCTTCATCTCTTCTTCTTTCTCCTCTTCTTCTTCCTCGATTTTTTCTACAACACTTTCATGACCTAATCTGTTGAAAACTCTCTCAAACATTAATAATAATAACAAAAACGATCTCTTATAATGCTTCATCTTCCTCTTTCACACGTGTGGTACTCTTTACTGTAACAGAATGCACTACTCTTCTGCTATTTAAACAGACTGCTCTCAATTCGACCTTTCCTTCATACCTTGCCTAAAAAATCCAACTGTTACAGCGTTTCTTCTCTCCTTTCTCTGAATTCGCCTTTATTGCATCCCTCAAGAAATGTGTTTAATCGCATAACTGACGTAAAACTTTTAAAAACCCTAGTTTGCTATGAATGTTCGCTTTCCATCAACCATTCTTTTTTCCAACTTCAGTGCCAACTCACTCCTCTTACCGATCACTCTCAAAGCAACCATCCCACTCTTCTCCCTCCAAGCCTCTCTCTCACCTCTCTCAAAAACTCCCCCCTCACCTTTCTCCCACCATTCATCCCCCTCACTCATCCTTCCCAAAGTTGTCCCCCCTCCCATCCACAAAGCTGCCTCCTTCCACTGCCCTCTCACCTCCATCTCTTCACTCCACCTCCTCAAATCCTCAACTGCCTTCTTCCCCCTCTCTTGTCCCCCCTCTCCCCCAGCACCACAGAGCCTTTTCTCCTCCTCATTCGGCCCCCTCCCCTAGCTATTCTGCAATCCCCCACACTCTTCAACAACACTCCTTACCTCCCCACCTCATCCCTTGTCCTACCCTCCCCCTCTCCCCCACCCCCTGCACCCAAAGCCTCCTCCCCTACCTCTTCATTAAAAGTATGGACCTCAAATATCCGGGGCCTTCACTCAAACCTTTCAGATCTTTCCACACAGGTTGCCACTGACAAACCAGACATAATCTGCCTAACAGAAACTTTCCTCCCCCAAGACGTGTCTGACTCCCAAGTATCTCTCCCTGGTTATCCCTCCTCCGGTTTGACAGACCTGAGTCTCGCCCTGGTGGAGGAGTTGCTCTCTTCATCAAAGACTCTATTCCTCACTCTCCATGCACTGCCCTCACTCCCCCACACCCCCAGGAATACCTCTGGCTACGGTTTCGCCTCAACTCCAACCTGATGTTTATATGTGTACTCTACCGTCCACCTAACAGTGATGACTCCATCTACACCTCACTATCTGAAAACATGGACCAACTTCTATCTTCTCATCCAAACTCTCTCTTCCTCATATGTGGCGACTTCAATTGTCAGCATGCCAGTTGGCTAGGTGTGGGCACCTCTCTCACCTGTCATGGCACCTCAGCAAAAGCTTTCTGCAACTCATTGGGACTGACTCAATCGGTCAACTTCCCAACCTGGATCTCAACCAATGGTACTCCATCTCTTTTGGATCTGATTTTGACAAATTTCCCTGACAGTATCTGCTGCTCTTCCTCCGCTCCAATCGGTTCTTCTGACCACGTGCTTGTCAAAGAGGACATCTCTCTGGCTATTATCAGAGAACCACCTCACCGCCGTCGAGTCTGGCATTTCACTCAAGCCGACTGGCAGGGTCTCCAAGCAGCCCTCGAACTTATAGACTGGTCTCCTATCTCTACTTTCTCTAACATCAACTCATCCTGGGAATTCTTACAAAGAAACTTGCTCTCCCTCATGCACAGATTTATCCCCTCTCATCTTCAGTTGTCCTACCCTTCCTCCCGCCCTTGGTTCACTGAAGCTTGTGGCGAGGCAGTAGTCCTGAAACAACTTGCCTTTGCCTCATGGAAAGCAAACCCAACTGAGGGCAATCTCAGTTCCTTCCATAAAGATCGGAACAAGTGTGTATCTCCCCTCAGGAGAGCCAGAAAACAACATCTTTCTCATCTTAAGTCTGAACTCTCAAACCTCTCTCCCTCCTCAAAATCCTGGTGGCATCTAATCAAATCTGTTTCTGGTGTATGTTCCCCCTCCATCCCCTCCCTTACCTCAAATGGCAGCACTGCTGATACCGCACATGAAAAAGCTGAATGCCTAAACTCGGTTTTTGCAGCTAAATCTTGTGTCCAAAACCCATCACTTTCTCTACGCACCTTACCCAGTCACACCCAACTGTCCCTGGACTCTGTGTCCTTTTCTCCTGACAAGGTGGAGAGCTTGCTGTCAAACCTCGACTCAGATTCTGCAACCGGTCCAGACGGCATCAGCCCACGTGTCCTCAAAGCCTGCTCTTCTGCTCTTGCTCACCCTCTCTCTGTTCTATTCACCCTCTCATTTGCTCAAGGCCATCTGCCATCTGCTTGGAAATCAGCAAGCATCACTGCCCTGCACAAAAAAGGTGCAAAAACAGATCCCTGCAACAACAGACCAATCAGCCTTCTCCCAATCATCAGCAAGGTTATGGAATCCATCATCGCTTCAGACATCAAATCCTTCCTCTTCTCCAATGGCTTGATTTCTGATCATCAATTTGGTTTCACGCCAGGTCACTTTACCCTGGATATGCTGCTTCTGTTCTCCCAACAATGGAAGGAAGCCCTCAATGCCAGATAGGAAATCCGAGCCGTATCCCTGGATATATCACGTGCTTTTGACATGGTCTGGCACCCTGCCCTGCTCACCAAACTCTCTTCTTATGGTATCCAAGGCCATCTCCACTCATGGCTCGCAGACTTCCTCTCCTGTCGCAATCAACGTGTGGCCCTAAATGGAGTTCTTTCATCCCCCCTTCCTGTCCAGGCTGGAGTTCCTCAAGGTAGTGTTCTTGGCCCTGTTATTTTTCTGGTTTTCATCAATGATCTCTCCGACTCTCTGGAAAATCCTCTATATCTCTTTGCTGATGACTCCACCCTCTGCCGTACCATTGGTCATCCCTCAGACTGGCAAGCAGCAGCTTCTTCGCTCACTGCTAATCTGGATAAAATCACAAACTGGTCCAACATGTGGAACATGTCTTTCAATCGGGACAAATCTCACACTCTCACTATGTCTCTTCGAAAGGACCATTTAGAAAACCCGCCCATCCACTTTCTTAACAATCCTCTGGAAGAAGTCCTTTCTTTCAAGCTTCTGGGTCTCACTATCTGCCATGACCTTTCCTAGGAAAGCCACATTTCAAACCTCGCCTCCAAAGCCAGTCGCCGACTGGGAATCCTCCGTCGTGCAAGGCCCTTCCTCGGCCCACCTGAGCTCCTGACCACTTACAAAGCTTTTGTCCGCAGCCTGATGGAGTACTGCTCTCCCCTCTGGGCTGGTGCTCTTGCCTCCCACCTTTCTCGGCTTCACGCTGTAGAAACCAAGGCATTTCGGATCATAGGCATCTCCCGCAATGAGGCTGAGTCTTTGGGCCTCTCACTCAATCACCGCAGGTTGGTCGGTGGTCTTTCTGTCTTCTACCGTCTCCTCTCCAGCCAAAAATAAGTACCAAAATCACGAATCACTGCTCACCTTCACTCTTTCATTCCTCTTTATTCCCGCCTTTGGAATAAACTCCCTCACTCTATCCATTCCCATTCTTCCCTCCAGGCCTTCAAAACAGCTGTTCACCACCACCTCTTATCATCCCCCATCCAAATCCTCGATCTTTTCTACCCCCGATAATCCACCCAAGCCCACCTCCTTCAAATTCCCTGCTTTCCTTCCTGAAAGTCCCTGTCATGTCCATCTTCTATTTCCCATGTTCCCTGTCCCATCCCTCTCCATTCCACAGATCTCCAAATGTCTCTGTTCCCCACTATTTTGTCCTTCCCACTCCCTCCCCTCCTGTCTCATGCCCCCACTTGATGTGCGTTGTGTGTTAGCTCTCATACGAGCCTCGACAAGGTATACAAAAAAAAAGTGCAAATTACCGGTGGCCATTGTCAAAATTACTATTTTTCTTAATATCTCCAAAAGTAATCATCCAAATAGCCTGGTTGAGGTGTTACACAAATGTTTTTAGTGTCACTGGTCATGATAAACCCACTTAAAATTGAATAACATTTAAATTTATCTCATTAATATGCAAATTAGCAGTCGTCATTATCGAAATAACAATTTTTCTTAATGTCTCCAGAAGTAAGCATCCAAACAGCCTGGTTGAGGTGTCCAACCCCATGTTTTTAGAGTCACTGGTCATGATAAACCCACTTACAATTTGATAACATAGAAATTTAGCTCATTAATATGCAAATTAGCATAACCCTACCCCCTGAATTTGTCCGCGCCGATCGGCGTTTTTGCAGTACAGTTATACAACAACAAAACTGTTTGAAAATAACTTGTGCAGAGCCGTTTATCCCCAGTACAGTTGTGAAGAAATGGCTGACCTCAGAAGATCAACAGCATTAACTGTTTCTGATCAAGTAAGTTGAGGCTTGTAATGTAATGAAAGAAACATGGAGAACTGAGTTTTAAGTAAGAGTAATGTTTTCTGATACAGTAGAATGATCAATATTATTTGCAAGCAACTTTTTTTATTATTATTTAACATGATCTGGCTGAAAGCAACTGTGTATTTTATTGATTTTTAAAAGTACACAGGGTGGAACCTGTTTCCTGAGAACTTTTTAAAATACGAACAAAGAAATTAAATGTTTACTGATGTTTATAATTTCCTCTATTTTTACAGGTTGAGGCTCCATCACCATGGAAGACTGTTTCTTCAGTCCCTGTGATGCAACTAAAGCTGGAAAACCTCTGGTAACAGTTGGTCCAGACAGAGTGCGAGGTATCATCCGGTCAAGCAAAGCAAGACAAGATGGTATACAAGAAGAGCTTGAACAGAAATGACAGGCAGACGAATCTATCGAGCTCAAATGCCATAATGACTGTGTCAACGTACACATCACGCTCACACATAGAAAGACACTTGAAACGAATGAGTAATGTCTGTTTGGAAGATGCTTCAACAAGCAAAAGAAGCCGCCATTCAAAGACGACAGTATTTGATTTAAAAGAACATTGCATTTTTTGCGGAGAAAAGTGCATCATGGACTCTGATAAGAAGAATCCTCATAGTTGGTGGCGAGTTCTCCTTTGTAGGACTGCAGATCGTATTGATCGGACAACTTTCAAACAAACTATTCTCGATGTTATCGATTCCAGCCAGGATGAAGAAGGACGCCAGGTCAAGATACGATTAATGGGTGCAATCAGCGGTCTTCATGCTGCTGATGCGAGATATCACGATGACTGCAGAAAGTCCTTCATGGCACCCCGTTCTGTTGCAGCAGCAGCACACAGTGGCAGAGAAACTCAGGACATTGAGCCAGTTGTCACTTCAACTATCCTATCGATGAAAAACGGCATGTTGCACATCTGGAATTCAGTAGAAGTCTACAATATGTACAAGGATCATGGAGGAAAGCTATACTCTCGACGAACCCTGTTATCCAAATTGTTGGATATACTTGGCTCTGAGCTTCTGGTTCTGTCTGGTGAAGGTGTCGCGAGTTTAATCTAGTTTCGCAGCAGAGTGTCTACTGTGATCAACTTAATAGCATCAGTTGAAGATGACGCCATTGATGTTTCCATAGAATGAATTGCCAAGAAGGTTGCACAGGAATCTAAGCAGTTGTCGTCCGACCCCAGTTCCTATCAGACGAGAATTAATATAGACTTAATATCTATAATATAGATATTAATCTCTTAATTAATATAGACAGTTCCTATCAGACGAGTGCGGGCCCGTAGGTGCGGGCTCGTAGTTGCGGGCCCGTAGGTGCGTGCCCATACGTGTGTGGCCATACATGCAAAAAAAAAACAAAAAAAAACTTTCAAACCGCGTGCCAGAAACAACCACACAGGGCGTTCCTTTGCTCTCGTGTGCCCGTACGTGGAACGATGACTGGATTGAGGCATTGTTCCAATTAGATCGGACCAACCGCATCATAAATGGCCAGAACTTGGGAAACCTGGGAAACAGCTGAAATGGATGAAGAAGAACGATATCAAACCTTGAATCAAATCAAATCAAATCAATTGAATCAAATCAAATCAATTGAATCAAATCAAACGATATCAAACCCCCTCACTCATATGATGTCTCATATCAAACCCCCTCTCTCTCTCTCTCTCCCCTCTGTAAATTGTGACGTCATATCAAACGAAGAAGAAAATGAATTGTGACTCCCCCTCTCTCTCGCCCCCCCTTTCATCCTCCTCTCTCACCCCCTCTCTCGCCCCTCCTCTCTCCCCCTCTCTTGAATTGTGACGCCCCCTCTCTCTCGCCTATCTATAATTAGCGATCGATAATTAATCTATATAACTTTCCTCCCCTCTCTCCCCCTCTCTCGCACCTCCTCTCTCCCCCTCTCTTGAATTGTGACACCCCCTCTCTCTTCCCTCCCTCTCGCCCCCCCCCAATCAAACACACAGACATTAATATTAATATTAAGACACACAGACATTAATATCAAACCTTGAAAAGGCACATACTCCTCTGTAAATTGTGGTCATATCAAACGAAGAAGAAGAATTCATGATACGGAACAATATTCCACTGTAAATTGTGACGTCATATCAAACGAAGAAGAAGAAGAATTGTGAAGCTCCTCCCTCGAGCCCCCCCCTTTCGCCCTCCTCTCTCGCCCCTTTCTCTTTCGCCCCCTCTCTCGCCCCTCCTCTCTTGAATTGTGACGCCCCTCTCGCTCCTCCTCTCTCCCCCTCTTGAATTGTGATGCCCCTCTCTCTCACCTATCCATAATTATAGATAGATAATCTATATAACTCTCCTCCCCTCTCTCCCCCCTCTCTCGCACCTCCTCTCTCCCGCTCTCTTGAATTGTGACGCCCCCTCTCTCTCCCTCCCTCTCAAACACACAGACATTAATATTAATATTAAGACACACAGACATTAATATCAAACCTTGAAAAGGCACATCCGCGGGTCCCCAGCAATATTCCTGGCAAGTTTCAATCAGATCGGACCGTCAATCGTGCAAAATAATAATAATAATAATAATAATACTAAATAAATAAATAAACATTAATTGTGACGTCATTCGTGACGTCAGAGCGCCGTGTCTTGTCATTGGTCAACTGATAAATGGCCGTAACTTGGGAACCGCTCGTCCAATTGATATCAAACCTCGAAAAGGCACATCCGCGGGGCCCCGGCAATATTCCTGTGAAGTTTCAATCCGATCGGACCGGCGGTCGTCGAGAAACTGCGGTCGCATACAGACACACATACACATGCAGACACACACATACAGACAGACAGACAGACAGATAGACACACACACATACACACATAGATTGCTGGAATTATAGATATTGCTAATGAAGCAGTGAGTTCAACCCTTCAATTGCTACTCTCAAAAATATCAGCTAAACTGGACTGCACACTTCCAGGAGCTCTGATAGGAAACATCATAACGAATATGATCACCAATCGACCAACTACACTCCAAATAGCACTGGGAGTTCTAGTCAGTCATAAAAGCCTCATCGAGCAGTTGTACAACTATCGTGTGACCTGTTCCTATGATGAGTTTCAGCGTTTCAAGGAATCAGCAGCAAAGGCTGCAACTGTTCACTCCGGGATTAGGGGAACCGCCAATGCTGAATGTGGCCTCGTTCAGGTTGTTGCTGACAACTTCGACAGAAATATCTCATCCCAGAATGGACTCGTTTCAACACATTCTCTTGTAGTACTACTTACCATAAAAGATCAGGAGATATCTTCCACATCTGAAGATGAAGCCATCATCAGACGATTGACCCGTGATTAAATGAAGACACCTATGACAGAATACATTTCGGTTCAAAGGTACAAGGGACCTGAGAAACCAGCAATGCCAGTTGAAGAAGCCACACATGTTGTGTTACCTCTCCGCATATTGGCTCATCAAGCTATACGACTTCGGAGAGTTCAAGTTATGGATTTCTCTTTTCTGAAGCAAATCACTTCTGATCAGAACACACCAGAGTTTGGTGGCTTTAATACGAAGCTCTGCAGAGAGCAAGGACTATCCATCCAACCTACAGTGAGGGCCATTTATACACCACTCATCGATATGGATCCAGCTCATCCGGACACGATGTTTACAGCAATGGAGGAGCATGACGCTTGACCGCAGAGTGTGGACAAACCATAACCATCTTCACAAACGACCAACAGCTGTATCGATTGGCCGTTAATGTGAAATGTGTTTATCCTGAGCGATTTACCTAGTTCATACCAAGGCTGGGCGGCATGCACACCCTTATGAGTTTCATCGGTTGTGTGGGGAACTTTATGGCTGAAAGTGGGCTGGAAGACGTGATGAAATCTGCCTTCGGAGGTGTTGCTCATATGCTTGGTGGAAAAAAGTTTCCCTAAAACTTCAGGGCCCTGCGATTGGTGACTGAGAAGGTCCTTTGTTCCAGCGTGGCTCAAGCAGAAAGTCATGAAGACTTAATGGACACTCTTGAAACCAAAGCAACAAAGATCATGACTACACAACTATGGGTACAGAACCTTGGAAACCTGTATTCATCATGATGGCGTTTGTTTGAGCTGAGCGTGAAGGAGACTGGCCATTGCATCTTTGGGCCATCAAGGAGATGCTCCCCGACTTCTTCGCGGCTGGACATCACCACTATGCTATATATGGGCTCTACTACCTTCGATCGATGGAAAGGCTTCATGGAGACATTCTGGAAATGTTCTTAAAAGGAGATTACGCGATGCGGCACAAGAAGGGCCGATGGAACGGCATATGGTCGGATATGTACATCGAGTCCACGTTCATGTGCTACGGTCATGGCATACATGGAATCGTTGGCATTACAGTGAAGCCTTCTACACTGAACAAGTTGGCCTATAGTATGCACACGTTTAGTCAGATAGTCCACAATCTCACAGATATGTCTGAGGGGCACATAGTCACAGAGGTGACCATTCACAAGGAAGATAAGCCATCACGCATACAATCTGATGCAGAGGAACGAGATAAGATAAGGAGAAAACTCCAGTCCTGTATCGACCCACTTGACCCAAACGAACATGCAGACAGAGTTCTCAACATTGTAATTGGCAGAATTGGACCGGAGAAGGTAAACGTGCCAAGGGCAGTTGACATTGGCCGAGCACAGATGCATTCATATGAAGAAAGCTGGCCAGCAGTGATTCAATGCTCCCTTATCTAAACAAGTCATAACTATGGCAGTGACATGGAAAGTCATGCGTGTGGGATCTACTGAGGTTTGTGATCTAAATCTCATCTACTCCAGGGTCATGGAACTCCAACAAAGTCGAAACAGCAAACTATGTGACGTTCTCGAGTACGAGCTTGCACCTGTGCCAACATCAATGTTCGATGAAAAGGGGGAGATGAGAATAGCAAAGACCAAGTCGACATTGAAGAAGAATCTCCAAGTGGAAATCTCAACAAGACTGGGTCCACAACCTGAAGTCACCATCTTAGATGGTTGTGCAATCCTCTGGGTTATTCATTGGCCAAGCAGGGGAATTGTGCAAGACTGTGTTGACAACTTTACGAGCTACATCATGGCAAAGGTGGACAAATCAGATGTATATCTGGTATTTGACAGATATCATGATTTCAGCATCAAGAGTGGAACAAGATTAGCCAGAGCTGGGCAGCAAGCTAGCAGGCACCACAGGTTGAACCGACAGACTCCACTGCCTCCACAGCTGGTGGTTCTGTCAGTAACTGAGAACAAAGTTCAGCTGATAGAACTGATTTGCCAGAATTTGATTGACGTTAGTCAACAGAGAAAGCAGAGCCAACACAGGCTCTTCATTACGGGACAGGAGTCTACCCCAGTGGAAATACACCACGGAGCCGAAAGGTGTCACACTGATTTGAAGACGACGCATGCGGAGGCAGATGTCATCATGATTCAGCAAGTCGCTAAAGTTGCCGAAGATGGCGCAAAATGCATCACAGTCATCTGTGATGATACTGATGTGTTCATCTTGCTTGTGTATCACTTCGCAGAACTTCATCTGCAATGCTGCGTAACAATGGAAGCAACATGTCCTGGCCGATCGTTGTTCGACATTGGGGCCACTTCCAGAAAACATGCCGGGATGGTGCAAGACCTACTAGCTTTTTCGCACTGACAACTTGCGACACCGTTGCCCAGATGTATGGTAGAGGTAAACTGACTGGCAAGAAGACACTCACAGCAGGCCATTCACTTCAAAAACTTGGCAATGTGGATGCATCTATTGATGATGTCATCACCGAAGCCACTGTATTCATGGCTGTTTGCTATGGAAGCAAGGGGAGAAGCAACATGTCTGATGTTCACAAAGAGGTGTGGTCAATTAAGATGTTGAAACCAAATGCCATCAAAGCACCAGTCCTGAAGGCTCTGCCACCAACTACAGAGTCCTTTGAACAAAACGTGTGATGCGCTCATATCCAGACAGAAATATGGAAGTCAGCTGCTCAGCTGCAGCCACCACCTCTGGATCCCAATCAGTACAGATGGAAACGTGATGAGGCATCAAGATCATTACTTCCAATTATGCTGCTGTCCAACATCGCTCTTGCACCACCAGAGATCTTGGAGCTAATACGATGTGGGTGTTCCTCCGACAAGCAATGCTACACAGCTCAATGCCGCTGCACAGCAGCCAAGTTACCATGCACAGTTTTCTGTACGTGCCATGGAGATACTGGCTGCAGGAATGAGCGCACCAAGACAGCTGCTGCATTTGCCCTTGATGATGACTCTGACACTGAATGAGACACCAAGCACTGAAGTAGCCTTCATAAGGCTTACAAACCTGTTATATATATATATATATATATATATATATATATATATATATATATATATATATATATATATATATATATATATATATATATATGAACATTTGATTTACACAGGAAGGTCTTCTTTTGTTCACGTTGTTAGCTGCTTTCATTGCATACTGTCGAATTGTTGAATCTGTATGAATAATAAAGTGATCTATATTCACAAAGAATGAAGTGTTTTTTTTTTCTATCTATATGTCTATTTATCAACATTTTCAATAATGGTGACTGCTAATTTGCATATTAATGAGCTAAATTTCAATGAAATCAAATTGTAAGTGGGTTTATCATGACCAGTGACCCTAAAAACATGGGGTTGGACACCTCAACCAGGCTGTTTGGATTCTTACTTCTAGAGATATTAAGAACAATTGTTATTTTGATAATGGTGACTGCTAATTTGCATATTAATGAGATAAATTTATATGTTATTCAATTTTAAGTAGCTTTATCATGACTAGTGACCTAAAAACATGGATGTAGACACCTCCACCAGGCTATTTGGATGCTTACTTTTGGAGATATTAAGAAAAATAGTAATTTCGACAATGGCAACCGCTAATTTGCATATTAATGGATTTCTACAAAAATGCTCAAGGGTGCCAGAGTGGCATCAATCGGAATATTCATTCAGATGGTCTGGTGATCACAAAAATGCAGAAAAACATTGTGCGGACCCTAATGCAAGGTCATCTTGAAAAATGGTGTTTGACAACCGGACTAAATCAGTCACACCTGTATGTAATCTCTGTTTTAAATTAAAAATTAAGCTCCCACACTTATCTAAGGAGTTTTAAGGTGCAACTCACTTGGTCAACCAACAAGGCAGGAGCTTTCCAAGGAAGTCAGATATAAAGTGGTGGAGAAGTACCATTAAGGAGAGGGTTATAAGAAGATTTCAAAGTCACTCATTATCCATTTGAGTATGGTGAAATCTATCAATAAGTGGAAGATATACCATACCACCCAGACTCGACCCAGATCAAGTCGCACATCCAAACTCAGGAGCCGGACGCACAGTAAACTGGTTTGGGATGTCACTGTAAATCTAACAATGACTTTGAAAGATCTGCAAGGCTCTATGTCCGAGATGGGGGTCAGTGTTCATCAATTATTATCAATATCCGGTTCCCTTCGCAAAACTAGCCTCTATGGATAAGTGGCAAGAAAGAAGCCATCACTGACAAAGACGCATCCAAAAGCTCAAATGGAGTTTGCGAAAAAGCATCTCAATGATACTGTAGGCTTGTGGAGAAACAATTTGCAGGCAGAGCATACAAAAATTGAACGTTTTGGTCTTAATTCAAAGCATTACGTCTGGCACAAGCTGAACACTGCACATCACCCAGATAACGTCATACCGACTGTCAAGCATGGTGGTTACAGCATCATGTTATGGGGCTGCTTTTCATCAGAAGGGACTGGAAAGCTTGTCAGGATAGAAGGGACAATGGATGGTGCAAAGTACAGGAGAATCCTTGAGGAAAACCTGCTTGAGCCAGCCATCAATCTGAAACTGGGAAGGAGATTCACATTTCAGCAGGATAATGATCCGAAGCACAAAGTTAAAGCCACACTGGAGTGGCTGAAGAAAAAGAAAATAAATGTTCTTGAGTGGCCCAGTCAAAGTCCTGACCTGAATCAAATTTAACATTTATGGTGAGATTTGAAGATTGCAGTCCATTGACGATCCCCATCAAACTTGACAGAACCAGAGCAATATTCACATGAAGATTGGGCAAACATTTCATCATCCCAATGTGCAAAGCTGGTGGAGATCGACCCAAAAAGACTCATAGCAGCCATTGCTGCAAAAGGTTCTTCCACCAAGTACTGACCTGAGGGGTTAAATACTTTTTCAACCAGTGAATTTTGATTTGTACTTTTTTTTTACAGGTATTCCTCAAATGTAACCTCTTTCAACTATAACAGTGTATAGTTTGATCTCTTCAGTTATGAATAAAAAAGTTCATTTGGAAAAATTGTTTTGACGTAATTCATAAATCATCGAAATGTGGCATTATCGGTAGGGGATGAATACTATTGCAGGCCACTGTACTGAGCTGGCTGCTATAATTGCAAGTTTGTGGGACTCTAATGTGCAAAGTCCCATCAAACCACAGGTACAAGAGCCAAAGTACAGGAAGTGGATAACATTTGGAGGAGGGGTAGGATCGACGGGGAGAGGAATCTTCTGGAGGAGGGGGAATTAATAGCGAATGATTCATGCAAAGCATTTCAGAAGCTATTTGATAAATATCCATTGTACAGTCAATCATAATGATTCTACACCTCTCTTAGTGGCCATCTTCAAAGCCACTTCCATGTCTTAATGGTATTGATTACCCAGCAGCAATGCAAATAGAAGAACCCAACAATGCAAAATATATATATATATATATATATATATATATATATATATATATATATATATATATATATATATATATATATATATATATATATATATATATATACATACATACACACCGGTGAGCAAAAACATTATGACCACTGACAGGTGAAGTGAATAACATCGATTATCTTGTTACAATGGCACCTGTCAAGGGGTGGGATATATTAGGCAGCAAGTGAAGTCAGTTCTTGAAGTTGATGTGTTGGATGCAGGAGAAATGGGCACGAGTAAAGACCTGTGCCATTTTGACAAGGGCCAAATTGTTATGACCAGACGACTGGGTCAGAGCATCTCTGAAACGGCAAGGCTTGTGGAGTGTTCCCGGTCAGGAGTGGTGAGTACCTACCGACAGTGGTCCGAGGAGGGGCAAACCACAATCCGGCGACAGGGTGTTGGGCCCCCAAGGCTCATCGATGCACGAGGGCAACGAAGGCTATCCCATCTGGTCCAAACCGACAGAAAGTCTACTGTGGCACAAGTCACAGAAAATTTTAATGGTGGTTACGGGAGAAATGTCTCACAATCCACAGTGCATTGCACCCTGCTGTGTATTGGGCTGCGTTGCCGCAGACCAGTCAGAGTGCCCATGATAACCCCTGTACACCGTCGAAAGTGCCTACAATGGGCACCTGAGCATCGGAACTGGACCTTGGAGCAGTGGAAGAAGGTCACCTGGTCCGATGAGTCCCGTTTTATTTTAGATCACGTGGATTGCCGTGAACGTGTGCACCCTTTACCTGGGGAAGTGATGGCACCAGGATGCCCTGTGGGAAGACGACAAGCCGGTGGAGGGAGTGTGATGCTCTGGGCAATATTCTGCTGGGAAACCCTGTGTCCGGCCATTCATGTGGACGTCAATTTGACACGTGTCACCTACCTAAACATCGTTGCAGACCAGGTACACCCCTTCATAGCAATGTTATTCCCTGATGGCGGTGGCCTCTTTCAGCAGGATAATGCGCCCTGTCACACTGCACACATTGTACGGAAATGGTTTGAGGAACATGATGAAGTGTTCATGGTGTTGCCCTGGCCTCCAAATTCTCCACATCTCAATCTGATTGAGCATCTGTGGGATGTGCTGGACCGACAAGTCCGATCCATGGCGGCTCCACCTCTCAACTTACAGGAATTGAAGGATCTGCTGCTAATGTTTTGGTGCCAGATACCACAGGACACCTTCAGGGGTCTTATTGAGTCCATGCCTCAGCGAGTCGGTGCTGCTTTGGCGGCACACGGGGGACCAACAGCATATTAGGCAGGTGGTCATCATGTTTTGGCTCATCGGTGGATATATGTACATGTGTGTATATATGTGTATATATGTATATATGTGTATATATGTATATATATATATATATATATATATATATATATATATATATATATATATATATATATGTATATATATATATATATATTTGACACCTCCAAAACTCCTCCAGCCAAGGAAGCTGCATAAAGCAACCAAAGAAGGCGTTGTTTCAAAGAAACAGCACTTTGCTGTTTCAAATCCTTCCCAAAGTTCCCCAACAGCTACAAAGCTATATCAAGTCTGCCACCCAGATGATTGTTCCCACTTACGCAAACCATTCAACCAGAAGGCACGTGATGTGATCAGTGGGTAAATCAAAACATGTGGAGTGTGACTAGCACTCCCCAGATCACCATTGGACATAGTCCTACACCAAAGCGTCACCTTCAACACAGAGGCCATGGCCCTGCGACTGTCAAACAGACAAAGATTACATGATCAACATCAGCTAAACATCAACCGGAGCCGAATATCTAGATTTCGGTCTAATTTTCCCTCATCAGGATGGCATACCAATAAATATTTAACCAATGATGACCACATTCATTGTTTATACATCAAACGTACCTCCTGTCTCTTATGGTGAGCATCACAGTGGATTATGTCTGACGCAGTAAAACCTATGTATATGCAGGGTGTCCCAAAAAAATGTACTCACTCTTTAAATGATAACAAATGCGTTGTTTATTGACTTAGAAACAAGATTAATGGTTAAATTTATAAATGGATAAATGCATGTTTACAAATGTTCAAACTGACGACCATCACGTTCCAAACACAGCCGATAACGCGGACCAATGGATTCAACAGCGTAACGAATCATTTCATTTGGGACCGCAAGACATTGTCTTTCAATTTCCTCTTTCAGCTCATCAACTGTTGCTAGTTTTGAGCCGTAAACCTTATCTTTGAAATATCCCCATAAAAAGAAGTTTATTGGAGTGAGGTCTCGGGAACGCGCAGGGAATTCAACACTACCTCTTCGCCCAATCAATCTGTTTGGAAAAGTTGCTTCGAGATAGGCCCTTACATCACGGTGGTAGTGGGGAGGTACTCCATCTTGCTGAAAGTAAATCTCTTCGTCACCAAATATCTCTTCGACACATGGACCGACGGATTCCTGCAGCAAGTTTAAGTAAACATCCCCAGTGACAGTTTGGTCAAAAAAGAATGGCCCGAGGATGCCCAATGCTGATATCCCACACCACAAAGTAACCCCTGGTAAGTTTAAATGGTGTTCCATAGTAACATGCAGATTTTCAGGAGCCCAGTACGTGCAATTGTCGGTTAATTGAGCCATTTTACTTGAAGCTGGCCTCATCGCTCCAAACAATTTTGGATGGAAATGCTGCATCTTCTTCGCATTTGCCCAGGTACCACTCACAAAATTCAGCTCTCCGGTCAGGATCGTCTTCATTTAGAGCGTGGATTAATTTTGGAATGTAACTTTTCCAATTAATTCACTTCAAAATGCGATGGGCGCTTGATTTTGGGATTCCTGTCTCACGAGCCATTTGTCGAACAGATTTCCGTGGGATCGGTGGAGGGTTTCCAGCAATTGATTTTCCTTTGCGGGGGTGGTTGATGACCGTGGTCTTCCTGAACGCTCCTTATGGATGTCATGCACAGTTCCATCTGTTTCAAACTTATCTCCGATGCGAGCAATGGTGTGTCGCATTGGTGGATCTTTGTGAAAATGTCTTCTAAATTGTCTTTGCACTTCCATGATGTTTTCGTGCTTCCAGTAGCACTTTATGGTAAATTTTCTTTCTTCAAAACCTAGTCATACTTCTGCCATTATTAGGTTCAATTTGATCTGAAAAGAAATGAAAAATTCAATGAGTTATGAGGAGCCAAAATGTGAGTTCATTTTTTTGGGACACCCTGTATATATGTATATATATATATATATATATATATATATATATATATATATATATATATATATATATATATATATATTTATATATATATATATATATACATATATATATATATATATACATACATCTATACATGTATATGTATATATATATATATATATATATATGTATATATATATATATATATATATGTATATATATATATATATATATATATATATATATATATATATATATATATATATATATATATATATATATATATACACATACACATGAGGTCCGTCGAAAAAGTAACGGGACTGACTTCACAGAAATTTTATTCCGAAAAATATATTGAAATCACAGCTTGTCCCCTTCAAAATAGTTTCCCTCGAGTCTCATCTCACACACTTGTCCATCCTCTTCTTCCATGCTTCGATGCACCCCGGGAAGGCTTCTTCTGGAATCCTCTGGAGCTCCATCATCATGGCCCTTTTGATGGCCTCCACATCAGGAAATTGGGTCCACTTGATCACCCCCTTGAGCTTTGGGAATAGGAAAATATCACAAGGGGCCAAGTCTGGCAAATACGGGGGTTGCTCCAGAGTTGGCACATTCCTCTCTGCCAGAAACTGTCGGATGCTCAGGGCACTGCGAGCAGGGGCATGGTGGAGCACCCAGACGTTGTTCTCCAACAGATCCCTCCTCTTGTCCCAGATTGCTCTCATGAGGCGCCAGAGGATCTCCTTGTGCATGTATTGATTCACTGTTTGACCCTGTGGTGGAAACTCGAAGTGGACGATGCCCTTGATGTCAAAAAACGCAATGAGCATGACCTTGACCTTCGACTTCGACATCCTTGCTTTCTTTGGGCTTGGTGATGCCAGACTTTTCAACTGACGACTCTGCTGTTTATTCTTGGGATCGTATTCGAATATCCATGATTCTTCACCAGTAATGACTCTCCCGAGCAGGTCTGGAACATCCTCGAGACGCTCGATAATATCTTGAAAGACAGTGACTCTTTGCTGTTTCTGGTCTTCGGACAACAGCTTGGGGACCATCTAAGCACACACCTTGCGCATTTCGAGATTTGCAGTGATGATGCTCCAGACAGTGTCCTTGTTGATGGAAAGTTCCTCAGCAATCATCCGCACCGCGAGTCGATGATCTGCGTGCACCATCTGCTTCACACGCTCGATGTTGTCCGATTTTCTGCTAGTTGAAGGTCTTCCAGACCATGGATCATCTTCAACCGCCTCCCGTCCCTCTTTGAACCTCTTGTGCTATTCAAATGCACGTGTACGTGACATTGTTTCTTCTCCGTAGACTTTCTGCAGCATTGCGAATGATTCGGAAGGTGTTTTGCCAAGCTTGGCAAGAAACTTCAGATTGGCTCTTTGCTCACGACTCATAGCGCGACGACTCAGACAAGACAACGTGTAAAGCACGACCTGTGACACGGATGTCCACTCCAGGATGCAGCTCCAAACGTCAATCATCGATGAACTCTGCTCCAGCCAATGGGAGCTTGAGGTGAAGATGATGAGCTGACCAATGGGCGTTCGGATTAACCGTGACATCATTATGGTTGAACCAATCAGTGTCTACCTTATAGAGACTTGCGTATGGAAGCACGTGCCTTCACTTCCTCCTTCAGTTGCTGCGATCTTCCCCTGAAGAGTGCAGCACGAAAAATCTTCGGTCACTATTATGTCATCTTTGTTTGTATCCATATTGAACTTTTCTAGTTCCAAACATCTGTTTACATATGTGTATGTGTGTGTGCATATATATATATATATATATATATATATATATATATATATATATATATATATATATATACATACATAAATATATACATAAATATATACATATATATATATATATATATATATATATTATATATTGTTACGGGCCGGGGGGTCGGCCGCCAACTGACCGTTCTGAACGGAGCCGCAAGTCGAGTAGGCCCGACCGATCGCCCGAAATATAGATCGCCGCCCGGATAACTCCGAGCGACGGGTCCTTGTACAAGAACCGAAATATGCCAATCAGCAGATCACGTGGGGTAGGGTCGATTGCCAATCTTCAATTTACCTAAATACCCACGTGATCCAATTACCGGGGTATTCCACCCTCGACGGAACTCGTACGGAACAAACCACCGATGCGAGCTTGTCTGTGCGCGATTCCGAGCGGCGTAATCGCCGAGAACCGTCGGTCCAAATGTCCCCCTATTACGACAAACCAACGGCTTTCTAACTCCCAACACAAAATGTTCAGTCAATGAGGGAATGGACGCAACGAGCAGATTTACATTCACACAAGGACATTTATTATAATGAAACACGTATGCAATTAAATAAGGCAAAACACGTATGCAATTATACAAGCAACAAAAGCACGACAAAAGAACTACAACCATCTACTTATTATGTACAGTCACTTACACTTAACAGCAGTTCCTACTTATTTGACGGGCCCACGGACACACGTACGCGCACGCACGCACGCACGCACGCACGCACGCACACACACACACACACACACACACACACACACACACACACACACACACACACACACACGCTGGATACTAATCTTTGTTGTGATGGCTATTCAATAGGGAAAGAAGAAAAAAAGGATTCCTGGGAATGTGGGAATACCCAGTGTTGCAAGTTTGCGTTTGCAGTTTCGCCACGTGTGCCCATGTACACATACAAAATTGCAGAAACTCCACACTATGGGTAGTGTGCCTCATTTTTATAAAGTATAGATCTGGAAGAAATGAAATGAGTCATGGACGTAGCTTCTGTACAATCTTTATGGAGACAAGCTTTTAGTCCAAATAAACCTTATTCTTGGTCTTCTTCAATGGGAGCAAACTTTATAATATATACAGAGCTGAGATTTGTAAAGGAGCTATAACACAGAATGGATTAGGATGCAACGAAGCATCCTGATCCATTCCTGATCCAGTGTGTTTTTAACCAAGTCCATGCTCCCTCCCGTGAGGGGGGGGGGGGGATAATAATGATAATAAATATTTGGATTTTCTTCTTATATTGATAAATCAGTATGGTGTTCACTCAGGCATAATGGGCTGAATGGCCTCCACCTGCGTCTGTTTTCCTTGTTTTCCTTGATGCTCATGGAAGAACTAGTACACTGAACGGATCAGGACATAACAGGACAAAATGAACAGCAGAGGAGGGGGGAGGGGGGGCACCAACAGAAAAGCTGAAGGCTAAGATAGAGGGAGAATTTGGACAAATAATGGGGATGGGGAGGAATGGGGGGCAGGAAAGGATGCATGGGGTGGGAAAAGTGGATGCAGAAGGAAACTCTCAGGAGGAAAACTGGAAATATGGAAGGAGAGGGATCAGGGTGGTGTTAATGAGGGTAGAAAGCATCATGGTTCTGGATTGGAGACAATCTGAGATGGTGGTGAACAGCTGTCTTGAAGACCTGGAGGGAAAAATGAGATTGAAGAGAATGTGGAAGTTGGTTCGATCCTCAGTTGGGGAAAAAAGGGGAATGAATGAGTGGAGGTGAGCAGTGATTCTGAATTTTGGTAGCTTAACCAGAAAGGGGTTGGTGGTGAACCATGTGTGCCCTGCAGAAACCTTGGGGGGGGGAGGAGTGGGGAGGCTCGGAAAGAGCAGAGGAAAGACGAGAAAGAAAAGAAAGTAGGTGGTAAAAGTCAGAGAGACTTCCGACATATCTGCAATGGCGAAATGATAGGCCTATAGAGAGCTTCATCATGGGAGATTCCAATAATCTTGAAGGCCTTGATTTCCACAGTGTCGAGCTGGGCAAGATGTGAGGGATGGTCAGGTCAGGTCAGGTATGGGAGAATGCGCCGGAGCAGCGCGTCACTGCGTCCACTTTCCACTGGTAATCCAGGGGCCGATATCTGGCCATCCCCCAGGCAGATGCCTGACCCATCCCCATCTCCTTGAGATGCTGATCAACCTGCTGCAACCACGAGGGAGGGGAGCCCACCCAAAGGGAAGAGCAGTACTCCATCAAGCTGCGGATGAAAGCCTTGCAGGTGGATAGTTCAGGTGTGCCAAAAAATGCCATTGCATGATGGAGGATGCCCAGTTGATTGATGGCTTAGGCAGCCAACGTTGAAATGTGTTTTCCCAAAGAAACGTCATGGCTGAGAGTGAGACCCATGAATTTGAATGACAACCTCCTCAAGAGTCAGGTCAGGTCAGGTATGGGAGCATGTGCCAGAACAGCGTGTCGCTGCGTCCACTTTCCACCGGTACTCCAGGGACCTCCATCTGGCCTTCCCCCAGGCAGATGCCAGGTCCATCCCCATCTCCTTGAGATGCTGGTCAACCTGCTCCAACCACGAGGCACGTGGTCGGCCCATTGGCCTCCTCCACTCACGAGACTCCCTCGCTGAGAGAATCTGGTGAGCAGGATCAGCGTCAGGAAAACGAGCCACATGTCCATATAGCCGCAACTGACGCTCACGGACCATGCAGGTAACAAATCTCATCCGAGTCTCTCTCAGCAACCACTCGTTGGACACAAAATCTGACCAGCGATAGCCAAGGATTCTCCGAAGAGACCTGGAACCAAAGGAATTAAGTCTCCATCTCAGATCCTTGGTCAGAGTCCAAGTCTCGCATCCATAGAGCGAGACTGGAAGCACCAAGGACGTGAAGACTCACACTTTCGTCCTCCTGCACAGGTACCGGCAGCGCCACACCCCATGATCCAGTGAATCCATGACTCCCCAGGCCCGACCCAGACATCTACTGACCTCTGACTCACAGCCAGCAGAGACATGAATATCACTGTCAAGGTAAGTGAATCTCTCCACGACCTCAACATCCTCACCACAAACAGGTACAGACAGGACAGCAGGATCCAGAATGTCATTGAAAGCCTGGATCTTAGTTTTGACCCAAGAAACCTGTAATCCCAGCGGCTCCGACTCCTCATTCAGCACCTCGAGGGCCCCCAAAAGGATATCTAAAATCTCCGCAAAGATGACTGCATCATCTGCGAAATCAAGGTCCGAGATCTTGACATTCCCAAACGATGCACCGCAGCTTGATCTTTCCGACATCCTCCCTAAAATCCAGTCCATACAAGTGCTGAAAAGTGTGGGGGCCAGTACACACCCCTGACGAACTCCAGTATGACCTGGAAATAAGTCAGAGATGGTACCACCACACTTCACAGCACTCTCAGTACCAGAGTAGAGTTCAGGCATCAGATCGATCAGTTTTGGTGGCACCCCACGAAGACCAAGAATCATCCAGAGAGCATCCCGATTCACTGAATCGAACGCTTTACAGAGATCAACATAGGCTGCAAGCAGCCCCTGCCGAAACTCTCGTCTGCGTTCGGTGAGGACACGAAGAGCAAGGATACGGTCAATCGTTGACCTCTTTGGTGTAAAGCCTGACTGCTCTGGACGCTGGTGCTCAAGCAGATGGTGGCGAACCCTATCAAGAATTATCCGAGCAAAGACCTTGCCCGGCACTGAGAGCAGCGTCACCCCTCGGTAGTTGTTGCAGTCTTGGCGATAACCCTTCCCTTTCCAGAGAGGGACAACAAGGCCCCTCTTCCAATCAGTTGGGATGATGCCTGTGTTCCAGGCAGAGCATAAAACTGCATGCAACGACACGAGTGCAGCATTTCCACCAGCCTTGAGAAGTTCAGCATGGATGCCACAGATCTCTGGAGCTTTACGCTGTTTCAACCAGTTCACCGCAGCCCGTGTTTCCACAAGCGAAGGTGGACCACAATTGATTGGAGGGTCAGCAACAGGGATTGTAACACCATTGACCTCCAACTCGACAGCTGGTGGATCAGCCTGGTACAACCGCTCAAAGTAACCGGCCCAGCGGGCCTTCACTTCAGACTCCTCTGTTAAGAGCCTACCACTCTCTGCTCTAACTGCAGTGCTCCGAGGGATGGGCTTGGATGAACGCAATGCGCAAATTCCCCGGAAAGCGGGACGAGAATCACCTGTCCACAGGTGATGCTCTACCCCCTCACAGATTCCTCGCACAGAGGCCTCCTTGTCCACCCTTCGTGCACGTACAGTTTTACGCCTCAGCTCCCTGAACAGTTCAGCTCTGCCATTCAGCCTGGCCCTGTGACCCTGGTCAATGGTATCCAGTGTCCCTTGAGAGACAAAATTCTTCTTTGTCCTGCGGTGAGTTCCAAGACCTCCACCGGCAACATCAAGGACGGTGGTCTTGAAGGTAATCCACAACTCTTCAGGACCCCCCAAAGCACCCAGACACCCCAAATGTTCACTCAGCCTGTTCGCAAACTCCTCAGCTACTCTCTCATCCTTGAGCTTGCCAACATCCAGCCTAGGCTGGGATGGTACCATTCTCCAGGATTTAAGGTGCAGCTTTAGAGTTGCTACAAGCCGGTGGTCAGTATTGAGGAACTGAGCCCTCCGGTAGACCCTGCAGTTCTGGATCAACCTCCAGCGACCGTCAACGAGGACATGGTCAATCTCCTTTGCTACACCGCCAGCGTTGGAATCCAAGTCCAGCGATGAGCTTGTGTGCGCTGAAACCATGACCCGGCCACCCAAGTCCATGACTTCTTGCAAAGTCAAGGAACCTAGTGCTATTCTGATTCATAGTTCCTGACCCATGGGGACCAACACACCTCTCATAACCGTCCCTATCAGTTCCAGTCGATGCATTGAAATCCCCCAAGACTAGAAGTGTATCTCGTCTGGGGCACTGATCAACCACAGACTCGAGCGTGGCGTAGAATGTGTCCCTCACGGTGAGGTCACTCGCCTCAGTCGGAGCATAGACAGAGACCAGGGAAATGACACCTAAGGAGTGACAAATCCTTTGTCTCATAATACGCTCGTTGACCGGTGTTACCTCAATTATCATTGGGGTCAGCTTATTGGACACAGCTACAGCAACTCCTTGAGTATGGTAACCATCAGAGCGACCAGACCAATAGTAGGTGTAACCACCCACCATTATCTCGCCGCAATCCGGTCTCCGAACCTCAGAGAGTGCTGCAATCCCGATGTCCAAACCCTTGAGCTCAGATGATAACAGAGACAGGTGATCATCCTCTCTTAAGGATAGGACATTCTGGGCACCCACCCATAGGGACCGCCTCAGGTTAACCCAAGGAAACCGCCGTCTGGTGGACGACACCTCAGCACCACTCCGACACACTCTCCCGCAATCTGACCCATGGAGGTTACCCCGTGGTTTCCCTACTTTCATCAAAGATTGGGGGTGCCGAAGGCTTTTTCCCAATCCTGTCATCCGGTGAGCTGCTCTGCGAAGGGAAGCTGCACAGGAGGTACTCCCACGGAGTGGGTTTTCAGATTTTTTTGCATTTGTGTGTTTTGTGGAATGAAGGGTTTTACAGTGGCCGGAGTGCAAATCCTGCCACCAACCTCTTAATAAAAAAGTAACCCAACTGCAGGAGGACGTCCGCAGACACTGTTGGGCACTAGATATGGATGGCCGTTGGCTCACAAGGAGCTCCTCCACCCTTTGACGGGTTTTGTTTTTAATCCTGCTGGATGTCCATATCCAAATACCCTCCTCACCAGAAAACCTGGTGGGGGAGACGGTTTAGTCGCCGACAACCCGACCATGGAACAGGTTAGTACAGGTTTACATGGTACCTGTAGCAGGTCACAGATCTGACCTGACCTGACCTAACCTTAACAGCCTCAAGAGTATTGTTGAGAAAGTCAATAGGAGCGTTTGCCAAATGGTCCTTTTGGAGAGAGATTGTGAGAGTGAGATTTGTCAGGATTGAAAAACATATTCCAAGTGTTTGACCAACTTGTGATTTTTTTTTAAGGTCTGAAGAGATGGAAGAGGCTGCAACTTGCCTGTCTGAAGGATGCGTGATATCACGGTACAGGGTTGAGTAATCAGTAAATAGATAAAGAGGAATTTCCAGAGAGTGAGAAAGATCATTAATGAAGAGCAGGAATAGGACTGGGCCAAGAACACTGTTTTTCGGCACTCCAGCCTTGACAGGGAGAGATGAAAGGATTCCGTTGAGAGCCACACATTGGCTATGAGAGTGGAGTAAGTCATTAATCCTTGTGTGGAGTTAGCCTTGGAAGTCATAGGCAGAGAGATTGGAGAGTAAGGAAGGATGCCACACTATCAAAAGCACGATATATGTCCAGAGATAGCCCTGATCTGATGTTTGACATTGAGGGCTTCCATCCATTGATGTATGAGTAGAAGCAGCATGTTCAACGTAGAGTGACCTGGTCTGAAACCAAATTGGTGATCTGAGATGAGGCTGTTGGAAAAAAAGAATGATTTCCTTTCAATTGCGATGATGGATTCCATGATCTTACTGATGATAGGAAGTAAGCTGAAAGGTCTGTAGTTAACAGGATCAGTCTTTGCACCATTTTATTTAATGCAGTGATGTTGGCTGATTTCCAAGCAGATGGAAGATGACCTAGGATAATAATAGGGTGAAAAGCACAGAGAGAGGATGTGCAAGAGTAGTAGAGCATGTTTTTAGGACACATGAGCTGATGTGGTCTGTTCCAGTTGCAGAGTCAGAGTCAAGGGTTCAGAGAACCATCTCCATCTTCTCAAGTGCAAAAGTCACAGAGTTTAGGAGCAGTTGGGTACAACAGGGCAGCAGAGTGGGTAACAAGATTGAGGGGTTGAGGACTCAGTATTTGGAAGCATACACATAATTGAGGCATTCGACATTCTCATGAGCAGAGTCAGCTGTGGTGCCATTTAAAAAGAGGGGAGGGATGGAAGGACAGCATACATCATAGACAGACTTAACAAGGTACCATCAGGATTTTTGCAAATCTGGAGGGAAGAATGAGATTGACGAGAATGTGGAAGTTGACTCTGCAGGTGGGAAAAAGAGGAACAAATGAATGGAGGGAGCAATGATTCTGGATTTTGGGAGTTTCACCAGAAGGAGGTTGTTGGCAGACATTGTGCACCTTGCAGAACCTGCTGGAGACACAGCATAGAAAACTGCTTGGAAAAGAGGTGTGAACTGCTTGGAAAAGGTGGTTTGGGCAGGTGTGAAAAGGTGTGAAAGATTGAGGATGGGAACCCAGTGAAGTCCTGTCATGGTACACCCAGCATTTGCATTTTTCTACAATGTTGATTCAACTGTGGCAGTGCGAGAAACAGGGTTTGCCCAAGTATACTTGCTTGGGCCAACTTAGCCTTTAATAGGCCAAAGCATGCCCTGACAAATTTCACACTGAAGGGAATTCTCCATATTTCGCACCAAGTATTTCTCATCCTCACCTAGACCAAGGTCCTCACTACAATCGGGAGAACAACAGAGTGACTTATTCAAAGTCTGCAGGAAGGGAAAAGAAGAGCGGGGAGAAAGCTACCCCCAACCCTCCTCCACCTCACCAGCCAACTCCAATACAGCCAAAAGTCGACCATCTTAATTTTGCTGGCTTGCCCAATGTACAAGATAAACAATAATGCATGTTCTCTTGAAAGGAAATTCAACTCCTGAGGAGGCCTTTAGGTTAATCATAGTATGCGCTATGATTGCCAACTTATTGTACACCGCTCCTTCCCAATTCCATATCCAGGCAATGCATGACGTCAGGAAGAGAGTACACAGTTTTTACTCCGTTTGTTCGTTTTTTTGTTTGTTTGTCCGGGTGATATCGCAACCATTCTTTGAGCTAGGAAGCTGAAATTTGGGGACAAAAGTGAAGATATTCTTTGGCAAAAACGATATTTTTTATTTATTTATTCATCACTTAATTAATAGTGATATATTAAATTATTATTTATTCTCTTTTTCATCTGGGTAATATCTCAGGCACCTTTTGAGCTAGGAAACTGATATTTGGACATGACAATGAACATGTAATTTGGCTATAAAGGGTATTTTTGATTTATTTATTAATCAATTTATCAATTAGTTATTCATTTTTCGATGAATTAATTTTCAAAATGTTACAGATTCGGATGAAACAGTGGTCGTTTTGGTATGCCATTAGCCAACTGATTAAGAAATTAATTATTATACAATTATTATTTATTTATTTTAGTTATGCAACTTATCAAACTAATCAATTTGTACACCGATCCTCCCAATTCCATCTACATTTGCTGCACTGCTGGAGGATTTGTTATTTAATTCTTTGGCACGGGGCGATGTACTTTGAATGTACCTCTACTTGTGGTTATTTCCTTTTTCAGCTTGATGAAGCCTTTGGGGAACATTCCATCCCTCCTCTTCTCTCTACTAAATCTCGTAGATCAAACATGTAGTGGGACCCTAAGCACTTTTTGCCCAGTAGGGAGTTAATATGAAGGCAAAATCGTCCCTTTCCGTCCTGGAAGTTACAATATGATGAGCACGAAGGACATCCAATAAAGATACTCCTCTGCACTTATAAATCAATTAACATGTTGCGAACATTATAATGGCAAGCACCTCATACTCAATTATTGTAAAAGGATATTTGGCACATCTTGTCCCTGCACAAAGTCTGCACCCATTGCTCTTAATACCTAGCAATGCTCTCTAACCTGCGTGGAGTGTGATAGTGGTAGACGGGTTTCAAATGTATTCATTCGGAATTTGTTTTAGAGTTTTGTAATTTATGAGAAATAATATTTTGTAATAAATAATTTTTATTATGTGGAGCTTTGGGAGTGTGGGGGGTATCGTTGTTTGGGGGTTGACTTAATGCAGGTGAGACGTTCACACTTAACAAGACCTACGTTTATATGAATCAAAACATATCAATCAGAACTCAAGTGACTTTCTCATAATTAGTGCACCCTGAGTCTGGATATGGATATTATAAAGATAGATTACAAGTCGGGATTGTATTGAATAAAGTCAGTGACAATGAACTGTATTACCTCTTCACTGTAGCTCTCTGCAAAGCTTCCACCAAACATGGCTGCCATCCAGTCACAGCTCGAGATGAGAATTGCTTTGTGTGCACAAACATATCCGTCTTCCAGGCAGAAGGTCACATCTATGAAAAGCACAACAGAGGTATTTAAAATAAAATAACAACAGTGAATTACATTATATTTTGGAAATGTCTGTTCACTTGTATTTACAACTAGTTGAAGTACCCGGCGTTGCCCGGGGAAATTTGTGGTGTTGACAACAAATCACTACAACCTTAACATACAAACTTTACAAAACATTACTCAATACTCCTGGATAAAACCCAGGCAGTGTATAAGCAACATACCTACTCGAGGCCTGAGCGTGAAGGTGTTCTAATAAACCTGTGTGAAGCAATGCTTTTAATAAGAGGTACACGTGTAAACGCTATGATAATTAAATTTGTGGTGTTGACAACAAATCACTACAACCTTAACATATGATCTTCACAAAACATGTTACTCGTTGCTCCTGGATAAAACCCTGGCAGTTTATAAACACAAGATCCGATCGAGACCTGAAGGCCAATTATCTGGTTTTATCTGTGTTGGGGAATTATTCCTCTTTTAGACAAGTGGCTTTTGCTTCAGTCTGACTAGGTCAAAGTGTTTGTTTTTTTGCCTCTCTACTTAATATTTTATTAAAAGAGTTAAGGCCTAAGACCTAGTGGTTAATGTTGTATTTCTTTGCCACTTCTGGACTTTTGTTTAATTCTTTGCTAGTTCAGGGTGACTGGTCTGATAAGACTGTACTTTTGCCTATATGCTATCAGAAAACCCTGTCCACACTCAAAATGTATATATATATATATATATATATATATATATATATATATATATATATATATATAGATAGATAGATAGATATATATATATATATATATATATATATATATATATATATATATATATATATATATATATATATATATGAGGGAGAGGTTCATTGAGGGAGTAAAAGTGTACGAGAGTGGGAATAAACTGGTGGATATAATTAGAAATAAATTGTTCTCAGAAAAGAACTGTTTGTGGACATTGCTTTCTCGGTGTCTGTGATTTATAACAGGATTTTAAAACCGAATCGGCTAAACGTTAAACCCTCGCAAGTCAAATAAGATTCCACAACAACCTGAAGAATTCTACGATCACTACGAGGAGCCGGAGAAAAAATCCACATCAGTTGGTGCCGTGACTCGGATCGCTGGATTCAGAGTTCAGAGTGCTAACCAGAGTGCTAAAGAAGAAGCGGACGAGACACACCAATCCAAAATTCTGAATTGATTTTATATGTCGACGGTTCGTCATCACGCACACCTGATGGATGCCTATTAACAGGCTACGCCGTTTGCTCTGATCACAAAGTAATCGAAGGCGGGAGATTGGCTGAGAGCTGCTCCGCGCAGCAAGCAGAACTGTTCACCCTCACTCGTGCATGCCACTTAGCGAAAGGCCAAATAGTGACAATTTACACTGATTCCTGCTATGCCTTTGGTGCTGTACACAAATTTGGAGCCCTCTGGCGCTAGAGGGGTTTTATAACATCATCAGGTGCGTGGGTGAGGAATGGAGCATGGATTGCGAATCTGCTGGAAGCGATACTTCTGCCTCACCAAATTGCAGTGGTTAAATGTGATGCCCACACCGGAGGATCTGATGACGTCTCATGGGTAAATGCAAGAGCAGATGTAGCTGCAAAAACTGCAGCCAACACTGAAACTCTTGATATCACAATGTGTATTGAGACAAGGGGCGACGCCAACCATTGACGATGTAAATACTTTGCAGACAGCTGTTAGTGCTAAAGAAAGAGATTTGTGGATATTGGCTGGATGTGAATTTGAAAATGAATCCAAATTATGGAGATCATCTGATGGTCGTGTGGTGGCACCAAGAGCCCTGTTACCTTGGCTCGCACGATTGGCACATGGGGCCGGGCATACCAGCAAGGGGGGCATGAGTACTTCAATTGAGAGACAGTGGTTTGCCCCGGGGTTTAGTCCAATTGCAGAACAGTATTGTAGGACCTGTCACATTTGCCAAAAACATAACCCAGCAAGGGGGGTGCAGATGGCCCCAGGGGGTCATCCAATTCCATTCGGACCTTTTGTTCATATCCAGATGGATTTTGTTCAGTTACCAAAATGCTGTGGTTTTGAATTTGCTTTAGTCATCTTCGATTTGTTCACCAAGTGGGTTGAGGCTTACCCTTGTAGGAAAGCAGATGCCATTACTGTGGTTAAACTGTTGATGAAGGATTTCTTCTGTAGGTTTGGAATACCTTGTCAGATCTCCAGTGACCAAGGTACTCATTTCACAGCCGAAGTGGTGAAAGAGATGTGTCGGGTATTGCAAATCAAGCAACATTTTGACTGCCCGTACTGTCCGCAATCTGCGGGGGCAGTAGAGAGGCAGAATGGATTTCTGAAGAATAAACTGGCAAAGATTTGTGAACAAACTGGATTAAAATGGCCAGATGCTCTGCCCATTGCTCTCATGACTATGAGATCTACCGCAAATCAAAACACTGGCTTATCTCCGCATGAGATTCTGATGGGAAGACCAATGAGATTACCGAACTCACCTCTATTGACTGTAAAAGAAATGAATGTGCAGCAAATGGACGACACGTTGCTTGCGTTCTGTGTCTCTCTGAATCATGCTGTAAGGACTTTTTATGCGCAGGTGAAGGAAGCCCTGCCAGAACCAGCCATGTCTGATTATCACAACTTCAAACCAGGAAACTTTATTTATGTGAAGATTTACAAAAGGAAGAACTCTCTTCAAGCACGTTGGTGTGGGCTGTTTTTAATACTGCTAACTACCCATACGGCTGTGAAGTGTAAAGGAAGAGCAACATGGATCCATGCCACATACTGCAAACTGGCACACGGCCAAAAAGAACCTGGGGAGAACATTGCTTCATGATAACTTTAATGATTCTTTCCATTGCAGGATTATTTGTACGACTAAATGCAGATTGTACTATGTGTACTTGGTCTCTTAAACCGATAAGTACCGTCTGTGATCAACGTTATTTGCATGTTCTTTGGCGATGGGCCTGTCACACTGCCCACCAAACTAAGCCAATGTTGGTTGGGGTGTTGGTGCATTCAGACATACCGTGGAGTAGTTATATGTGTTGATGTCATGTGGAAGAGCCATAAGGATCTTGGAAACACCAGAGAGCCTTGCTTTGTAAATAGAAATACTGGTAAATTCGAAATGACAATTTTGAATGTAAAATATATTCTGAACGGGGGTGCATTTAGTAAACTGGCTATTGCCAGCATTACGAGACAAAATTAATAAAACAGGCTTTGTTCGGGATATTAAAATGATGAAAAGTGGGGAATTGCCTCTAATTGCTCAGCCCAGCAAGCTGAGGTCTTGATTTGTAGCCTCCTTGCAATCCATGTTTAAGAATTGACAAAGTTCTTGCTTCACAAGCAGCTGTTAGTACTGCGAGAAGAGATGTATGGGTACTGAAACCCCCCCATTCAATTCATACACATATCCGGGAGGGGGTGGTGGGGGTGGGGGGGGAGAGTAATGCCCCCAGCCCTAAACGGTTTTCCTTTTCTTATTTTCTTTTTGTAGTTTGCACTCCACAAGGAGTTCCACAAATGTGAGACTTCGTTCTGTGATCGAGTACCGTCATCATAAAAACCTCGCATCTCTCAAGTGTGTGTGTGTGTGTGTGTGTGTGTGTGTGTGTGTGTATTTCACACTCGGCACAGTTGGGAGGGTGGGGGCTACTGTGTTGGAATGCGCATTCCGTGCTCGGTGACGTGAGAAAAAAGTTTCCAAAATTTCGTCACCATTGTACTTAAAATGTGATTGAAATGTAGAAATGTGATTTGGAATAATTTTAAAGTGATTTGTAAAGTAGTTGTGTATGATTTTGGTACCTTGTGATGAATGAGGATTTATAACCTTCCATCGGCACTCCGATAGAGAGTGATCAGTTAATTACTAACTTGCTATAGGCAATCCTTGTGCCCTCTCAAATTGTACTTATCAAGTGATGACCACACAGATGATTCCCAGATAAATGCGAAGTTTAAAGTCACAACCATCTCCCAAACTCCCTATTGGTGTTTAGCACGTAGAGCGATTCACAGATGATGCACGATCCCTCGGATGGACGTTAAACTAAGCGTGCTGTCTTCATTAATCTGTGAATGTTAAAGTTAATGGATGACATTAGTTGATGGATGTTAAAGACAAATTCCTGCCCAAACTACTGCTGGGAAGGCAATGGCAAACCACCCAGTATTGGTGCTCAGTAACAAGCATCGACCTTATCAGAGGAAGATATCGATTCAAGCAGGCAAAATTCCTTGCATATATGAATGAAATAATGTGAACTTGAATGACAATAATGGAAAGGCTGCAAGATTGCCATGAAATAACTACATCAGTGCAAATACCTTATATAATTATTGATCTCTGAACCAAGTACATCAAGTGAAGAAAAATTTGGGTTAAAATAGTGATTTATGAATGTGATTGGATGGATATGTTGTTGAGACTTGTCCATCTTTCTTTAACATCAGACATCCAAGAACCAGGACAAAGACATGTAGCAAGCTACACACGTTGCAAAATAAAAATGCTTTTTACAGGCAGGGCTGGTGCTTCTCGGACCCACAACCTCCGCATGTTTATTATAACAACATTCTAAAGGCTACAGCCAAACCAAGGTCAGCTTCCCGCACAAGTAGCAGAAAGCAAAAACATCTCTGGTGGCCTTATATGGGCCTCTACTTGTCAGGTTGGTTCAGGAATCAAGTTTAATTGGATTACAATTTTGTTTATTGTCACACTGATAGACCATTAAGCTGTTTAAGAGAAATTGGATAAATAATACACTCCAAAGGTGGATTTTGAACCTAACGGTAATCTGGAGTATAGTGGGGGTTTCAAAAGAGATAGCTACATGCATGGATGGAGTGTTTTGAGCTGCAGTTTGGAGTGCCATTCACTTGGTGACTCAACTTTGACAAATGACTCGACAATTTTTGTACACCTGTTTAAAAGCAGAGGTTTAAACTGTATTTATTTGTTTTGATAAAAGAATTGATTTGTATTTAAAAGGTAAGAGCCAGTGCATAGATGGCTAGAGTAAGTGTGATGGGATATTGCAGCATTTTGCTGTATAAATGAGAGAGAAGTTGATAAGAAATGGAAAATGTCAGAGATTTAAAATGTTGATGGAATTCTGAATTGTGATTGTGAATGAATTATTCTTTTATGAAATAAATTTTGAAATCATTTCATGGAATTAGGAATTGTACTGCTCTCACTGATTAGTAGCTGATACTGGCCTAACTGTAATTTAAGTAAAATTCTTCCATATTTTGTAGAAAGACAAACCAAAAAAAAAGATAAACCAGAATCATGCCTGGTGCAGAAGGCATTAGCATGTGATATGAATGTTAAGTAGTTCAGAGTGTAAGAATTCTATTCTTGAAAATCGTGTAATGACGCCACAAGCAGCAGCAAAATATTACATATTTTATTTGTTTTCTGATTAATTGGACAGGTGCGTGATTTTTGATTTTGTGGCACTTCTTGTATGTTTACTTAAGTAAGTTGAGGTATTTCTAACACTGACTTGACCATCTTTCATCAGTACGGAAATGCTAAGTTAGCTAAAAAAATAAAATAAAAATAAAAATGGCAGCTGCTTTGGAACTGCTTGTGAATGAAAATTAAAGAAGAACAAGCTCACATTCATCATTATTATACAGATGATGGAATATTTTTCTTGACTAGAAGGGATCTTTGGAGGAACGGGGTATGGTGATATTGTGTAGTATAATTATTCCAATTTTTCCTGATTGGAAAAAAGGGGGGATGTGAAAGAAAATTAATTATATTCATGTATTCTCAATTATATTCACTTGTTGAATTGTTGCTGGTACTTTATAAATCTAATTTTTGTACTGTAGTCGAATTGGCTGTCAGTAATGTTCCCTTTTCCCGACAGTCTTTTGACATACATATTGATTGATAAAAGGAATATCTTACTATGAAAAAAGGTCTTGCTTGCTGCATATAAACAGGGTGACCTGGTTGTTAACGCTGAAAAGTTTTGCCATGAGTGTGATATTCTCTCCCTCCCCTCTCACCCAAAGTGGCTACATATTGCAGTTATGAGTTCTTTTGCCTCGTGCTTATCAGCTCATCCCATGGTTGAATTGCCAAATGTCTCACCATCCCATTTTTGTATGTCAAATTGTGTCTAAGAGGGATTATTTCGGGCTTCTGTTTCAGTGAAGTTCATTTGAATGTTTCCGTGAATCATTGAATGTTCCTCCGAACCCTCCGAAGTTCTTCCTCCAAGTGAATCAATGAATACATACGAAAATTAAAGGTTCTCCTTTGGTATGCTGATCCAACTTGTGGAAAATTGAGTTTTCCACCACAATGTCCAGACAGACAATCTTCCAGGATGCTCCAGAAGGGCATGGAACTGCAGTGGAGTGGTCTTTCAGGCAAGTCTAGTAGGCCAAGGCATGTTGATGTAAGGAGGTGGATGGAATTCTGTGGGCCAGAAAGTGAAACAATGACTGCCATTTTTGCAGTTCTGTCACAATTATGGAAGGAGGGGCCATATAGTAAGATTTTGTAAGGCTCATAAGATTGGCAGTACCCTGTAGAATATATGGATATAAGGGTAGATTCCAAAACAGGGTGCAATCAAATCTGGATCCCCAGCAGATTTGAGAAATCATTCATGGCCAAATAAAGAGGGCCATGAGGATGGCAAAATAGTGTTGTACCCTCACCTCTTGGACATGTTGTAACCTGTGCGAAAACTGGTAGTAGTAATTTACAGGTAGATTGTAAAAATATAGGGGAAAATTGTAAGGTGATTGTGGAAACAGGAGTGGGTGCTGCAATAGTGAGCCTTGCTATTCTGGATAAAAGTACAAATGGCTGTGACTACATCACTACATTTGACTATCATAGGTTACTAAAACAGGAAACTAGCTATTGGAGCAACAGTCCCAGTTCTACGTTGTAGCTCTGTTAGGTGACTGAGTTTGAGAAAATGTAAGGTTTATGGGTGGGTGACCAACGTAGCTACTAAAGGCACTGTCACACCTTGACGTTTTAGCCAGCATATGGCAAGGTATCAAAATGTATGTAAAACGCTGGCGTACGCTGAACAATTGATGTTTTTTTTCCAGTTTTGGACACATTCATAACGAGTTGGACGTATGCATAACGTATTAGTAACGGACACAGAACGTTTCGATAACATATAGATAACTTATATCAACCAATGCTGAGCGTGTTTTCGGCATTCACAACCTATGCCCAACGATAGTCTAACTTATGCATAGCGCGCGGCAGCGTATCGCCGACGATCACGTGACGTAGCCTATTAAAAGGCTGCGGCTTGACGATTCAAATCATAACCGCACTAGATATCGAAGTGTCAAGCCGCTGTCACACCTTGACGTTTTAGCCAGCGTATGCGACGTATGAAAAAATTGCCGAATACGCTGGCACATGTCGAATACGTTATGGGTAAGTTTTGTATATGTTAAGAGCACGCTGAAGCACACTGGCATACGTCGTAGTACGCCGAGTATGTCGACAAATGTTCAGCATGTTGAAAATTTTTCGATGTATGCCAGCGTATGACACACGTTCCGCATACACTGGTCATAAGTTGTAGGCACGTTACGCGATCGTTGACACACGTCGACACACGTTACTTGTAAGTTACTCATAAGTTGAAACACGTCGAGGTACTGTTGAGCTTACCCGAAACTTATTTCTAACCTATGAGTAATGTGCTTTGAACCTATGAGTAACGTGCTTTGAACCTACGTGTAACGTATCTCCAACTCATATTGACGTATGTAGATGTATTTGACGTCTTCCGGACGACCACAGAACTTACTGAACGTGTTACTAACTTACAGCTACCGTATAATGGCGTATTGGCAGCGTTTAGAGGAATTGGTATATAAAAATGGGGTTCACACAGGAGGAACCCGTCAGTGTTCCAGACTCCATGGTTTTTTTTGTTTGTTTGTTGCTTTGTTTTTTTCTTCGGCATGACGGTGATGTTGACACTTAAATTTCTAGTGCGGTTATGATTTAAATTGTTGAGCGGCAGCCTATTAATTATATTATATTATAACCGCACTAGAAATCGAAGTGTCAACATCACCGTCATGCCGAAGAAAAAAAAAACAAAAAAAAACAACATGGAGTCTGGAACATTGACGCTAAACATTACCTCGACGTGTTTCGACTTATGAGTAACTTACAAGTGACGTGTGTCGACGTGTGTCAACGATCGCATAACGTGCCTACAACTTATGGCCAGCGTATGCATAACAGTGTATGCAGAACGTGCGAGTCATACGCTGGCATACGTCGAAAAATTTCAAGCATGTTAAAATTTGTCGACGAGCTCGGCGTACTACGACATATGCCAACGTACTACGACGTATGCCAGCGTGCTTTTAACGTATACACAACTTACCCATAACGTATTCGATGTGTGCCAGCGTTTTAGACAAATTTTTCATACGTCGGCATACACTGGCTAAATCGTCAAGGTGTGACAGCCCCTTTAGTGGCACAGATTTGTGGTCCACACTTGATTCACATAGATTTTCTAACAGACAATGACTGCCAAATCAACATGGGTAAAGGGTTCTTGAAGATCTAGTACAACGAGCTGCCAGAAGAGAGGAGGGGGGGGGGGAGATTAACAAGGTGAAGTTGTATTGGTTGAAGATACCGACAGCTGTAATCGTACTGCTCAGCTCCAAGTTGCCTGAGATGGCACGATGAAAAGCAGGACTCATAGGATGTGAACCAAATAGTCTCATGGAGTGATTTGAGGTACAGGTAGTGAAAGACCCTATTGACCACACAAATATAGGAGATAGCAATGGGATTGCTCAATTTAAGTACAACACCACAAACCTCGAGGTGGGAGCTGGGCCCTCTTAAGGCATGGGCACACTGGGCAGTTGCCCAGGGGCCCCACAATTCTAGGAGCCCCATGCTGGCATATTGTTCATGAGAGATCTCTTGGCAGAGGATAATTACTCGACCTATCGCTGGAAGGGCCTGGGATTCAAATCTCTTTTCAAATCATGTTTATAATATAAATAATTTGTGCATAACTGTCTGACAAATGTTATTTCTTATAATGTTGTTAATCTGCAATAATATTGTTTTGTTATAATGTTGTTAATCTGACTTGCAGCTGGGGATTTTAATTGACTAGTTGGTGTGAGGTTGTGTGGTGGTGTTTGCTTTTGTTTTAACGTTTAATGACACTTCGAAGAGGAAAAAACTTCGAAGAAGAAAGAGTGACTGACGTCAAGTAGTCAGTCGTATGACAATGGCTCAAATGAGGAGCCGCGAGGAGGAGTGATGTAAGGGACGCATCGGCCATTTTGGAGTTAATGCCATATAGCACTATATTAACCCTTACCCTATCATCCGAGCCTATTATCATCATATCATTAAAAAATGTCACTTACATCACACCTCCTCGCGGTGCCTCAAATATGTCTGGACGCTATACTGGATTGCAAGCATGGATCCGTCAACTGAATGAGTTCACCATCTATGTCCCCTGTGCTGGACACAGCCTGAACTTGGTGGGAGTAAAAGCGACAGTGTTGTCTACAGATTGTAAAATTATTTGACTTTGGTCAGCGTCTGTATTCCTTTTTCCTCGGCTTCTACACATCGATGGAATGTTCTGGCATCATCTTTAGGAAAAGATCATGTTGTGGTCAAGCGTCTGTCTGACACGAGATGGTCGTCACATTTTGATGCTGTCTATGCTCTGCATGGAGGTTGCGAGAAAATTGAACATGCACTGGATTCTGTATCAGCTGACACTGACCAGAAAGTGAACACAAGGTGAGAGGCAGAAGGATTGAGCAGGAAAATGGAGAAGCTGGAAACGATATTTCTGACAATTTTTTGGAATGGCATTCTCGAAAGAGTGAACAAAACAAGTAAGGTCGTGCAGTCAAAATATGTGGACATACTTGTTGCCATGGATATTATTGAGTCTCTGAAAATGTATCATCAGGAAATTAGAGACAAATTTAGTGACTACTAGACGACCGGTGAACCCGTTGGGTTCCCGTTGTGACAGCGGTTGATGAAAAAATCATTTCAAGAAAAAAAAAGATAGCTCCAGCGAACTATACCGCTGAGGTTGTTTGATTTGATCAAATTCTCCCAAAGAGTACTTGACTGAATCGGGAATTGATTTTTAAATTATTTTTTTCTTTACCCAATCTGAACGAAACTTGATACTGCACACTGCAGGTGAATGGTGAGTAAGGTGGCCCTAAAATTTTTGCACTATTGTGTACCATTTTAGCTGTATTTCAGGAACATACATACATACATATATCTGAACACACATATATATATATGAGGCCCGGCGAGGAGGAGTGATGTAAGCGACATTTTTTAATGAAATGATGATGATAGGCTCGGATGATAGGGGAAGGGTTAAAATAGTGCTATATGGCATTAATTCCAAAATGGCCGATGTGGCCCTAACATCACTCCTCCTCGTGGCGCCTCATATACACACACACACACACACATATATATATATATATATATATATATATATATATATATATATATATATATATGTACATACATATACATATATATGTACATACATATATATACACACATATATATATATATATATATATATATATATATATATATATATATGAGATAAGAGTTTTAGTAATATATAGATGAACTGAAGGTCAGGAGTAGGTGTCCAGATTCGGATTATAGGGATGTGAAGAAATGGAAACGAAAGCGAAGTGTACGTCTGACTGGATATGATGGATCAGAAGGAGAGATACTTCTAAACAAAAGTGAAAAGTTCAAGGTGGAAACATTCCTCCCTGTTCTGGACTCTCTGAACTCTGACCTGACAAAACGTGCAGAAGCTTATTCATGGATTGGAAATCAGTTTTCCCTCCTCTCACGCTGTCTTCCACCTCTCTCACGCTGCCTTCCCCTCCCCTCACACTGCCTTCCCTTCCCCTCCCCCAACTCTGTCCTCCTCCAAAACCCCCTCCACCACCATACAACTCTCCCGAGGTCGAGGAGAGGAAGGGGTGTCAAAAATGTGTGAATTGGACAAATTACTGCATTTTTTTAAAGCAGTTGGAACTGCTGCTCAGATCATTTCCACAATCCATCTCAGGTTAAGAGATTCTCGAGCTTATCGTACGTGTGGAAATTAAATAAAGACACAAACACTGGCATGGCTTTTTCGACGAATGAAGGAAAACGCCCTTCCTTTCCTTCCCTGTTCCTCATGCTTCCCTCCTCCCAAAGACCCTCCCCCGCACCCCCCCTCCACAGACATCCCTTGGGGGTGTCTGCGCATTGTTTAGTCTCACCCGTTTGAACATGCTGTTTTAATGTACCCAATTGTGTTCAATCCTGTACAAATGCCGGTAGAAGGAGACTATTCCCCCTCCCCTCTGCTTTCCCTCAGTCCCCCTATCAAACGCATGTTCAGAACACCCCTCCCCCCAACTACCCCTCTCTCTCCCCCACCCTCCTCACTCCCTCCCCCTCCCGGAGTGTATAACAACGTGTGGTGAAGCCTTGCCCCCCTCACCACACCTTCCTCACTGTTCCCCCCTTCCTTGCTCTCCCCCACTTCCTAGCTTCCATTTCCACACCCCTTTCTCGCTCCCCCACCCCCTCCTTGCTCGCCTGTCTGATTACACTTGCCAGAATTTTTACACCAATGAGTCAAAACATTATGACCACCTGCCTAATATGCTGTTGGTCCTCCGTGTGCCGCTAAAACAGTGCCGACCCGCTGAGGCATGGACTCTGCAAGACCCCTGAAGTTATCCTGTGGTATCTGGCACCAAAACATTAGCAGCAGATCCTTCAAGTCCTGAAAGTTGCGAGGTGGAGCCGCCGTGGATCGAACTTGTCGGTCTAGCACATCCCACAGATGCTCAATCGGATTGAGATCTTTAGAATTTGGAGGCCAGGGCAACACTGTGAACACTTCATCATGTTCCTCAAACCATTCCCGAGCAATTGGTGCAGTGTGGCAGGGCGCATTATCCTGCTGAAAGAGGCCATTGCTATGAAGGGGTGTAGCTGATCTGCAACGATGTTTAGGTCGGTGACACGTGTCAAATTGATGTCCACATGAATGGCCGGACCCAGGGTTTCCCAGCAGAACATTGCCCAGAGCATCACACTCCCTCCACCGGCTTGTCATCTTCCCACAGTGCATCCTGGTGTCATCACTTCCCCAGGTAAATGGCACACACGTACACGGCCATCCACGTGATCTAAAAGAAAATGGGACTCATCGGATCAGGAGACCTTCTTCCACTGCTACGAGGTCCAGTTCCGACGCCAGTGTGCCCATTGTAGGCACTTTCGACGGTGGACAGGGGTCATCATGGGCACTCTGACCGGTCTGCAGCTATGCAGCAGGGTGCGATGCACTGTGGATTGT
>NC_140961.1:128479082-128506582 GCF_056783735.1 Eptatretus burgeri
GAATTGTGGAAAGAATTGCATAATTTTATTTGGTTGGATGTGTCATTTAAATAAACCTGTTTTCTATACCCCGTTATCAAGTCAAAGATCATAATATAATTTTAACAGGGATAATGAGTGGTCGCTCACCTGCAAGTGTTCCTCGTGCAAGGAACTCTCGAAGGCGGTTCGAGCGTCGTAAGCGAAAGGCACGAGTGATTTCCTGGTTCATGAAGCCCTCTTTGTTGAGGATGTTGGCCACCATCATCCGCAGGTCAAACACCTTATTCGAAGCATATAAAGGGAAGGTTGAAGTACCATTTCAGAAAATGGACTGATTCTTCATCACATGATGATTATTTCATGGAAGTTTTTTTAATTGTGAGAAGAAGATGCAGTTGGCAAGGTTGTGGGTTGCATCTGTACTTTTTGTCACAGTGGATTTGTGACAATATGAGGAACCATCAAAAAGTCCCCAGAATGATATTATTATATGTAATGTATAGTGGCTTTTAAAAGCTCAGCTGTTTCAAATACTCTCCTTTAAATTAATGCATTGCAAGATTCACATATGGAAGATAATTTTCTGGACCTCTCATTAAACAATCCAGAAACAATGAGACAAAAAGTATTGACAATATGTATCTGATGAAAACCTCTGCTGCTCTTTATCCTTTACCATTTACAGTATAATACAAGTTGGGGCTCCTGTAGGAACTGAATGACAAAGGGCAGCAGATTAACAGACCAACAGGGGGCAGATGAAAACAGGTGTGTTCAGTTACCATCTAGCTAGCTCGCACTCATTTTGCCAACATCGGAAGGATGACAGGCCGAGTAAACCCCACCTGGTAATAATTCAACAGCCGAGTGGGATTTGAACTCAAGATCCTTGGATCCCAAGCTCACCACCCTAATCATTAAGCCAACACCAGGCATATATATGACCATGATTAGAAAAGAAATCCTCTTTCCACCAGCATTAAGAAAATTCTCTATTTCAATCACCAGGAAATTGATCTTACCTCCAAAGCTTCAGCCAGCGTAGCAATCTGCAGCAGCTGTTCCTGTTCCAGGTCATCATCCAACTGTCCAATGTACAGGTATCGCAAAACAGCATGCAGTGCCTCATAGCTTGTACCCTTGCCAACAGCAATGACAGTCATTAGTCTATGCTGTCGAGTTTGTGGGTCAAACACCTTTTCCAACCATCCACTTTCAAAGCCACGGCTCCAGTTGTACAGAGGTTGCCCAACTGCAGATGTCATGGTAGTGTGCACAGTTCCTTGGCCAGGCTTAAGGCTCCCATCACTTTTGGATATTCGCAACCAAGGTTCGGATTTTCTGGTTGAATTGGTGGCCTTTTCATCCTCCGCTGTGGCCCTCCAACTTAGCGCACGTGTGAGCTGGATTTTACCGGTACCCCAAATTGACCCACGTGACTGAAAAGTCTGCAGAGAACGACGACGGGTAGGATCAGTAGATGTGGCTTCAGTGGCCAATGTTCTGACTGCCGCTGCTGGTCCATTGCCTGCCTGCAGTGCATTGTATGGCTTGTCCACAGTGCCCAGTTGTTGGTTACATTCCAACATGCCTGGATTTGCAGTGTCATGGTGCTCTGCGAAATGAGATGTAATATAATTGATGATGCGATCACAATGACACATGACTGAGCTCATCTGAATTCTACATTCTGTCCAACCTCACCCATGCGATTGCCACTGTTAATAGTTTTCTTTCTGTCCTTTAGAGGGTTACAAAAAAACAGACAACTTCTTGACAAATTTAGAAGGTTTCCCTTTCAAAGATAATGGCATATTCATAATTGCATTTACTTTTTCATTTCTTCACAAAACAAGTTGCTAGTTTCAAACCTTTGCCTTGTTCATAATAATGTAATTGTGGCAATAAATATTTTTAAAATCAAATTATCTCTTGCTCTGATGGATCACTCTTTTTTTGATTAATGCAAATTACAGACAACATGTCATCACCGTTAAAAGTCGGAGTATGATTATATGAAAGCAAACATTCGTGAATGTGTTCCTGTTAAACTATGATCTTTTCTCTGGATATGTTTGCAATAAAGGTGGTGGAGTAGGTGATGGTTTACAGGTAGCGTAATTTTGGCAACTTCATTGGTGCATTGTTGTCTGATGTTGACCAAGAGATTGATCTTTACTGGTCAGTCCAGTCTGACCCAATATAAAATTTCTGATTGCAGTTGTGCTGTAATCTATAATGCAGATAACATAAATCAAAGCTTTGCTACAACTTCAGTTTTCATTCTCAACATCTAACATTTCATATTAGACAATCCTGATCAAATATCCATTGGTGCTATATAAAGTCGGTGTGTCGAAATGGCTGACTTCAAGAAGTCAATTTTACAAAAAAGCTCATTTTAATCGAGAACTCTAAGGCTCCATTATTACAACAACAAATTTGCTGGAAATTGCAGCCAACAAAAAAAACATCCTATAAAGTGATAACTTTTGAATATTTTACCCATGTTTCTTTGATGGCTCTTTGTCTCTCCCTTCTCCTCAGGGAGGTCCATGCAAAATAGATCGTAGAATTTGGAGCAAGCCAGAGCCAAGTAAACACGGTGTGCAAGAACCTTCTGTCCTCCAGAGAGTAGAAAAACTGTGTTTGCAGCCAGTGGGCAATCTGACAGCAATGAAGGTGCTGGGTCTCCATCAGCCCTTCGTGCTGGCTCCATGACCACGATTTGCGGTGGTACAGGCCGTGACGGAAGACAAGGTGCTTGAATGCGGGGTCGTTGCACCTGTCATTGCAATGATGCACACAATGCACACTGTTAATATGGCCACATGTTTGCTCATCATTGGGAGGGGGGGTGTTTTATAAAAATTATATTCAAAATAAAGTCAGAGATTACTGCAATGACAAATTCCATCTTCCATGAATATAATAATTGAAATTAATTTGAAAGAGTATATCATCGAATCTGGAGGTGGAAAATATGTAAATCTTAAAATGCTCAAATTGGAACATGTCATGAATAGTAAAAAAAATATTTATTAAAATGTAGTAAGGTGGAGATGATAGCCTGGTGTTGGATTCACGGTTAAGGTGGCTAGCTTGGGACTTGAGGGTTCTGAGTTTGAGCTGCTGTCGACCATTAAATTAACACGAGGTGGGGTTGACTTAGCCTGTCATTCTTCCGAGGTGAGCAAAAATGAGTCCCAGTGTTCTGGGATAATAACCATTCAGTGTAACCTGCATCGGAGTGGCAACCCATCCAGGACTGTACTCCTTGCCAATGAAATAGCCTCGGCAGCTCAAAGTGCTTTTACAGCACAAAAGGAATGGTGTTATTATTACTAAGGTGGAGATGGAGCAATCTCAGAGTGTATGTTAATACTCATTCTTCTATAGAACAGTCTGGTGTTGGCTTATTGGTTAAAGTGGCTGGCTTGGGATCCTAGGGTGCCAGGTTCAAGTCCTGTTGGCTGCTGAATTAACACCAGGTGAGGTTGACTCAGCCTGTCATCCTTCTGAGGTTGGTGAAATGAGCAACAGTGTACTGGTAATAGGGGCACTGCATCAATCAGTGGTCTTGCTGTACCCCTAACCAATGATGCAACCAGCAGCCACAAGGCTGCACATGAGAGAGTGTGTTTCATAGAACACACACTCATATTTAGAAAGTTATTGGTTTCCTCCCACCTCTAGATGTTGTGAAATTCCTTAATACCAGGGCTCAATGTTATTTTATTTAGTGGGTGAACTAGTGTGACCAAGCTTAAATTTCTAGGCACGTAGCTAAAATTTTGGGTGCACCAGAAAAAATTGTCGACATCCCAATTGTAGAACATTTATGAGGTGGCAGGATAGCTTAGAGGTGTGCACACTTATCTTTGAGCTGTTGAGCCGAAGTTTCAACCTCGGCCCAGCCACAAACTGTCATCCTGGTGTTTTGCAGGTGGGTTGAGACAAAAATGCATGTGCCATCCCTTGGATGGGCAGTAAACTGGGTGTCCCATATGCTAAGATTAGTTGCTGGACATTAAAGATCTCATGGTGTCCATTGCGAAGAGTAGGCGAGCTATTGCCGACACCCAGGCCAAATTTGAAATTCCTGCTATAACCTACTGAGGGCGCTGCACCTACACGAGAACTGATGCTAACCTGCAGCCACGTGAGGATGACATCGGTATTTGTGGTCAAGCAAATCAGTCTGCCAAGGACATTATTTGATTTATTTATCTATTTATTTTACACAGTCTAAGGCCTCAGGCTCATTGAGGAGCTGGAATACAAAATTATGCAAATATATGCCGGACAAATATATGAGAAAACATTTGACTTGATTTCAGATAAACACAACCACCGAGTTGGGGGGAAGTGAAGTCATTTAACCACAGCACTCTGGCTACCAGTGATACCATCTTTATGATCTCGCTTTTCTCACCAAACTCAACAACTTGAGGAATTTCCTTATCCCCAAGGATGCCAACCAAAGGGGTGTGTCTGTGTTCTATCCTTTCAAAGCTGAGTGTCAAGCAAGTAAGCAGTACATATCTTTTTTAGTGTATTTGGTATTAGTTGCCTAGGGTCAGAATTGGACCGCCAACCTCCCAGACTCAGAGCAGACTTCTGTTATGCCCCCGAGTCTAATCACCTATAGGGCTGGCAGGGTGGCCAAGATGGACACATAATCACTTTTAAGCTGTCGCGCCTGGGTTGGAATCTTGGCCCAGCTATAAACTGTCATCCCGGTGTTTCACAGGCAAGGTGATTCATCAGTGTTTGTGCTGTCCCTCGGATGTACGTTAAACTGGGCGTCCAGTCTGCTGGCATTAGTTGGTGGACATTAAAGATCCCACGGTGTCCTTCATGAAGGGTAGTCAAACTATCGCTGGCAACATGAGCAAATTCCAAATTCCTGCCATAACCTACAGAAGGCATTACATCAGTGGCAAATCTCCATACTTAGCCTATTATGCTACCCCGCTGCCTTGTGCTGCATAGAAAAGAAGATCACTTAGAGCACGAATAAAGAAAACAAAGGCTTTGCTGTAATTATTTGTTTTATTTCACCCAATTCAGAGATTCAGTGGAATATGGATATTATTGTATCACCTTGCCTTATTTAAAGAATGATTAATGATGCTTACTTAAGAGAAAATATCAAAGAACAAAGGCAAAGTTTAATATGCACAATCCATAGTCCGGCACACACCTTCCGCAGATAAGCCTTCCAGAATTGCACATGTCGTCTGCACACGAGAGCCGCACGGATGGCGTTATCAAAAACATCTTTGATGCCAAACTGTGCCACAACACTCGTCTCATAATATGGAACTCCAATGTCACGAGCCACCTCATGGCCTGCCTCCGGAGTCATTATGTCACTTGGCTTAATCATTCTGGAATGGCACAGATATAAACTCATCAAATTATCTTCATTTCACGACAAAGTCAGAGCACCAGCTCACACATTCAACTTGGTGAATCCCATTTGGTGAATGGTCTCATTGTGTTAATGGACACCAAGTAAATTTCTTATATTCAACATCAACTTGGACAAACACTTCATTTGTATCTTACACATTCTGTGCCTGAATGGACTTTTCTTTATGATCTTTAAAATGATCTTTATGATAAAACAAAATCTCTTTAAAATGCTATTTTTCCATCATCTATGTGTAAGTAATAAATACGTGGTCAAAAATCTGGAGAGGAACGGAATAGCATGGTCATGTGACTTGAAAACCATTGTTCTTCAATAATAAATTTTAAAAGATTAAAAATACAATTTAAAATGCTTGTATGAAAAATATAAGCATTGGCAGGTTTCTAAAGAATCAAGAAAGATGGAAGTGGAATATTGGAGTCCAAGAAGTGCTCAAACAGAAGAAAGGAACTTACAAAATGTGGCAAAAGAGAAAAGACCTTTTAGATAAAGAGAATTATAAATGTTTGAAGAAGGAAATAACAAATGCAGAGAAAAAGGTGTATGAAGAATAGGGGAAAAGTTTAACCACATCAGAGGGCAAAAATAAAAATTTCAAAATAGCCAGGATAAAGTGAAATCAAATTTCCCCCCATTAAGTGTGGAAAATAGGAATTGATGGTAATAGGGAGAAAATACAAATAAAAACAATCATACGTCTACACTGGAAGGACACCCGATAAGATAAGGTCGATGAAAATTCACAAAATAGCACGATTTTTGAAACAAAACTGAACGAGGAACACACAGTAAACATGTAGGTGAGAAAATAAACTGTTAAGACGCCACAAATAACGACCAGAAACTTGACTTTGAGAAAGTCCGCAGAGACCCCTGAGAGAAGCAGCTGTAGCCTCAAACCCGGGACCAGAAGTCCGATCATCTTGAGCTATCAATACAGTCTGGTATCCTGCCTTCCTCTCCAAACTCTGCCCATGACATCCAAGGCCAACTCTACACATGGCTTACCGACATCCTCCACTCTCATAACCAATATGCTCTCAAAGGAATCCTTTCATCTCCTCTCCATGTCAAGACTGGAGTGCCCTAAGGCAGTGTTTTTGGCCCAGTTCTAGTCCTAATTTTCATCAACGATCTCTCTGACTGGAAAATTCTCTTTGTCTATTTGCTGAAGACTCAACCTTCTGCCATGACATCACTCATCCTTCAGACAATCAGGCTTCTTCCCTCTCTTCAGACCTTTATAAAATCACAAACTGGTCAAACACTTGGAATATGTCTCAGAAGGCAGCTCATGCCTGAATAAATGGTCAAAGTAGTCATGGGAATGTAAAATAATAATAATAATAATAATAATAATAATGATCAAAAATTATGGTAAAGGCTGACTTGGGATGCAAATAAATGTTTGAATTGTAGGTAGGACTACACCAGGGATCAGTTTTAAGTACTCTACTGTTTGTTATAGTGATGGAAGAATTGATGGAGCATGAAAGGTTTTGATTCCCATGGGAGTTATTGGACGCTGATTTAAAATGCTGAAAGTAAAAAAGAAACAAAAGATAAGAGATGTTTCAAAAATGGAAAGGTGCGATAGAGAATAAAGGTTTATGGGTTATCGTGAATAAAATGAAGGTTATGGTGAGCGGAGAAGGACAAAAGAAAGAAAGCAGACAACGACCTTGTTCAATATGCAGAAAAAGAGTTGGATGGAATTCAATTAAACGTAGGCAGATGGTATCACAACATGTGCAGCGGTATCTTTGGAAGTTTAGAAACAAAACCTGGGATTTTTATTGATAAAAGATGTGAGAATAATTTCAAGAAAAAGATGAAGAACAAAAAGAAATGCTCATGAGCTCAGAATTCAATTTATAAAAAGTCAAAATTTCTGTTGTGTTGTAGACATGATAGAGGCATCAGTAGGAGTGGAAGTAGCCGTTAGACCAAGAATAATGGCAACCTGGAATAAGTGGGGACAACTATGTGGTATCATGGAGCACAGAAATATTCCATTATTTTTAAAAGTTAGAGTATATAAAGCATTTATCAGACTGGTATCGATGAATGGAAGTGAAATGTGGGCACTGCTGATCGAAGATGTAAAAGTAATCGAAAGAACAGATGAGAATGATATGATGGATGAATGGATTGTCTCTAAAAGAAAGAATGCTGAGTTGAGAAATCCAGAAAGAGATTAAAAATCAATACAAGTGAGGAAGAACTTAGGCAGACTTGGTTGGTAAGATCATGTGCAATGAAGGTCAGAAGATGCTGTAAAGAAAACAATAAAGCTCGTGGTAAAAGACGAAAGCCAAGAGGATGTCCTAAAACAATATGCATTGAAAATATCAAGAACGTTATGGAATGTTTGGGTTTTCATGAAATTAACGCCATGCATAGATCCGTACGGAGGAACGCCGTCATTCGACCAATCGTTTGCAAAAATGAAAATGGGGAACATGGTTGTAAAACATTTGAAAGTGGTGGATGTTTGCTTCCTTTGCCACCGAAGGTTGCTCTCCATCTGTCTGTCCCTCCTGTGATTTTCCGACTTTTTTCACGTCCCGTTTAACATATTCAACTGAAACATGGTACATGGCTTTATTATAAGTTCCAGACCAAAATCGAGTTTCATGGCATTTCATCAATTTTTCAGAGTTATGTCCATTTTAGACTTAGACAACATTGTCATGTCCAATTGTCCATTAATGTGGAACTCGTCAGAGCCGGGACCTTTCATCCCGAGGAATGATCCAAGCAGTCTTTTAAGGCACTGCGTTCAATTATATTTACGTTTACCATTCCCCAAGGTCACCCAGATGAGCCAAAATGATGGCAAACCCACACGGAAAGCAAATGGCAGAAACACGCTCTTACCTTTTAAAGGACTTATTTTTATAATGAAAATCACAAGGAAGAGTGTCGACAAGACGCTTTCATAAACGGAACAAACCAAGCGAGTCAAGAGACACAAAAAGGGGAATGGGAATACCAAACATATATACAACAAAGAAATAAAAGCTCAATTCCTAACCCACTAGGTGCCAACAGATCACACTTCACAACAAAAAAACAATGCAGGTGGGATTTCCATTTTCTCTATGATGTGCAGGATGAACTAGTACTTGATGGTGTCCGCTTTAGAGACAAGCAGGGAGACGAGAGGCAGTAACGATTCAGGGCAAGCGATAGGTAGGCCAGGCCTTCCACGAGGTCACATGGTCCCCTTTTTCCTCCTTGCACACGAGGCTTCTCCTCCAAGCAAGGTCTGTGTCCTCCTTACACACGCACCTCTCTTGGTGCTGTCCTGGTGGACTACCGTGCACGAGCCTCTCTTGCACACCATTCTCTTCTGGTGGACTCCCTGGTCTCGACTCTCGTGCAGAGCTCTCATACAGGACTCTGGTGATGTCTCTCATCACAACTCATGTGTACGACACTCTGGTGGTCTCTCTAGTCCGGACTCGTCCTGTCTCGTGGACTCCCCGGTCAGAACTGAGTTCTCCTCCTCCTTCTGGGTGGAGTCTCCCTCTTGGGTCCCGCTCACGGGAGCGGCCTCTATAAAAATCAAGGTACACCTTTTCTTTCGGGCTCTGCAGTCCACTGCGCTGCCATCGCTGGTACACACTGGTCAGATAGATGGTAATTGGCCTTTATTACATGTGCCACTTGTGCCTCTGCGATGGGAAGTCCTCACTTAGCCCCAACTACAACAAGACTTTTTTATCATCTATAATTAATCTCTACCCTGTCTATAAATTACATACGCTGGCTCAACGTCACATGGAACAAACGACTTACTCTGACAGGTCCCTGTTACATGGCAATCTAACATACATGAAACACATGGATCAGACTACACTTGCCACAGTCTAGCTATGGATCCCTCCTCCTCTTCTACATAACAATATCACATATTATACAGAGGTCAATGTTCAGCTGCCCTGACTCCACCACACTATTTACACCCATTGGCTGGAAAGTTGGCCTTACTCCACCCCAATAAAATCATGTGCCACCATTCTAGGAAGCAGCACAGATCTTCAGGCCTTAGGCCTGGGTTTTAGTCCACGGCCCAGTGCAATTGGAATGGTCCCAGGTATGTAACTACAATGTATTATAGATGCACAGAAGCTGTGCCCGTGTTTTTGCTTTATCGATGTACTTGGGGTTATTTTTATCATTTTCAGCATCGAACGTGTCATTAATCACCACCCAAATAAACTAACATTCATTGGGACCGTTGGAGGACATACTGTATATTAAAAAGCAATTCACGGTCTTGTTCTGTCTGTTTGTCTGTCTTTCTGTCTATATATAAATCGCCTTCAGGTCACAATTTTAAACTGATCTTCACGACACTTCACAAAATGGTAGAGTTGGTCATAAGCAATAAGCATATTGATTTGGAGTTCAAAAGGTTAAAAGGTCAACAACTTTGTCAGACTTCTAAAATCCACAATTCTCATCTGATTGACTTGAAATGTGGACAGGATTTGCAGATCAGGTCAGCAAATTCAACTACCAATTACTTTTGAGGTCAACATATGCCAAGAGGTCAACATTAGCCAAGGTCAACAACTCAAGGTGAAATTTCGAAAATCCACAATTTTCATCTGATTGACTTGAAATTTGAAGAGGATTTGCATATAGGATCCATGAATTCAACCACCAATTATTTTTGAGGTCAACATAAGCCAGAAAATAGGTCAAAGGTCAATAACTTCAGTAGAATTTCTAAAATCCCCAATTTTCATCCGATTGACTTGAAATTTGAAGAGGATTTATCAGGTCACTGAATTCAACCACCATTTTTTTTTTCTGGTTAAAATTTGTTTTCTGGATTTCGAAAGTATTGTGCTCTGCATGATGACTTTTGGATTCGCTATATATGCTAGATATCCCTTATTGTCGGGTTTTCCGTGTATGTGTGTGTGTGTGTGTGTGTGTGTGTGTGTGTGTGTGTGTGTGTGTGTGTGTGTGTGTGTGTGTGTGTGTGTGTGTGTGTGTGTGTGTGTGTGTGTGTGTGTGTGTTTGTGTGTGTGTGTGTGTGTGTGTGTGTGTGTGTGTGTGTGTGTGTGTGTGTGTGTGTGTGTGTGTGTGTCTGCAACGTGAGGCTCCACAGCACGAACCAGCAAACTAATCTCGATGAAACTTTGCCAACAGGTGGAATATATACTGGGAATGTGCGCGTTTGAATTTCGTTGCCTAGCAACGACCTGTTGCTGTGCAGCGGCCGAAAAACCACGTACAGTATTTTCAAAACTTGTCCTTCAGTTTTGAATGTAGAGAAACGAGACTTTGGAATTAAACACTTCGAGATATTTAGAAAATTTTACTCGAGCCGATTTTTGATTGAGGTTTTATTTTTCAAATGGTCGTCCTTCAGAAATCTGGTGTCTATTTACCGTCATTTAAGGTGTGTATACAGTGTTTGTAAGGAAATACACCATCGTTCCACCTTCGATCTCTCCTCGATCCAAACGTTATTGACCAAAGTGAAAAGGATCCAAAATAAATGGAATCACCGGCATTTCTGTCTTTGTGGATTTCTAATAATATGTTTATTTATTTACCGAAAACGATTCCACGACCCACACACCACCTTCAATTATTGGATTCGCTATATATGCGAGATATCCCTTATTGTCGGGTTTTCCGTGTGTGTGTGTGTGTGTGTGTGTGTGTGTGTGTGTGTGTGTGTGTGTGTGTGTGTGTGTGTGTGTGTGTGTGTGTGTGTGTGTCTGCAACGCGAGGCTCCACAGCATGGACCAGCAAACCGATTTCGATGAAACTTTGCCAACAGGTGTCTATGGTCTGGGAATGTGCGCGTTTGAATTTCGTTTCCTAGCAACCACCAGTTGCTGTGCAGCGGCCGAAAACCCGCGTACAGTGTTTTCAATACTTGTCCTTCATTTTTGAATGTAGAGAAACGAGACTTTGGAATTAAACACTTCGAGATATTTAGAAAATTTTACTCAAGCCGATTTTTGATTGAGGTTTTATTTTTCAAATGCTAGTCCTTCAAAAATCGGGTGTCTATTTACCATCATTATTTATGAGGGGCTTAGGAAAGTGGGCGGAGCTTAGGGAAAGTGGACGGGGTTGATGAAAAGTGGGAGTGGCGTAGGAAAGTGGGAGTGGCGTAGGAAAGTGGGCGTGGCTTATGAAAAATATTGTGTGGCTCAGGAGGTGTGGTCAAACAAGAGCATTGAGAGAAGCTTATCGGGTTTTCGTGTGTGTGTGTGTGTGTGTGTGTGTGTGTGTGTGTGTGTGTGTGTGTGTGTGTGTGTGTGTGTGTGTGTGTGTGTGTGTGTGTGTGTGTGTGTGTGTCTGCAACGCGAGGCCCCACAGCACAAACCAGCAAACCGATTATTTTTCAAATGGTAGTCCTTCAAATATGGGGTGTCTATTTACCGTCATTTTTTATGAGGAGTGCCAGTTGGCAAAATACGCAATAGGAAAAATCTTGCCAGGCAGAGGAACAATTGTATGTGAACCAATACGTCTTGGCAATGAATCTTCGGCGGTGGATCGGTCAGAATGAAAAGCATCGTATCCAGTGCTTCGATCCTAGTGAATCCCTCGTCACCTACCGGCTTGTCTTGTTTGTTTGTTAGTTTGTTTGTCTGTCTGTGAACAGGATATCTCAAAAAGTTTTGGACGGATTCGACCAAAATTTGGTGGACAAAATTTGGTGGACATGTTGGGTGTTTTGGTGGACAAGGAAGAATTGGTTCAATTTTGGTGAAGATCTGAATCCGGATCCGGATCCGACAATTTTTTGATTGATTCTTCACCATTGAGTGATAGGGCTAAAACCGATATATAACACAAAATCTCAAAAAGTTATGGACGGATTCAGACGAACCTTGGTGCAAAGGATGGGTGTGTGACATGGACGAATCCAGATATAGGAATTTTTTTTTTTTTTAGGTGATTCTTCACCATTTAGAGATGGGGCCAAAAACTATATATAGCATGATATAAAAAAAAGGCTTTGGATGAGTTATGACAAAACTAGTTGGGTGAGTTAATGAGGTGAAAAGAACAAGCCGATTCGATTTTGGTTCAGGTCCGGATCCAGATCCGGCCTCCCAGTGGGATACAAAAAAAGAAACTGTTCAACCTGGCAGAGGTATGCGCTCTTCTGAGTGCCGTTCTAGTTTTGTTTTGTTTTGGTTTTGTTGTTTTTTGCTGTTTTTGTTTGTTACTCTTTGGTATGACTGTTTGGAGGTTGTGAAAATAGCAAACCCTCTCCTTAACCTTACCCTAATATAATGATTACCAAAGAAGTTAAAGGAAGAATGTTGGAAGCAATTTTATACTCGTGCAGTTGTACGCCTGATGGACAAACAGTAGCAATTGCAAGTGGTTGAGAACTCTTCAGTCAGAAGGATATTTGATGTCTGAATGTCAGTTATGATTGGGTCTAATTAGATGAGAAGTAATACAAGACATATAAAACGTTAAAAAAGGAAGTTGACAGAAGTTAGATTGAATTGAGTAGGTCATGTGTAATGGATACCAGAAGACAAACTGACAAAGCTTGAGGCAAATAAGTGCATGGTGGATGTTAAATGAAAGAGAGTTTGACTTGGTGTATACCAGGGGGAAAAAAACAGTAACACTGGCAAGGTAAGAAGTATTACCCTGCAAGGAAAATTAAGTGAACTGCACTGCCACTCAAGGATTTGAAGCACAAAGGTTCATGGATAATGTCCTTTTTTGAGCTGTGTCGAGGCACAAGATTCTGCCTTGTAAGTGATAGTTTCCTTAAATGTAAGTGAAGTGGCAGTATTCTCCTTGCTACTCACTTTTTTGTATAAATTAATGAGGCTCGTATGAGTGGATGAAAACAAAATTTCTTCCATTTGGAACTTTTGAATCAACCCAAAAATTGTCTGTAGACTTCCGATACAAACCGATATGTGGATACGATGTGACAATAATTAATCAGACACCCTTTGCATTAAAATTTTCTGCTCTTCCTAGAGCCTTGATACATGTATTAATGTATGTATGTTTGTATGTACGTATGTATGTATGTATGTATGTATGTATGTATGTATGTGTCAACTGAACACTTATCATGATGACATCTTGCATTATTTAAATGATGGATGATCACTCTTATATTGGAGAAAATAAGAAAGGAAGTACAGTTCAAAATGTACAATCCGTAGTCCAGCAAACAAAATATATCGTATTTTCCGTATTTTGGTGCTGGCAAGGAAGGGAACAAGGAAAATGGAAAGGAACACAAATGCAGCAGGAATGAGAAATTGGGATGGATGAAAGGAAACAGGAGGAAAGATGGGAATAATTCCATCCTAATTACACAGAGAAGCAAAGAAAGTACACAATTACATTTTATGTTGTTCAATGAAAGGTTTTGTTGCATTACTTCACTTTCTTTTCTTTTCTTTTTTTTTAAACAGAGAAATTGTTTGAAAAAGAAAATTCCTAATCTAATTTGCATTCTGCGCTGTTATTGGAAATCAATGCAGAACTTTCTGTTTGGTCTCGGCTTTCATGATGGCTCAGAAGGCTGAAGCTGAACACCATTCATAATTGCTGAAGACAAAGTTCAAATGTGTACTTGGTGCCAGAGAATGGAAGGGGAGGATATTCATGCTGATGCACATATGGTGCCGACAAGGATAGGGAGGTCAACACGTGCTTGGCATGCTGCAGCAGGCCTAATGAGGGCTATTTATAGTCATGATGACTTTGCCCGTTCACATTTTGACCCAAATTTTAATTATTTCCTCCATATTCTCATAATAAAGGTTTGCAGAAAGTTTGATGACAATAGCTCAAATAGTAAAAAAGTTATGGCCTGGACAGACACACAAACACACACACACACACACACACACACACACACACACACACACACACACAATTGCAAATCTCCATCTCCCGCTACACGGGGGTATGGACAAAATACTAAATAGTAAAAGAGATATTAGCTTGAAATATTTCTCCTCATTCAAATTTCAAAGCAAAAATAGTAATATTGAAGGCAATAAACCCACCTGCCAAGGGGTCGTCGAGCTCTGTTAACCGCTTCCAGGTCAGCAAAGCGCAGGTCAACTTGGCAACCGACCAGCAACACAGGTGTCCTCGGGCAGAAGTGTTTGATCTCTGGCAGCCACTTTGTCTTTACATGATGCAAAGAGTTGGGGTTGGCGATTGCAAAACAGACCACCACAACATCTGATCTGTTGCAGCCAAAAATGAGCCAAAAAAAACAAACAGTTTATATATTCTGGCCCTTGATGGAAAAACATTCAATGTTGTCCACCCAAAAGCATTCCAATAATATGTTCAATTTTGTTAATATTTCAATTCAATATTTTGCAGCTTGATAAATAAAATGTTTGTCTCTAAATATGTGCTAAATTGTGGTAGTCAAATAGATGTATGTTACATCTTAGGAAATGCCATGTACCATTGTAGGAGGGAGGGAAACAGTGGATGTGAGAGGAGAAAGGGAAATGGGTGGGAGTCCAGAGGGAGGGGATGGGATGGGAGGAGGGAGGGGAAGAGGTGAGAGGAGTAGGGGTGGGATAAGGGATCCAACATTGCCTGGCAACACCGGGTACCTTTGCTAGTTACAAAATAATAATCTTACTATAATGCAGCTGTTGCATATATGGGTATGTATGCAGCAGAAATAGCACCCCCTGGTGGTTTGTGTGCGAGCTCATAAGTGAATGGGAAACTGAAGCTGGAATTCAATTATAAAGAAATACAGTACTTGTTTATGCACACAAAATCATTTAATTTGAATCTAACTAAATAATGCAACTACCACAGAACATGGTTGTATAAGCTGTTTGGGAAGAACACTACTTAAGCGTCTAGAGCTCGTAATGATCATCATCATCATATTAACTGCACCTGAAGTTCAACTGCATAAATGCGGACGGTCTCAATCAAGAAGTCAAATAGCCAGGCCTAATATTTGTATATCATCAATTCAATTTGAAGTTATATATCAAATTTCAAATTGGTCATTATTTGGGCAATTGAATCAAATTAATTAAAATGCCAAAAAAACAACAACATTGTGTTCTTTAAGCTACTTTAAAATAATTTTCACAGAAAAGGTCACAAGCAGCCATGATGTGATCAGAATTATACATTTTTGGGGGGCATGATCTTGAGGCAGAGGGTTCTGGTCTACAAGTGTGATTCAGCATGTCCGTCAGCATCGTGCTGTCATGGGTGGAAACAAGATCCAAGAGGTGTGAAATCGGATGCCCTATGTTGCGACTCAACGACCTTATCCAACTGGTAATGTGTACATTGCAGTGCCTTTTGATGGATATAGTAGGTTTATAAAAGTAAGTTCCAGTCATTTAAGCTTAATATTAAGAAATAAACGTATGAATAATGACTAGCATTGAGAAAAGGGACCACGTTCATATGTATAGTTCGTGAAAGCAACTATCTGGAAGAAAGCAGTAAAAACAATAAGCAAGTGGATAGAAGTGAAGAAGAATGGGAGAGTAATTGATTGTGCAATTTGACGTAAATGTTTGTTTTTGCATGTTACCTGGTGGGTTCAGGTGCGGATCGTTTATAATGTGTGAAATGCATGCCAAAAATTATGAATGACCCATTGAACAACAACAATAACAACAATCTTGCAAAGTCCTTTTATGTGAGGCCACGAAGCAGATTCCCTATTTGCCTCTTCAATTATAAACTCTGGTACTGTTGGAACATAAAAGATTAAAACTTTACACCATGTTCATTAATACTGTAGTCTGCAACATAGATGGGTCTTTGATCAGTCCATGTCCCCATCTGGCTTTGCATCAAAATTACCGAGAGATTTTATATTTGGCAGAATTTGAAGCCATAGAGGTGAACAATCACTTGAACAAATGTTCTTGCTATGCTAGCAGGATCTTCTTCCCAGGATGATGAAACAGGATAGAAAACTCACACGTTTGTTAACAGTTCAGGCAAAATAACCGACAGAGCCTCAGCACAAGACCACACACAATAATCGCTTACACCTTGTAAGGAACTATCCCCCTTCTCTGTGGCTGTGGACCTGAGTAAATAAGGATTGTGGGATTTTCGGAGGTTGCAAAAACAAATTAAAAAACAAAAGAATCTGCAAGCAGGAAAAGGAATAGTGAGAGAAGGGATAAGGAGGGGAGAGCATGCCGTGTATAAAGGTGGCACCAGCTAGAAGGCACAGTTGAGATGCTTCGGCTAAAAGCAAGACAAATCAAGCACATGCAAGAAGACTATTCAGTGGCAAGAATGCTTTCCATAGGTCTTCTGGCCCTCTGTTGTATCCAGCTCAATGTGCATTCTCTGCTCTTGAGAATGTTCTGATGTGTACTGCCTCTCCATCTCAACTCTGCCAACCTGCAGGCTTCTTCCTGATATATTTTACTTGCATCCTCTTTAGCATTCTCCTGAGCCTAGTTGTGCCAACTAATGCTCTCCTGCCCACCCGGTGCATATCCAGCGCATCCATACTCCCAGGTACAGCACAAGTAAAACACTCATTCCCCTTGGTCCTGACAAACCAGCCATTCAGGGTGTCACTTGCTCAGTATGGATTTGGGAGTGTTCATAAAAGAGGGATGTGGAAAATGTGGGAAAGAAGGTTTCTGGCTAGGCAATCCTCATGATATTTGGTCTCTGTACAGTGGCCTGCAAAAGTGTTCACCCCCTACCAATAATTCCACATTTAAATGAATTATGAATTATGCAGAAAAAATGTTCCCAAATGAACTTTTTTATTCACAACTGAAGAGATCAAACTAAACACTTTTAATTGAAGGATGTTACATGTCAGGAATACCTGCAAAAAAACATGGACAAATCAAAATTCATTGGTTGAAAAAGTATTCTGCATCTGAATATTCTTTCAGAAACTCCATATGAGCTTTTAGATTCGTCTTTTTTCAAAAATAACTTTTTTTCTTGCCATCTGTCCATAGAGGCCAGCTTTATGAAGGGAACGGGATATTGTTGATTGAATAACACTGACCCCCATCTCAGACATTGAGTCCTGCAGATCTTTCAAAATCATTGTTGGATTTACAGTGACATCCCAAACTAGTTTCCTGCTGCTGAGTTTGAATTGGCGACCTGATCTGGGTAGAGTCTGGGTTGTATGATATGTCTTGCACTTCTTAATGATGGATTTCACCATACTCAAATGGATAATGAGTGACTTTGAAATCTTCTTATAACCTTATAACACCGGGTGGGCAGGAGAGCATTAGTTGGCACAACTAGGCTCAGGAGAATGAAGATTTCTTGGAAAGCTTCTTATAACCTCTCCTGAATGATGATTCTCCACCACTTTATGTCTAAATTCTTTATGAAGCTCCTTGGTCTTCATATTTGTCTGGTTGGTTGACCAAGTGAGATTCACATTAAAACTACTTAGATAAGTGGTTTTTGATTTTGGTGAAGATCCGAATTTGGATCTGGATACGATAATTATTTAATTTTCTAAGTGATTTTTCACCATTGAGAGATCGGGCCAAAAATGATATATCCATGATATTTCAAAAATGTATTGGGCCCAATATGTTCTGGCGGAGGTATGCACTCTACCGAGTGCCCTTCAAGTTTTTAAATTAACCCAATGATTACATACAGCTGAAAGCTATTCCACTTATTTTGTCATCTTTCAAACAAACAATTTGCTCCTGAGGTGATTTAGGGTTAATTTAGGAAAGGGTTTGAATACTTATGCAACTAAGAATCATCTGATTTTCTCTGTTGATCTAACTTATTCACATTTGATCTGCATTTTTAAGCTTTATCACTTTGGAGTAGTTTGTAAATGTTTTGGAGACATTAATTCAGTAATCTGAGAGGAAACCCTTCGAATAGTTTCAAACTGCTTAAAGGTAATCAGCCTAGATTTCTGAATGGGAAGCCATGTTTAATAAATATGTTGTTTCTGATTAGGTCACGGGTTCCCAACCGGGGGGGGGGGGGGAAATTTCCCCCAGGGGGGAAATTTGGGTGTTTCAGGGGGAAATTCTAGTCTGGAATTAAAATTCTGGAAATTATCAGAAAATAATTAGAAAATAATTTCCAGTCTTCTGTTCTTCTCTTCTCAGGAGTACCCGTTTCATGAACTTTACCCGCTTTCATTCTTATGTTTTATTTTCTTTCTTCTTTTTTAGTTTGTTCTTTTCTATTACATGTCTTAATATGATCTCTCTTGTTCTTTTCAGGTCGGCAAGTGATCATGTCGAAAAAACGAATATATTCAGAAGCATATCTAGACTTCGGTTTTACGTTCGTTGTGAATAACGGGGAACATCTGCCACAATGTGTCATCTGCACAAAGACCTTGGGGAATGGTAGCATGAAGCCATCCCAGATGAAGCAACACCTTCAAGGATGCCATCCCGAACTACAGAACAAGGATCGTGAATACTTCAAGCTGAAACAAAATTATCTGAAGAAGATGAGACTGGACTCAACTGGAACGTTTCGTCAGCAAACGGACGCTATTGTGAAAGCGTCATACGAAGTCTCGTACAAGATTGCGAGGGAGAAGAAACCACACACAATTGGTGAAACATTGGTGAAGCCCTGTATGCTGCAGTGCGTGAAGTTGGTCCTTGGTGAGGCCGCCCACAACAAGATGACCCAGATTTCCCTTTCAAACAACACCATTCGGTCACGGATCAATGATATGGCTGAGAGCATCAAGAACCAAGTTGTTCAGAAGGTTCGAGGGTCACAGTTTTTTTCGATTCAACTCGACGAATCGACAGATGTTGCGAATCTGTCCAGCTGTTGGTCTTTGTTCGTTATACCACCGAAAAAGGAATTGCAGAAGAATTCCTCTTCTGCAAACCTCTCCAGACCACGACCAAAGCTCAGGATGTGATGGACCTTATCAATGACTTTTTCGAAGACAGCAACATCAGCTGGGAGTCTCTGGTTGGGGTGTGCACGGATGGTGCCCCAGCCATGCTCGGCTCTCGATCGGGGTTCGTCACGCTCGTCAAGCAAAAGAATCCGGCAGTGGAATCGACACACTGTCTGATCCACAAAGAGGCACTTGCTTCGAGAACTCTCCCCAAGAACTTCAAGCAGCATCTCGAGACTGTCATCAAAGTCGTCAACTTTATCAAGGGTTCCGCGCTGAACACTCGGCTGTTCCGTCGGCTCTGTGAAGGCATGGAAGCCGACCACGAATCATTGCTGTTTCATATTCAGGTGAGGTGGCTCTCAAAGGGAAACATGTTGCAGCGAGTCCTGGAATTGTTTGATGAGGTGGTGGCCTTCCTTCGGGCCCAAGAGAATGTTGTGCTTCTGGAGGCATTGAAGGGTGAGTTTTTCCGTGTGCGGCTGTCCTACTTGTCCGATATTTTCAGTGCATTGAACGAGCTCAACAGGAAACTGCAGGGCAAAGGGACCAACATTCTTTTTCAGTCGGACAAGATCAGAGCTTTCGTGGCTAAACTGGAACTGTGGAAGAAAAGAGTGGGGAGTGGAAGTTTTTCCTCATTCCTCGCTCTGAACGAATGTGTGGAGGATATGGAGGATGGTCTGCCTGATTCAATAGCCGAGGATATCAAACAACACCTCGAAGGGTTGGAGGAAGAATTCAAGTATTACTTCCCGGGGATCACAAACGAGAGCAAAGAGAACAAACTTATCAGAGACCCATTTCAGAGGAACGTTGATGATGTGCCAGAAGCGTGGCAGGAAGAGTTCCTGGACTTGAAAAACGGCTCTACAGCGAAGGATGCCTTCCAGAATATGGAACTGGAAGAGTTTTGGACCCAAGTCCAAGGAACCTACCCACTTCTTGCGACCAATGCTCTGCGGATATTGGTCCAGTTTTCTTCCACCTACCTGTGAGACAGGATTTTCGGCACTGGTACACCTCAAAACAAAGGCATGCAACAAGTTGGAGGTGGAGGCGGATCTTCGCTGTGCGCTCTCCATAACTCCCCCAGACATTGAAGGACTCGTGAACGGCAAACAATGCCAGAAGTCACACTAAAATGCTGTGTTCTTATTCAATACAATTTAATGTTAGCTGTGTTAGTGCATTTGAAAAATAAATTAGTAAATAGTCTCAGTGTGTTTTAACTGTTCTTTCTCTCATACACATGAAGGGGGAAATCTGGATGGTTGAATTGGGTGCAGGGGGAAATGACAGAAAAAAGGTTGGGAACCACTGGATTAGGTGTATGAGGGAAGTGCAGTGGATGTAGTGTATCTACACTTTCAGAAGGCATTTGGTAAGGTAACACAGAGGAGGTTGTTTGTCAAGGTGAGGGCTTGTGGAGTGGCTCGTTTGGTAACTAACTGGATTGGAAGCTGGCTTTGTGATGTGAAGTAAAGAGTGGCTGTGAGTGGGAATATGTCTGGCTGGGAGGATGTAAGTCATGGGTACCTCAGGTATCAGTACTGCAACCATTATTATTCTTATTCACATCAGTAATTTTCAGCAATGCCACGATCTTTCCTGGGAAAGCCCCATCTCCAAGCTGCCCTCCAAAGCAGGTCGGTGGTCTTTCTGTCTTCTACCGTCCCATCTCTGGCATTGCCAACCCCCCCACCCCACCCGGCTCTGTCTGTGATCTGTCCCCCCTATATTTCCTCAGGACACTCAAGGTCTGCAAAAAACCCCTTCTGGTGAACTGCCGAAATCAAGAATCACTGCTCACCTTCATTCTTTCATTCCGCTGTTTTTTCCTGCCTCTGGAACGAACTCCCACACCACAATCCCTTCAATCCCACTCTTCCCTCCAGGTCTTAAAAACAGCTGTTCACCACCATCTCATATCTTCCCCCATCCAAAATCTTGATCTTTACTATCCCCGTTAATCTATCCCAAACCCACCTCCTTCAAATTCCCTGTTTTCCTTCCTGAAAGTTCCTGGAGTACCATCTTGTTTACCCCGTGTACCCTGCCCCAACCCTCTCTCTTCCACAGATCTCCTATTGTCCGTGTTCCCCACTATTTTGTGCTTCCCTGTCCCACCCCTCTTGACTCCTGCCTCCTGTATTAGCTCTCACATGAGTCTCAATATGGTATACAAAACAAAAAAAATTTTTGGGGACAATAAGGTTAACAGTCAGCTTTCCAAATTTTTAGATGAGACAAAGCTTGGACCTAAGGTAGATAGAAGATAAGGGGTGATCAGGATAGGGAAAGTCGAGATACTGTCATAGATTGGGAAAAATATTGGGAGATGCAGTTTAACATCAAGACGTGTAAGGTGCTAGGGATGGGAAAGATAAAGAAAATAGGGACAACATAAATGCAGGGGCAGTCTTGGAGGGTATCACACAGGAGAAGGATATTGGGGTGGGAATAGATACGGGTGGGGGGGAGGGGTGGGGGTATTAAGCAGACAGTACAGTGCCAGGCAGATTTGGGTAAAGCTATCAGGGTTTAAGGTTGCATTCGGCGTTAGGGAAATAAATTACAAATCAAAAGATGTAGTGTTAACACTGTGCAGGAATTTAGTGAGGCCTCATCTAGAATATTGTATGAAGTTTTGGTTTCCACATCTCAGGAAGCATGTAACTGCCATAGGGAGGGCTCAGCATAGGGATACTAAATTGATTTTGGGGCTCCTTGATTAAGCTATGGGAAGCAGCTGAAGGAGACATGACTTTATACAGTATAAAGAATGTAATGATGAGGGGATTTGATTGAGATGTTTCGGATAATGAAGGTTTAGGATACTTAGTCTATAGACTAAGTAAGTGCAAAAGAGTTTTTCTGCAGAATGAAAAGTCATAGGACCAGGGGCCATAGACTGTAAGTAAAGAAGATAAGATTTAAGACAGTAATAAGGCAGGGGTCTTTCAGTCAGAGAGTAGGTCATACATTGAACGGTCTCCCTATAAAAGTAGTCACAGAAGAAAGAGTAACTACGTTTAATTTGGAATTAGATGGGTACCGAGAAGCATTTCAGATGAAGGAGCACAGGGATAGTGGCAGGACTTGTAGGGAGCTTGCTTCTGGATGGGTGATAGCATCTGGTGTTGGTGGAGTGCAGGTATGATAGGCTGAATGACCTCCTCCTGCACCAAAGTTCCTTGTTATTCCTTGTTAATATCAGATTCTGGATATGAGACAGGAGAAGAGTATATCACCTGCCGTAAGCAAAGCGCCGATCTTTGTGGTGATCACCAAAAGTGTCCCATAGGCGCAAGGACACATTCACTTCATCCACAACATCATGGGATCGTTCCAGCACCTGTTGCAGAAATAAAACGCATTCATTAAATGTATTTTGCCAGACCTGCCACTTTGACGTAATGCTTAGAGAGTCTGCTGTGAGTCTGGAAGGTTGGCAGTTTGAACCTCAGCAGAGTCATACCAAAGACTTCAAAAATGGTATGTGCTGCTTCCTTACTTGATACAAAGCAATTAAAAAGGATAGAGCATGGACAAACAATCATAAGCTGGTGATCATTGCGCTGGCCATGATGGACCTAATTGTGTCCTCCTACATTGAAGTTCCTTGCAAAGAAACTCTGTTAGTAAACTGAGGAAATAAAACACGTTTTTTAAAAGTTATTGCAAAAGCAAAAAGAGGAAAACACCCTCAAGATTTATCCTCACCTCCTGGCAGACCCGGTAATGATCAATCGCCCATACTGTGGGAACATGTGTTGCCAAGAGCTGGTACTGGCTGAGTGTGGCATTACAGGCTCGAGCACATATGAGCCTGGTCTTTCCAACTGCATTGTCTCCAACCACGACACACTTGATTGTCTCCACATTGGGCCTTTCATAGTCCATAACTGTGCCAGGGCGGTGTGTCGACATGGCATCAGCTGGATATTCTAAGAGCAGAGGTATACAAGAGCAGAGGCATCCCATCATGATTGATATAATTTCCATCTCAAATTAATAGTCTATAGACGGGTCAATATACTGCCTGACCCCCAAAAAATTGCAAATTTTTGTTTTATGCTTATTTCTAGTAGTGTATGATGTGGAAGACAACATATTAAAAGTTGGACAATTTTGACGCATGGGAAAGTCCTTCAGTGACGTCAGAAAACAAGATGGCTGCCGGCAGATAAAACGTCAAAAAATTGACTGATAATCATCAGACCACTAACAATTTAAAGTTAATTTTACACCAATATTTGTATTATGATCGTTGCTGGTAGTTTATGCAGTGCTAATCCTGAGACCATTCGCAATTTAAAGTAAATATTTGCACAAATATATGTTCTTTGATTGTTTCTGCCAGTCTATGACAGAGAAAGCAACATATAAAAAATTGGACAATTTTGACACATGTGGAAGTACCATATGCCTTCTAGTCTTAGATTCCAGTTTCATCGTCCTCCTCCTCCTCTATCTCTGGTTCAACACTCATATTGTCACAGTTGCTGTCCTGGCAATGTCCACATGCACTGGTGCATTCTAATCCATGCTTCCTACATGAACACATTAGTGTTTTGCACCCCCCTGAACAGTTGTAGTGAATCATCTGAAGTAGTATGTCTAGAGCAGGGCTTTTGTCTATCATCACTGGAACAGGTTTTCCTCCTTCTACCTTCCATCCCCACTCCGTTGGCTCCATTCCACAACAAAGGCCCATCCATTCCATTACCTGGTAATCGGTCCACAGAGAATGAAACTTGCAGGCAGCGGATGTCGGGGGCAGTCTTTCAGGAGTGACAAATGCCCTAGCCCTTGCAAACTTTTTGCAGAGAATGTTTTGTCTGATCGATGCCAATGAGTCGTTCTGATTTGCTTTAAACAATGCCACCATTGCTCTGCAGCCTGCAGTTTCAATAACATCCTGACTCTGCTGTGGTTTACAGAACACCTTTGAGCTGTCTATCAGTTCCTTTTCTTTCTTGATGATTCTTTGAAACCCTGACTTCTTTCCAATCCCAAAGACACGAGACGTTGCGTCACAGCCAGTTAATGCATGAAGGAACAATATATCTCTGCAGGCTGCATTTCCAAGTATCTGCTGAAGGACTTTGATATTGTAGACATTTGATTTTGCCTTGTCAGAACGGAAATGGAGTTCAATGCAGTTTGTCTCCACCATATAGAAGAGCAGGAGGAGAAGGAGATCTGTATCTTCTCCAATGAGGGTTGTAGATCTGGAAGCCGCATTTGCGACGGCCGCTTTTGCAATCTCAACATCAGCATCTCCCTCTGCTTGGATCACCTCACAGCCTTCCTTGCGCAACACCTCTATAATCAACAGTATCATTGCCTGCTTGTTTGACTCATTCGACAGAAAGTCCTCCTTTTTCCCAACAAATTTTGTTGACTCCGTAATGTTAACCTTGGTGGCATTCTTGTTTCTATTCCGACGTTGATAAGAACAGTCCTTTGTGCTTGGCCCAGCCTCATAACCATCAAACACAACAGTAGCTTTGCCATAGTGTCTGACTGTAAATGAGGCATATTCATCTGCAATGGAACTGTAGGTGAATCCCTCTGTCCACTTTAAGCAGTGAATAAGTGATCCCCCGTCAAGAACATAGTGATCTGTTCCTGGAACTGTCTGGTTGACAGCATTGTCAGATTTGGTTGTAGCATAATTCCTTATTGCCTCTGCCAACTGTGGTTTATCTGGCTGGCGCAGGATGTTTTTTGCCTCAAAAAGAGACATTGGGTATGGGCAGAGTTCATATTTCATCACTTCACCTATCTGGAGATCTCCCGTCTGTGACACGACTAAGAACCTCTGGAATAGTAATGCTGGATCTATTGTCCGGTCCTCAGCAACTTTGACTGCCCTGCTGGATGCAAGTGTCTTGACTTTAGAACTCCTTTTGTGTGAATAGGAGTAAGCTGGGTGATCATCCATCTTCTTGACAATGTCACTTCCTACTTTGAATAGGTCATGAACATTGACATCCTCACTTGCAGTAACCCCTGTGATGACATTGCGCAATGACTTGTCATCAGAAAATGGTGTGAAGCTGTCCAGTTTTTCGGCAACTTTGCCACGATCAGCTTCATCTCGACTCACCCTGGATATTGTCAACTCCTTATGTTGTTAACTTGTTGAGTAGCTACTCGAGGTCAGTTCTTGCATAGCAAGGTTGTAGGAGGACGATATGGTTGAAGACAGAGTCCAAACTGCTCTCTGGTGCTCTGACATCCCACTTCCTCGAGTCAGCCCCCCTTGGCTTTTCAGTGAGCGCATTAATGTCTGTTCTATCACAAGATCAGAGCCTAGGCCAGCCCAGTATTGGTCACTGCGCCGGATTACATGATAACCAGATTGGAACTTCTGATGAACCTCAGGGTTGTCATCCTCTAACGCAAGCATCTTCTCGAGATAGAGTTGAGCTGACTTCAGGTAATTGGGATGGCCAGCAGCTACAAATATCGGCAAGCAAGCTGATATGGCTTGGAGATGCATCTCCCAGGACCCCGTCCGATCAGCTGCCACAAGTGCCCTCACAATTCCCAACATACGCTGGTAGTTGATCCAAAGTGCACTGGTTTTCGAGTCCTTTGCAAGTTTATTCCTTTCCTGATTCAATCTATTGTCAATGAAATGAATGCACTCTGATTGCAACACAGACTCTATAGTGTCACTTTTGACAGTCTCCAGGGAAATGTACAGTCGCTCCAGTTCTGCCACTTGTTCTTGAAACCCAGGGTCAACTTCCACAATCTTGCCAACAACCTGACGTGTAAGACACTGATCCACAAGCAAATGGCCACGAAAAGCACGTTGCACCGCCTTCCCACTCAGCATGTGCACAACAGCATTTTGACCATACACTGTTTCCAGGATCTCTTTCAGTCCACTTTCATCCATCAAACTTCCAATGGCACCCAACAAATTCATTAATGTGAGGAAGCTCCCAAGCAGTAGCACTGCATTATGGATTGGGTTATCAGCAGGAAGAGCATTCACTATCTCAGAGGCCTTCCAAAACAGCGGTTGGTCAAATGTGATGATTGCTGGCATGTTGTGTTTTGATGCAAGTTTGCTCAGGTAATCAAGAGTTGACAAGATGCAGGTTTTGTCACCTGGGTTCATATCAATCATTGGGAGAAACTGTATTGAGGCTTTCCCTGGGTGATCAAACTCCTCATGCAGAAAGTGCATCATGCCTTGCCAATTTGGTGCACTCTTTTCGAAGCAAAATGACATCTCCCATAATATGTCAATTGTGCGATCACAAATTGATAACAAAGGGAGGGGCTGAAATTTGAGGTTGCGGTTGATGTGCTCTGCATAGCGGTAATCTATTATATTGATCTTCGTCAGTTCGACGAGCTTCCTGTCAGACATTTTCTTTCTAGATATGATGTGGCTAGATTGCCACCCTGGTGTAATAGCTGCTATCATGCCCATCCCATGAAAGGTACCCTTTCCATCCAACGTTATGATGTTGTGGTCCACATTGTCTTCAGCAAATAACAAGGATGTATCAAGAATGTCGGTGTCACCTCCAAACACATCCGGAGCAAGAGAAGAGGCTGCATTTACTTCAAACCGTTGCACTTCGGAGTAAGATGAGGAAAAGCCAAAGGTTGATAGACTATCTATCAAGAAACGAGACCTATACAAGTGATGCATTTGCACTGCAAGACCAAGCTGCAATGGTGCAATTACAGCCCTTGGACGCATTGCTTGGATGACTGCTTGTCCAATACCAGCAACCTCCCTAGATGTATCTTTCCCGACCAAAAGATGCTGCAGCAAGAATCGCAGGCTAGCTGGGACATACCCCAATGCAGCAGTAAGGCTTAGGTCTGCAGTAGTTGGGTATGTATCCCCATGTGGTGCAACTGTTGTTTTTATGTCACTTTTTATTAGTTTTGCAGCAGTCTGAAGAATTGCACGTTTTTGTGCTTCTTCATCATCTTCTCGTGGTGCATTGTAGTGGTCACGGAGGATCTGGGACGTTTTTTCTCTGAATGTCACAATGTCTTTTAAGCCTCTACCCTCTGCCATGAATATAGATTCACCATATCGTTTTTTAAGCTGTTCCTTCATGTATTGGTTCCCATATGCATTGGATTCACTATCGCCCAGGTATTGTTCCATTCTAGCCACGAGGTCTGTAATTGTTAACTGTTCCT
>NC_140961.1:128511582-128514082 GCF_056783735.1 Eptatretus burgeri
ATCCCACTGTATGTTCACTCTCATCGAGGAGGGTGAAAGCCGTTACGGCCATTTCCTTTTGGTATTATATATACGAGTGCGTGCCTGTGGTGCGTGCCCGTAGGTGCGGGCCCGTACGTGAGTGGCCGTACGTGCAAAAAAAAATTAATTGTGACGTCATAGCACCACGTCCTGTCATTTGTTGGCAAATAGGTGGTCGTAACTTGGGAACCGCTTATCCGATTAATATGAAACCATGAAAAGGCACATCCACAGGCCCCCAGCAATATTCCTGGCAAATTTCAATTACATCGGACCAGGGGTAGTCGAGAAACAGCGGTCGCAGACACACAGACAGACAGACACACTGACACACACACACACACACACACACACACACACACACACACACACACACACACACACACACACACACACACACACACACACTGCTGGAATTATACATACTAGTACGTGCCCGTAAAAATAAATAAATAAATAAATATTCAAACCGCGAGCAACAAACAACAGCCACACAGGCCGTTTCTTCGTTCTCGTGTGCCCGTACGTGCGTGGCCCAGTAGTTCGCATATTATTCATAGTTACGATTATTTGCAATTTAGTTGTAATGCCCAAATATTCAATAAACGCCAACGTATTTTACCTTTTCGCAATGTCGTGGCAAGGAAAAACAAAAGAGAAGAGAAGAGAGAGAAAAAAAATTTACTTCCTGGTTCGGAGCATACCAGCACTCTGATGTTACCGAAATTTATACACCGTCTAAAATGAAAACGATCATAACTTGGGGCATTGCGTTTATCTATAAATGCGCATAAGAAATCGAGAAATTATAAGAATACACGAAGTCATCACTATCCGGAAGTCCGTACGTTGTAACCTGTAATGGGGAACGCGGCTGAGCTTCCCTTCCCCATCAGCTACGCCCACGCAACAACGTGTCTTGTCATTGGTTTGGTAAATAAATGGCCATAACTTGGGAAGCACTTGTCCGATTAATATCAAACCTTGAAAAGGCACATCCTCAGGTCCCCAGCAATATATCTGGAAAGTTTCAATTAGATCGGACCAGTGGTTGTCGAGAAACAGCGGTCACAGAGACAGACGCAGACACAGACACAGACACAGAGACAGACACACACACAGATTGCTGGAATTATATATATCAGTACGTGCCCATAAAAAAATTAATAAATAAATATTCAAACCGTGAGCAACAAACAACAACCACGCAGGCCGTTTCTTCGCTCTCGATTACCCGGACGTGCGTGGCCCGGAAGTTCGAATATGATTCGCAGTTACGATTATTCGCAATTTAGTTTTAATACCCAATTATTCAATTAGCACCAACGTATTTTTTCCTTTTCGCAATTTCGTGGCAAGGAAAAACAAAAAGGGAAGAGAAGAGAGAGAAAAAAAAATTGCTTCCTGGTTCGGAGAATACCAGCACTCTGATGCTACCGAAATTTATGCACCGTCTATTATGAAAACGATCATAACTTGGGGCATTGTGTTTATCTATAAATGCGCATAAGAAATCGAGAAATTATTAGAATAAACGAAGTCATCACTATCCGGAAGTCCATACGTTGTTACCCGTAATGGATCCGGAAGTCCGTACGTTGTAACCCGTAATGGCGAACGCGGCTGAGCTTCCCTTCCCCATCGGCCACGCCCACGCAACAACGTGTCTTGTCATTGGTTTGGTAAATAAATGGCCATAACTTGGGAATCACTTCTCCGATTAATATCAAACCTTAAAAAGACACATCCTCAGAGCCCCAGCAATATACCTGGCAAGTTTCAATTAGATCGGACCAGCGGTTGTCGAGAAACAGCGGTCAGACACACACACACACACACACACACACACACACACACACACACACACACACACACACACACACACACACATACACAGACATTGCTGGAATTATAGATACTAGTGCATGCCCGTAGATGCGTGGCCGTACGTGCAACCCCCCCCCCCCCCGCAAAAAACTCAAACCGCGTGCCAGAAACAACAACCACACAAGCCGTTCCTTCGCTTTCATGAGCCCGTACGTGCGTGGCTGTACGTGCAAAAAAAAAAAATATATATATATATATATATATATATATATATATATATATATATATATATATATATATATATATATATATATATACAAATATATATATATATGTACTTTAAAACCGCTTGACAGAAACAAATACACAGGCCGTTCCTTCGCTCTCGCGTGGCCGTACGTGCATGGCCGTACGTGCGTGGCCGTACGTGCGTGGCTGTACGTGTGTGGCCATACATGCATGGCGGTACATGCATGGCCGTACGTGCGTGCCCATACGTGCATGCCCATACGTGCGTGCCCATACGTGCGTGGCCGTACATACAAAAAAAAAATAAAAAACTTTCATACCGCGTGTCAGAAACAACAACCACACAGGCCGTTCCTTCGCTCTCGCGTGCCCATATGTGCGTGGCTGTACATAAAAAAAAACT
>NC_140961.1:128514582-128519582 GCF_056783735.1 Eptatretus burgeri
CAAGGCAGTGTCTTGGACAAAGCCCTATTCCTAATCTTCATCAACAGACTTTTAACTCTCTTGAAAATACTCTATCTTTTTGCTGTTGACACCCCCCCACCCCCAGCTGTAGCATGTGTCATCCCTTAGATATAGGCAGGCAGCAGCCTCTTCCCTCTATGGATAGCTAGATAGAATCAGGAGCTGGTGCAATGTGTTGCACTTGGAAAATGTCATTCAATTCTGATGAATCTCACACTGTCTCTCAGGAAAGTCCGTCTGACAAACCTCCTGTTTACGTTAACAATCCCTGTTGATGAAGTTTAGTTAAAAAATTTCTTGGGCAAACCACATATCTACGTTGGCCTCCAAAGCCAGGTGCTGACAGGGCATCCTCAATCATGCTAAGTCTTTCCTTGGCACATATGAACTTTTATCTACTTACAAGGTCTTCATCCTCACATTGATTACTACTCTCCCCTTTGGGCTGGTGCCCCTGAATCATAATGTTCAGTCTGATGCTTTGAAACCAAGACCTTTAAAATCAATGGAATCTCCCGTGATGAAGCCGAGTCTCTGGGACTATCAGTTTGACAATGCATACAGGTCAGTGGTCCATCTATCTACTCCCGCATCTGCTCTGGTCCTGCACCCTCTGCCATTTTTTAATGTCCTGTCCATCCACCCCCCCCTCACCCAACCGAGGTTTCTGGAGGCCACATGCGATCTCCCAGAAATACCCTTCTGGTGAAATGCAAAATCCAAACTCACTGCTCACCTCTATTTATTCATTCCTCTATTCCCCACCTGTGGAACCAGCTTCCTTCATCTGTTCAATCTCATTACTGTCCAAAACTTGAAGACAGCTGTTCATCTCAGATCACCTCCTCATCCAGAACAATGATCTTTTCTCCCACCATCAACCCTCCCCAAGCCCAACCCTTTCCAGGTTTCCAGTTTTACCTTCCACTTCTGTTAATTGAGAGTTTCCGTCTGCATCGATCTTGTTCACCCATGTGTTCTCCCCTTGCTCTCATTCTTCCCCACGTCCCTTATCCATCCACGTCTCCCTCGGTCACACTGTTGGTATGTCCCCCCTCCCTCCCCCATTTTCTACTGTTCTCAATGTCATTCTGTTATGTCCTGGTCCGTTCTTTATTCCAGCTCCTCCACGAGCTTTGACTCTGCACACAAATTATTTTTTATTCCAGGCTTATATTAAATTGATTTACCAAAACTCACAAGAATTTCATCCAACATCCGTTAAACAGTGATCATACCAGACTCGGTGGCGTAAAGGGTAGAGAGTCCACTCCGAGTCTGGGAAGCCAGCAATTTGAACCATGGCAGAGTCAAACCAAAGTCTCTTAAAATGGCATAGGCTGCTTCTTTGCTTGATGCTCAACATTTAAAAAGTGATAAAGTGCAGACAAACAACAAGGAGGGGAACCATTGTGCAGGGTTGATGGGCCTAATGGCCTCCTCCTGTGCTGAAGTTCTTCACAAGGGAATGGATCATATTTACTGTGGAAACCAATCTGTAAATAACAATGTAATGTTGGTGTCCAGGTTTACTACATCACAGGTATCTGCTCCGCTGATGGGCACAGCACACACTTAATTTTAGAATTACAACAGCTCTCCTCTCACACATTCCTGAACAAATTAGTCAGCACAGCAACCCATTCGTGAAGAGGCCTCACCATCCCACTTGTGATCCTTTGTGACATCATCCTCATGCTCTTTCTGCAAACTCTGCACTTTTTGAAGTACGTTGGTCCCCTTGCCAGCTGCTGCACTCTGGGGCTGAGGTTGAGCAGGTGGGTACTCTGGTTCTGAAGCTTGTGTCATTGAGGTGAGATGCGTCTGACCCTGGGCAGGCTGAAAGTCCACATTCTGGCTGGGTGGAGATGAGGTCCTGAAATCATCTGGCAGGGTTTTGGCTGAGAAGTAAAAGAAGTCCCAGTAACTTAAAATTCTTACTCTTTTTTCCCCCCCCCTCTTAAAAATGATGAGCTTTAAATTATGATGAAAAACATTACAATAAAAACCACCAAACGGCCGTCATGAATCGGTAGATTCAGCCCCACCGGTAGTAACCATATCATATTGCACACCATTGGAATCCACTTCACAAATTTAGATGCAAAAAAAACATTTTCAAACCTAAAGGGTAAGGGGTTTAGGGTGGGGGAGACCCCAATTCTATCGATGTAAATATGCATCAATAGCACCCACCACCCGGTGATTGGGAGTGCTACATATCATCTTATCTATTTCACCAAGCTCACAATTCTGGTGCCCAACAACCAGATGCAAAATGTTGTTTATCTAGAACACTGCAGTTGCCATTATTGTGAAGTATTTCCTGATTGTATCGTATTATGGCCTGTTTTGCCTGTTATTTTATATTAAATATTGCATACAGGTATCCCTTGCTCAACGAAGGTTTGCAGAGTGAAGGTTCCCCACAAGGAATGGTTTCATTTAGGGCTAATCATCACTTAACAAAGGTCTTCATTCATGCCAAAGAAGGAGCCAACAGTGTCATGGTGATAGTGCAATGTCACTTGCGTGGTGATGAAAAGTATGATACTTGTTCAACTGATTAACTTCCTTACCCTGGCCAAATGTTGGAACCCAGATTTGGTAGCATTCTGACTGGTGGGTCTGGAGAACGAGATTTTGGAAGGAATTTACATGATTTTCCCCAAAATGGACTCCAAGTGAGCCATTTTGAGACACTTCCGGTCATGTGATCGGCATGATTTCCGCGATTAAACATCAGGACCCCATGCTAATGTTTGTAACCCAAATTTGGTAGCATTCTGACTGGCGGATCTGGAGAAGAAGATTTTAGAAGAAATTTACTAAGCAGGCCATTTTGTCCTACTTAACGTCATGTGACCGGAACAAGCTTTGCAATCCCCGTTACCAGTCAGGAGCGGAACGTTGCTGCCAAATTTCAGCCAGATCCCGTTTCCAGCAGCTGCTTCCTGTGCTGCTTTTGAAAATTTCAGCAAACAAGCAAAGCTTAACATTCAATCAGAAGAAATGCATGATACCAAACAATATACATTTTAAACGTATAAATACAACATGGAATCACAGTTTGTTTATCAAGTGTGTTAAGATAGAATCTGGGCTGACAGGATGGCCTCAAAGTAAGCACACTCATCACTAAGCTGTCTAGCCTGGGTTTGAATCTCAGCCCAGCTATAAACTGTCATTCCTGCGCGTTTCACAGACTGGGTCAATCATGAATGTATGTGCTGACCCTCTGATGGATGCCCAGTTGATTGTCCCATCTCAGGACATTAGTTGGTGGACATAAAAATACCCCTAAAATGTCCTTCGTGAAGAGTGGGCAAGCTATTGGCAGCACCGTGGACAAATTACAAATTCCTGCTCCAACTAACTCCAACTGTCATCGGTTGGCAAACATTGTGCAGGCTTCATCGGCCGAATGGTCTCTTTCTGTGTTGAAGTTCTTTGGAAGGTAAATCATCTGTTCTCTACCGTATCTCAACCGTGGTGTCTGTCCGTGCGCTTGTCTGTCTCCCATTTACGGCAGCCTCTTCCCACGCTGCATTTGAATCGCTCATCATTGACTTGAAATGATGGGAGAACAGGAATGAGAAATGTTGATGCAAACAGGATGGATACTTTGGCTTGTTTTTCCCATCACTGGGGATACTTTTCCGAGTTACCGATATAAATGCAAGTGTGATTGTATTTGAATGGAAGGAGAGTTGGGGAATGAGGGTGTAGAAGGGACTTGGGAAAGGGGGTTTGTGGTTTGAGGTGGGGGGGGGAGTTGGTAGGGGGTGTTGAGAACTTGGGGTTGGGAATAGGCTTAAGCCTGTATCTCACTGGGCTGCGATAGCTCGCGACTAGTTGGAGACACCAAATTGCGATAATTTTCACTTGGAATCACACTGAATTTACACTAAAACACATTCGTGTATGTCTCACGAATTTCGCACGAATGTCCCACGAACTCCCGGATGAACTTCGCCTGGAGTTCGCATACATGTCGCACGACATTCACGCGACGTTCAGGTGACAAAACTGAGATTTTTTGCCACATGCAACTGTCATGCAACGGTTACACGGCGGTCGTGCGACCATCGCGCATATGTCGTGCAACAGTCGCACGACAATTGAGAAATCGGGACTATATATATATATATATATATATATATATATATATATATATATATATATATATATATATATATATATATATATATATATTAATATATATATATATATATATATATATATAATATATAAATATATAAATACAAATATATATATACATATATATATATATATATATATATATATATATATATATATATATATATATATATATATATATATATATATATATATATATATATATATATATAGTTACGAATTTGGAATTCAATTGCACAGAACATACAGGTTCCCTTAGTCAGCTTTGTCGATAAGTGCATGTTCCCTAGATAGCTCACCTTCCATTGTTTAAATGTTTAGAGATCGATTAGATGCGCTGTGAATTGATTTAATAGTGAGGGAATGAAACAATGGAGACGTCCTTCCCCCTCTTCTGCAAAGAGGAAGAAGAACCCTGCCATCCCGTGACGTCAACAACTCCCTCCCACCCGTGGTTGAGCGGGGGGTGGATCACGAGGGCATGAGTCATGCCAGGTGCGGGGGAGGGGGTGCAAAGGATAAAGAGGACATCTTTTCTTTGTTCGCGTGGGAGTCCTGTGTAAAAGAGTTTGTGGGAGTCCCGTGGTAGGGCTGAGTTCGTGGGCTGAGTTCGTGAAAGTCCCGTGAGAAGAGTTCGAAAAGAGTCCCGTGGGAGTCCCGTGGTAGGGCTGAGTTCGTGGGCTGAGTTCGTGGGAGTCCCGTGGCAGAGTTCGTGTGCTGAGTCCCGTGGGAGGAGTAAGCTTTTTGCTTCGGCAGTTGGGGGAGTCGGGAGGAAGCCAGAAGCCAAGGAGCTGCGTGGAAGTCTGGGCGTCGCGAAG
>NC_140961.1:128527082-128529582 GCF_056783735.1 Eptatretus burgeri
GCTTCCCAGCACGCCGTGTGTGGATGAGGCACGGAGTGTGGGTGAGGCACCGCGGGTGAGTGCCCCCGCGTGTGTGGATGAGGCACCGCGGTTGAGTGCCCCCGCGTGTGTGAGCGAGGGACGGTGTGTGGATGAGGAACCGCAGGTGAGTGCCCCCGCGTGTGTGAATGAGGCACGGAGTGTGGATGAGGCACCGCGGTTGAGTGCCCCCGCGTGTGTGAGTGAGGGACGGTGTGTGGATGAGGCACCGCGGGTGAGTGCCCCCGCGTGTGTGGATGAGGCACGGAGTGTGAGTGAGGCACCGCGGGTGAGTGCCCCCGCGTGTGTGGATGAGGCACGGAGTGTGAGTGAGGCACAGCGGTTGAGTTCCCCCGCGTGTGTGAGTAGTATGGTTTGTGTGAGTTGTGAGGCACGCGTGGGTGAACGGCCGTGTGCAAGGTCGTTGTGTGCAAGGGAGACCGTGTGTGTGAGAGAGCGGTATGAGAGGGAGATGTCGGTCGGCATGCGGGAGCACGCAGCCGCGTCTCCCCGTGTGAATGTGATGGTGTGGACTGTGTGCGTCGTGACACGCAGGTATGCGTGTGTGGAATGGAGACGGAGACGGCGACAGAGGAGAGAAAGCCGAGTAGCGGCTGTAGTTGTTTCGAGGACCGTGCCGGGTTCACCCAGCAGTGAGCACGCGGTCCGTGCTGTGCAACGCACGAGACCGCCACGTGCTCGCTTGCGAGAGTGAAGTCCCGGTCCGGAAACGCACGCGGTGGATTTGCCGATCCCGCGGACGGACAAAGTTTAGGCAGGTAAATGGATTTGGACCGGACGGGTTCTCCACGCGATCGTGTGTGTTGAGCTCCAACGGGCAAAGCACATGTGTTCGCGTGGGGAACCCCTCGAGACGTGGGGCTTGTGTTTTTTTTTTTTGCGCACGGTGACGTCATGGCTGCACGTGTGGTTGGAATCCGGCAGGAGGGGTATCTCTGCCGGATGGTAGCGTCCAAGGAGGGACGAGGAACACGTGCAGCTGCATGACGTCACGGGCAGGTGCAAAGTGCGCGAGCTCTGAGTTGCCGCGCAGGTGCTGCGCATAAAAAAAAGAAAAAAGAAAAGCAAGCCTCACTTTCGGGTGTACAGGATTCCTGGGCAAGGGGTGAAAGACCCCCTTACCCGGGGCACAGGATGGAAACTAGTTAGGGGGAAGGGTGAGCTTAGTTAGACCGACTTCATGGGGCAGGGGTAAGTCCTCATGGAGTCCGTGGAATGGATTAGTTAGAGGGATTGTAGCCAGATTTAGGTTGGGAAATAAAATGGGATTATTTTGGAGACAGAGACAGACTTTGGATGTGTAGAGGGGACGTAGTTTAGCTACGTAGTGTTAAATGGAACGTGCTGTAGTTTAAGGGACGACGTGGGAGCACGAGTTAGTTAGGGGATGTAGTTAGGAGGATGGCAGAGTTCAGTGGTGTGTGTATTGAAGAGATGAGAGTTGTGAGGTGAGTACTTGGTGAGTGAGTGAGGCCAGCGGGTCTGTGTGTATGGAGTGAATGGGGAATGCATGGTGCGATGAGTGATTGGGGGGGAGGAGTGACTCCCGCCCAAGGGACCCCGGGGTCAGTGTAGAGTGAGTTAGCTGGGTTAGTCAAATTGAAAAATGGAGGTCGTTTTGTTGTTGGTGGGAAAGTAGGCTCGAGACCCATTTGGAGGGGTGCAGGAGCCCTGTTGACGGGCTTGGGAGCGTGGCTGCGAAAGGTGAGTATCGCTGAGTGGGTACCCCGGGCACCAGGCTAGTCGGCCGCGGTAGGCCATGGGCCCATGGGGGGCCGGGATAGAGTAGTGGGCACGGGTGCGCCTGCTTGGTGCGGGGGCCCGGGGCGCCATTAGCCGCGTGGGCAGTGTTGTGGGCACGGGTGACCCTCGGAAAGGGGCCCGGGAGGCCGGCCTGCCACGTGTGCGTTTCAGGGGAGGTGCCATGGGGGGAACTCCCCGGTGTTAGGGAGCTGGTAGGCTCGGAGGCAGTGTAGTGCCCGGGGGTGCCATAGCGGGAGATTCGGCAGAGGGTCGTGCCTGCCAAAGGGAGCCACGTGTCCCAGCCAGGAGACCGTGTGAGGGCACGGAGAGAAAATTGGGGGGCGAGGCCCGAAATTGTAAGGACACCAACACAGGCGACGGGAATCTGGGTTGTTAGAACCAATAGTTTAAGCGAGAGGCGCTTGTTGAAAGCCCCGGGGTAGTTTAACAGTTAAATGGTTAGGGTAGATTAGGAAGTGTACCCCTCCGCACCATCCATCCCCTCGCTCTCGTTGTGGGCCGCTGGACCCACTTTGGTAATAGATCGCCGAACTCTGGGGAGGCCATTCTGAGGCTTCGTTGGGCCTCGACACAGGACGTTAGCTCTCCCTTATTCCCCTCCGGGAAGGGAACGTAGGGGTTGGGAGTAGGCTAGGTGACAGGATAGGTTAGCCGAACAAGGACGATAAAGGGGGTTAGGGGACGATTTATAGTGGGG
>NC_140961.1:128534582-128567082 GCF_056783735.1 Eptatretus burgeri
ACCAATAGGGAAGCACGTTGCTAACGTCATCGTGGGTTGCTGTCAATGCGATTTTATTTCAAAATGAATTTCCACAATACCTTCGTCTTTGTTCAGCACCCAGCCAGTGAACCTATGCTCTTTTATTTGGAAGTGAATTTCTGCGAAACATATTGACGTAGAGGTATTGGTGGAGACGGATTCTGCTCCATCATACTTCTCCTCGCAATAGCCCACCCACAGCCATTTTCCCCTCACACTCCACCTCCACAAGCTTCATCTACGACCATTGTTGGTGAGTACAATAAATGACTTTACATGTTACTTTTTTCATTATTTATATCATGCTTTTATTTATTAATTACTTACGAAATCTTAACTTCCGTGATCTGTTTGTGTGTTTGTTTGTTTGTTTGTTTGTTTGCACGATAACTCGAGAACGGAAGAAGCTACCAATGTCAAATTACACCACGTGATTCAGGAGGGTGATGGCTACTGCTGATTAGATTTTGGTCAAAATCGGTCAAAGGTCAAGGTCACAGTGAGGTCAAACATTCGATTTTTGATGGTTTGGTACAGAATCATCGTAGAAACTTCTGGTTTGCGTCGCTACCTTCTGTAGAGACAGCTTTTATTCGACAAGGTGAGAGGTCAAGTTGACGATTTCGTAAGTACCAGTCTATGACTGCTTGTTACTTATGAAATCTAAAGATTTCGTAAGTATATTGATGACTTCCGTCCTGTGTGTGTGTGTGTGTGTGTGTGTGTGTGTGTGTGTGTGTGTGTGTGTGTGTGTGTGTGTGTGTGTGTGTGTTTGTGTGTTTGTTTGTAGGCAAGATAACTCAAGAACGGAAGAAACTACCAATGTCAAATTACACCATGTGATTCAGGACGGTGATGGCTAGCGCTGATTATATTTTGGTCATAATCGGTCAAAGGTCAAGGTCGCAGTGAGGTCAAACATAATTCCGTAAATTCATGTGGAGAAATGGAGTATTTTTGCTTCGGTCGACGTTACGAGTTCGTTTTAACTTCGATTTTAATTTTGTCTTCGGTTTTTGCGATCGCTTAGAACGCTTAACACTGGGTTGTCAAAATTCTGGTAAAAATCGGATGTTTCGGAGACGTTTTAAGATTGTATAAAAAATATTTCACTCGCCGCGTCACGGCTCCTCTCGTGGTGCAGCGCGCTCGAGCAGAGGCGTCGTTGAGTCACGTAAAGGTTTTGCGTGTGCGCGCTGACGGTGTTTTCGATAAAGATGGTGTTTAAAAGTCATTTTTTTAGCCCAATAAAGGTTATCGTCGCATGCCTGACTCGCTAAGCTGTTGGATTATGTAAAGATTGTTGGTGGATGGCCGAATATTACGGTTTTGTGACTTTGATAAAATAATATTAAACAATTGCGTGGAGAAATGGAGATTTTTGCTTCGGTCGACGTTACGATTTTTGCTTCGGTCGACGTTACGATTTTTGATGGTTTGGTACAGAATCATCGTAGAAACTTCTGGTCTGCGTCATTACCTTCTCTCGAGACAGCTTTTATTAGACAAGGTCAGAGGTCAAGTTGACGATTTCTAAGTACCAGTCTATGACTGGTTGTTTTGTTTGTTCATTGTTTTATGATTAGGATGTTATTGAATGTAAATGTACAAAAATATGCTTTGTTGGACTCATTTAAGGCCTGGTGTTGGCTTAGTGGTTTGGGTGGTGGGCTTGGGATCTTTGGGTAATGAGTTCAAGCCCCATCAGCTGCTGAATTAACACTCGGTGGGGTTGACTCAGCCTGTCATCTTTCTGAGGTCAGCAAAATGAGTACCAGTGAACTGGTAATAGGGGGCACTGCATCAGCGGACCTCCCATACTCGGTAGTAGTGGTGATGCACCGTTCGTTGTTCATAGCCATTTGAAGAAATGAAATCATGCTACCACAATAAGTGTACAAGTACAAAAAAAAAAGGGACTCATTAAAGGTGTTTTTAGTGCAACTTTTTTGACTTGGGATGCATTAAATGTTATTTATATCAATTTAAATGGGAAAACTTGTTTCCAACAACGTAGGTTCTTAAAATGGCACACTTTGTAGGAACACATTAAGGAAGTTGTAGGAGAACTTACTGTATTGACATTGAGACAATGAGGTAACAGGTAGACAGAAGCAAGGAAATGAATAAACTGAAGAATCAGGAGAGCAAGGACATGAAACAGAAAGAGGAACTAGTTAGTTAGGGTTAACAAGGTTGTGAAAGAATGCGGGTATGGATGGGCGATGAGAGGATGGTGTACCAACTTGAAGCCCTGGAGGGAAGAGTGGTATCGCATCACCTCCGTAAGGCAGTTTCACAAAAGAAGAAAATGGTAACAAAAGTGTGGAGGTAGTCATGAATACAGAAGCAAAGTAGTAAGGGGGCACTGCCACAGATAATTAAAAATATTTCTCAATATACTTTAACCACAAACAATTTCTCACAAGTTAATTGTTAATGAAGCAACTTTGTACACTGCATGCACAAAGGGATATTCATAGATGTACGTGACCATACCAGAAGCTCGACCATCATTGTTTGCAGGAAGGTTGTCCCATGCAGGCAGTGTGGTCTGTTTCTTCAGGAAAGGACTCTTTACCTTGCCTGGAGAAAGGATATGCCACGAGAAAAATGTGGATCATGGAGCAATGTTGATAAAAATCGAAAAACAAATAATTGTACATATTGACACGCTGACACAGGTGTACACAAAAAGCACACGCATATGTACTGTGGATGTGTGAGTATAATTAGCATCAAAATACAGTATTTTTGTATGTACTGTAAACGTGTGCACCATTAAAATGGAGAAACCCCACGAGATTGATCTAATGATAATGTAATTTAAAAAAAAAATTTTAAACAAAAAAGCTGTTCCTCGCTTCTCCAGTCTATGGAACTGCCTTCCAGAGGCCGTTCTGTCTCACCCTTCCCTCCAGGGCTTCAAAGCAGGAATTGCACCACAACCTCGAGTCACCCACAATTCTGAACCAGGATCTTTATTATCCCCATTAATCCTTCCCAACCCAACCATCCAACTTGCTGGTTTCAGTATTTTTCTTCCCCTCCTCTCTTGTTTTCTGTTTTTTTTTATCTCCTTGCCGGCTGTACCCAACTGTTGCCTCACTACCCAAATGTCAATTTAACCTTGCTTTTCCATGAGTCTTACTCTTGTAGAGCAAGCGAGGGGGTTGCAGTTAAAAGTTGTCAAGGTGCACGGTTATTTAAAGGCTTCATGGCATAAGGTGTGGAAGAAGCATAATCAAATGGAGGGATGAGGACAGTTAAATGGATAGATTAAAGGGGGGGGGGGAGATGGTTCCAAGCCAGCCACCTTAACCGCTAAGCCAACACCAGACTTGCATAGGATTGAACCTCTGTATTTCTGTCACAGGATCACAAACAGCATGAAATTAAACGTCATCTGCACCATCAGTGCATGGTGAATCGGCATACAGCGGCACCCCGGTGCTTTCTGCGACTTTCGCTCATTGCTGATCTTTAAGACAACCAAAAGGGTGGCGAACCATGGAAATGGTTCCACAGGTGGTCATTTCAACAACCCACCAGCACTGGTGCTGCATTTTAGTCCACCCAAGGGATGTCATCACAATTTAGTTGCTTGCCTCGGGTCACGCCCACTGTTCCCAGTCTCGAGCCCCCTCAGCACTTTAGGCCATTCAGCTCTCTGTCTTTCTCTGCATCTTTCCACAAGATCTCTCTGGTTTTCTCCCATTGTCCCTCCACACCACACTTATCCGCCAAGATCACCAAGGGAATTTCCACTGCCTTTCACAAAGCAAAATCTTGACTCCTCCTCACTGATCTGCAAGGGTGCAATCCAGCAGTGGGCCAGACATCTTTACAGCAAGATTATTAGCACCCCACAGGGGGAAGTCGGGTACGATATGGTCAACAAATGACTGACGCTTGCACCTGCAATATCACACAAGAGAATTGTATTACACACCTGCATTATTGGTGACAAGAAAGAAAAAAACATAAAATAAAGTACTGGCCAATCCTAGCTTAGTTAGCATTGAGGCTGACCTGATGCATGCTCAACTAATATAGATTGGATAAGACATTCATACCTTTGAGACAACCTACCTAACAGGTTCTGTATTCCAAAATAAGCTCTGGCAACTGCAAATGCAGAGGCCAAATGCAAAGCTTCAATGATACTGTGAAGAAATCCTGCACAAAACGAACATCGCTGACTTGAACTTTGAGCAGCTGGTGATTGTCCACACGGCAAGCAAAATGGCGTCAGGGTGGGTGTCTATGACTTTAAGAAGAATCGCCTGGAACTGGCTGGCACTGCACGATCGGATATGGAAATGCCATGCAGTTCAATAAACACACCCAGTTGACTGAATTTATGCCAAGTGTAGCAAAGGTCACCTTTCCCACATTGGCCGTTGGAGCCACGGGAAGACTGACTAGACAATCTTGTATATTATTTCCGAGTTTGTGGTTTCATGTCGCGCTATCTTCGACTTTGTTCTGCGCTCGAGTCACGTGATATTCGGCTTACATTATCTCAAATACCATATGAGATGCATGGTACAAAAAAAGTAAATAAAATGGTTTTGAAACATCTTATATATTATTTCCGAGTTTGTGGTTTCGTGTCGCGCTATCTTCGACTTTGTTCTGCGCTCGAGTCACGTGATATTCGGCTTACATTATCTCAAATACCATATGAGGTGCATGGCACAAAAAAAGTGAAATCGTATTCCACTTACTGCATTAAAGTAAAATTACTACTGATACTCTGCATCAGTTCCTTTATCAAACACACCCAACCCAACATGTCGCACAGAGCGTGGGTTATGCTAATGTTTATATTAACTTCCACATCCAGTGAGAGTTCAGATATGCAACTGACTATCGAAAGCAGCCCCACAACTGATGGCATACCAAAAAATAAAGAAAGTGCAAGGGCACAGGTGTGCTTGCGGACATGTATACAAGACAACAATCGTGAACCAGAGCCATTAAGTGCCAGTCAATTTGATGTGTGTCGAAAGCGCAATGAAACAATACAAAACTAGAAGGGCACTCGGTAGAGCACGTACCTCCGCCACACAATGCCCGATCCAGGAGAACATATCGGGCCCAATTTTTTTTTGAAATATCATGCTATACTGTATATATCGTTTTTGGCCCCTTTCGCTCAATGGTGAAGAATCACTTAAAGAATTAGATAATTCTCAGATTCGGATTTTCACCAAAGTTGAAGCAATTCATCATTGCCACACACCAGATGTGTCCACCAAGTTTTGTCCGAATCCTTTCACAACTTTTTGAGATATCGTGCTATATATCGTTTTTGGCCCGATCTCTCAATGGTGAAGAATTACTTCAAAAATTCCAGTAGCCGGATCTGGATCCGGATCTTCACCAAAATCTAATCAGTTCATTCTTGTTGCACACCCAACTTACCCACCAAATTCAATCTGAATCTGTCTACAACTTTTTGAGATATCCTGCTATATATTGTTTTTCTTTGGCCCTATGACTCAGTCAGAGGTGAAGAATCACACGTAAAAAATTTGGATCTGGATCTTCACCAAAATCGAATCATTTCGGCCTTGTCACACACCCAATCCGTCCACCAAGTTTCGTCTGAATGCGTCCACAACTTTTTGAGATATCCTGGTCACAGACAAACAGACAGACAGACAGGGGTGAAAACATAACCTCCATCCACCTTTGGTGGTGGAGGTAAATATAAAGCACCTTGTATTAAGTATATTTTTTTGTCCAGTGTCTAGGGCTAATGGAGGAGCTTGCACATAAAACCACATGTTGGACAAGGGCACTAGTACTCAATAAACAAGTCAACATGATATATGAGATTTGAATCAGGAATCACAGCATCTTCTCCATCTGAAAGTTCAGATGGGAATGACAAACAGACAAACACCATATATGATGAGAAATAGCATAACGTTAAACATTTTTTCTGCTACTGATGAAAATTATTTTATCAAAACCATACTCAAGCAAGAAAAGTTTCATTAATGTGACTTACCAGGCGAGAGTGGGGTTAGACTTGCCGTTTCATCAAAAGACACAGCACGCTCTTTCTGTTTGAAGATTTCTCTTGGATTGACAGTGCGCTTCTGAACCAGTGTGGCTGCTTCCTATCAAATAATAACCATGATATCAAACAGAGATGGACTCATATACCATATGGTGTACTGGAAACTGCAAGATGAACAAATGGGTTAAACAACCTCTTCCTCATTTCACGATATAATGGGGTTTTGCCTAATGGTACCAAGCTGCTGCTGCCCCACATTTTGTCAAATACTCTGCCACTGCCCTCAATCCCCAGCCAACTGTCCACTCTTCGAGCACCCCCATCTTACTTGCATCCCTCCTCACACAATCTTCCCATCTTAGCTGAGGTCTTCCTCTTTTCCTTCCATATTGCGCTCTCAACCCCTCCACTTTCTTTGCCATTCTCTCAGACTCCATCCGCACCAGGTGTCCAGCCCACCTCAGCCAGCTCTTTACCAATCCCTCTGTCAAGCTCATCCTCACATCAATCTCCTCCCTCAGTTCGTCCATCCTTCTTCAACCTTCACCCTCTGTACTCCCGCTATCCCCCTGACCCAGTTGTTTTCACAGACCTCCAGTATATATGCCGTTCCTTCTCTGTTAACGCCACCGTCTCCAGACCGTAAAGGTAGGCTGGTGTTGCACAAGAAAACAACATAGCTCCATAAAACAACATATATGTTTGAAAAAAAAAACAACTCCAAAAGGCTTCAGAAGCTTGTTCACAATGATTCTCTCAAGGTGTAGCTGGTCTTTTCAATAAATCCTCTCTCTCCCATTGCGATTATTATGCTTGCAATTGGTGAAATAACAGTAACATCCGCTGATCAAAGGCTAAGAAATACGACGGTACGGTATGTTATAGACTTGAAAGGTTGCTGCTGCCCTCTGCTGTAAATGCAGCGAGTACTGCAGTTTCTTACTCACAGCAGCTTTTTCTACAGACTCGCTCTTCTTGAAGCCACGTTGCATCCGGTTCTGATACTCCTGTTCAACCTCCTCCTAAAACACATCAAAGCAATCAAGCAAAAAGGAAGAATGCTGGGTGCTGCTCCAAAGATAAGTGTTCAGAAGCATACGAGAAACAAACCCACACACCCCTAATTTTTTTGTTAATCTGGATAGTCTTTGCACTGGTAAGCAAATCAGAATAATTTAATAATACAATTTAATAAAACAATGTGCAATTATTTTTAACGGATAGATATTTCACATACATGCAGAGACATGAGACAACACTGGAAGCGACTCGGTTATTTCTCCGAAATAAGTTCATAAGAGTGGGTCCCGGTGTCCGGCCGTACGTTAAGATTTGAATAAAACATCTTCTCTGATATGGACACGACCGATATGGACCAAAATTGGTATGACGCATCAAGACAGCAAGGTCTCATGAGATTGTTCGCCCCATCCGGATGTGCCCCCCATAAAGGGGGTGAAAGGGGTTTTTGCCCCAAATATTGGTATTTTATTCAAAAATCTTCTCAGAAACCAACAACCGGATTCAGACCAAACTGGCCATGCGGTTTCGTGACCATGACCTAACCTTAAGTAGTGCTCCCCATTGCCGTATCTCCCCTGGAAAGGGGGCCATGGCCTCCCTCATATTCACTAAAACATTTTCCTCACAAACTATGACCAAAATGAACCAAATTTGGTTCAATACATTAGAACAGTAAGGTCTCATGGGGTTGTGCTCCCCATCTGGATCCACCCCCTAGAAGAGGCTGAAAAGGGGGGTTTCACATCATATTCAGGTAATATTTTAAAAAATCTTCTCAGAAATCAAGAGCCAGATGGAGACCAAACACTTCATGAAACATGAGGACCATGCTGTTAACCTAAGTTGTGCTCCTCATGACTGTACCACATCAGGAAAGGGAGCCATGGCCCCTTCCCCCGAATCGTCAGTCCCCCACGGGACTATATATTTTTATTTTACTTTACATCAACATATCAAGTTAATATTTGAGGAAGTGACGAAACTTCGAGGAGCCCTCTTGTTGTTGGAACGCCATCTTGTGAGGTTACTTTTCTCTTCGCAGTCAGTGGGGCAATTACGGAGATATGTGATGCCAGCCCATCCTTGCGCTATCTAAATATGGAGCCAAGCAAGCAAGGGAGCAGTAGGAACAATTTTTTAAGTCTTTTGTATGACTCGGCCGGGATCGGAATTGAACCGCCAGCCTCCCACACTTAGAGTGGGCACTTAACCCACAATGCCACCGAGTCTGGTAATTATCCAGAAAATTGAATGCCAAGAAAAAGCGAATGATTTTAAGAAGGAATAACAAGGAAATTTGTTGCAGGAGGCCATCAGCCCATCATTCCTGTACAACACCAACTCAGATTAAATAAATATGTCAAGCTCACGACAATTTGATCGGGGGATGGGAGGAGAGGGGTTGAGAAAAGTGTGGCAGGCTCAGGGGCATCATCAAGGTGTTAAAATAATTAATTGTGTCCGATTTAAAAAAAATGGATTTTATTTTGGGGAGCGGGGGTGGGCAAAGGTGGTTTTTGAATGAGGAATGTACAACACCGACCACACAGAGACCTCACAAACATCACACTCAGTACAGATGGACACAATCACCCATGCATACTCAAGCTACCTCCAAGCCCTGCCAATATCCCTGTATCTTTCTATCTCCAATGCTTCGAGGTACCCATCTAATTCCAATTTAAACTTAGCTAATGTTTTTGCTGCCACTACCTTTCCAGGGAGACCATTCAATGCATCAACTACTCTCTGAGGGTAATGAAGTATGCACAAAACGCAACTTCATGGCCACAGTTGTTTCAGTAAGGTATGGTAATCTTGGATTTTACGTTGGTGAGCACGTATGGCATTCTTCCTAAGCCAACAAATAAAATGAAGTGGAAGATGACGAAACCCAGTTTGTGCCATGACTGCAAGTCTTCTGAAGGTACAATGAAGCACATTTTGGCAGCTTGTACAATTGCCCTATGTGGAAGCCACGATACATTGTGGCATAATCAGGCTCGTAAAGTTGTTGGCGGGGTCTTCAATGAAGCTTTACACCCTGAAAGGAAGGGCTGAAACAAATCTGGAGGATTCATCAACTTTCTGTGTGAAGGTTCCAGGAAGATGTGGAAGGCAAAGAAAATGTGCACAAGCAGCAAAGTGTGTGGATGAAGGAAGTGGATGGAGAATAAATATTGATAATGAAGGCCATTCGACGATGCAGGTGGAAGCGAAGAGTATGAGGCTGTGGCTGGATATTGTGGTGTGGCCACAGCAGTGAAAGATTGCGGCGATGATCGAGTTGAGGATCCCTTTGGAGGCAAGGGTGAAAGAATCTCAAGAGAGGAAGAGAGCTAAGGAAACCGAGTTGAAGGGAGAGTGTGAAGACTGAGGTTTGAGATGTATACTGTATGCCACTGAGGTTGTTTGCAGTAAATTATTGGCAAGTCAGTGATTCGTTTACCAAGAGACCATATAGAAGTGTGCTCCTTCTGTATCCTTCGAAAGAGTTTCTGCTGTTGGAGAATGATAAAAGTTACCGTTGGAACCATTGGATGAAGCTCCAATTTCCACTTGTTCTTCTTCTTCAATCACGGAAAGACAGGCTTTTGAAACTGGCATCTTCATGATTAAATAGATGTGAATTACTGTTCCAGGTAAATTGATTGTTAGTTTTCCAACCAAGGAAATCGATTATGAGCTTTCCACTAGTACCGTTTGTATTATTCTTTGACAGCAAGAACGCTACATTTAATCTTGAGGCCCTCCTTCGTCTTCCCGTGACAGACAGACGAGTCTCCTTTTCAACACCCGTTCCATCTGGGAGAGAGAAAAAACCGAGGTGTCAATACTCACTCCCTCCAGCAGGGGTCAGAGATTAAACAACTTGCACTATTCCCCATGTGCAGGCGAAAATCACAAGGCGTCTCCCAATTTTTGCCGGTGGGGGGGGGTGAAGGAAAGGGGGATTATTTTGGGGCCATGAACTGACTCTGGGTACACTGTGGAGATTGATCCAGCTGTTTGATTCGAAAATTATCACATATTACAGAGAATTACCAGACAGTACAGGTATCCCCCACTTAACGAATGTTTAAATAGCAAAGGTAGGTTGGCTACAACGAATGGTTTCATAAAGGGCTATCCCCTGCTTAATGAAGGTTTTTATTCGCGATAAAGGAGCCGTCACCACAACGCAGTGTCTGGTGATTGCGCAATGTCACTTCAGTGAAGCTAATGTGTTTTTCCCCACCTAATGACTATTCAATGGTGTGATTAACTTTACAGAAGGCTTGTGAATAATTAACCTTTCAGAATGAAAGAGTTAAAAATAACCATCTCCTGCCATTTCTGTCCTGCCATTCTTTGGTGTTTTTTGCAGTGTGGCAAGGAGCTCCATCTTCCATGAACAGAGTGTTGTTTTTGACCATCTGACCAGTAGAGAAGACAGGGAGAAGTCCATCCTCAAGGATAGAAATGTAAGTCGTAGAGTTGATGTTGTCAATACACTCCACAAGCTCTGACTGACAAACGCTCCAGATTGCTTCCCACACCATCACTGAAAAACCACCGTGCTTGACAGTTGGCTGCAATCGGTTCAAAGAGAACTCTTGACTGGGAAGTCTCCAGACCCTTACGCCTCCATCGTCAGAAAATTGAGTAAATCGGGACTCATCTGAAAAAAAAATTACAGTTTGCCAAAACTCCAAGGTGGCCATCTCATCAGCCCACTTCTTTCTCCTTTGAATGCTGGCTGGTCTAAGAAGAGGTTTTCTCCTTGCTGCTCTCCCATGGTAGCCCAGTTGATGAAGGTACCGCATATGGCAGTTCTTGAGCCAACTTGGACCTCCTCTGCTGCCTTGCAATGGGGAGTTTTCTCAATGGCTCGCTTGACAGCTCAAAGACATATTTCTGAGGACCCAAATCGACCAGAACGGGAAGCTGTGGATTCCATGCCTTCGCTGGTGAATTGCACAATAACCTGATTGACTGTAGAAAGCAGAATACCAAGGTTTTGGGCCATCTCATGCTGGCCGACTTCACCTTCCAAATGGCCAACACTTTGTCCTCTTTGAAAATTGGAAGTTTGTTTGCTGCCTGGATTAGAGACATTGTTAATTGTTGTACAAGATCCAGGAACTCGTTTCTGCAAAGAAATAATTGAATATTAGTACAAATCATTGAGTAAAACTGCATTTATGCAGATGCAATGAAGAAATTTAAGGTTTCTATTTACTTCTGTCATGTCTCTGTACATTTCATCGGAAGTGGCAATGTGAATTGGTACTCCCAGCTTGCCAGCTCGGTGACAGAAGATTCCATTTGCATTTTGCTTTCTCCATCCCTACCGTTGAGAATCCCATGTGGGCATGAGCAATTTGCAAGTTCTTCAAAAATAAGTGTTTTATGAAGCACAAGCCAACATCAACGAAGAATACCGCATGTACGATTGACAACTCCATTCCATTCCATTGGGACCATAATCTGTGCAGAGCGTCGGTGCTGCTGAAGCAGTCTCCTGGGCTATTGGGCACAATCCTGGACAGGCCACCACTCCGAAGCAGGATATTCGACTAGCTCGATCATCCTAGCAAGCTGGTACTCATTTTGCCGACCTTGGAAGGATGACAGGCTGAGTCAACCCCACCTGGTATTAATTAAACCGAAAAAGGATTTGAACTCAGGACCCTACGATCCCAAGCTGACCACCCTAACCATTAAGCCAACAGCAGGCATATAGACAATAAATATACTACAGGTAGTGAACTGAAAGTTCCACAAGCACAACTCTCATTCACACATGAACTGGACCAGGATTTGTTTTCAACACCTGCTCTGTGGCCTCCCCTAATCAGTGCAGCCCACATCAGCCATTCCGGCTGTCCTGGATGTGTATGCCAGGAGTGAAAACATGCATGAGTGTGCACGCCCAGTTTAAAGGCTCTCTTCCTTCCAGCAGTCACAAAGAAAGCATCATTTCCTCCTGGAGAGCCAGGCTGCACGCAGCAACCATGGAGCTTCCATTTCCCGTGAGGCCGCCATTCCACATGACAGCCTGGTCCGACCACGGTCCGAATCCAGAGGAGAAACATCAAAAAGATATCCTAAACTCTCCAGCACTATTTTGGACAAATCCCATCTCCCCAAATGGGCGGTGCATCAGACATCCATATTCTAGACACAAATTACTACAAGGAATGAAACGAAAACCTACACGAACACTGGACTATCCTAAGCCTTATATTGGCTCAAAGTCCCCCTCCCCCACCCCATTCCATATATGTAAAAATAGCACAAAAAAATTGTGATAGTGTTTTTTGTTTACTCACCCATCTTTGCTTTTCTTTGCTTCTATCCTCTGCATCTGCTTTTTCTTGGTATTGTCTGCATGCCAAACATGCACAGGATAAAATTGACATATCAATACATCTGCAGGTTATGTAGATTTTGTAAAAAGTCAAAAAACTTCGACACAAGGAAGAAAAGCATCACCATGTCGCTGCCAAGTCATTTTTAGTAGTGTCATAATGATAGGTTAGTGTTAGACAGTCATTTTGTGGAATTATATTTGGCATGCTCACTTCAGTCCCTTTGTGCAAGCATCCAAAAAAACGATTTCTTTAACCAGTTTTATGAGTCGTTCACCAAGTAACGGGTGAACCATGCAAGGTCGTAAACGAGCTTATTTCAGTCAATTGCAGGACGAAGGACTCCCTCAACTCGGAATCAACGGATGTTTGGCATACTCGCCAAAATAGCTAAGTTTGGGATGGCGAGAGAGCAGCCATGGGAATTAAACCCACAGCAGTAGGAAACATATCTTTAAGCAGTCGACCAAACAGCCAGCTCGCTGTGCAGGGGAGAGCATTCCATTTGGTTTGGGGTTGGAATGTCGATTTGCATTTTATTTCTGGTGATGTGACCAGTAATATGGTAAACCCTTGTGAAAGAGGATTATAAAGCCTTATCACAAGCATATGTTAATTATAGTTTCCCCACATTTACACAGATGACATTTGCCTGCTGGATAACTGCATCCCGTTACATGTACCAATTGTGTACGATACAACCAAGACAGCAGTCTGTCACAATTTTTAAACCAAGGATGAGGAAATTTGCAAATACAGTGCGTTTATTGGAACATCTTTGATTAATCAGGCTGAAACTGTGCACGGCTTGTGAGCAGCAACGTTGTGCCACAACTGCGGTTGACGATGAAATTCCTGCTGCTATACTATGTCATTGGGATGCAAGTAAACAGGAATAGAATGTCTGCAAAGAGGAGTGTCACATAGGAGTTAAATTTTTTGACAATGATCTAAAGGTTTGCTTGCATATGACATGTAGGACAAAGTTATGAGGAGGCATCAGTGTACATTTACACAAATCAAAATGGCAAGCAAACTGATTCTTAACATGTCAAGTTGCCCCAAACACCTCTATCATTTGTAATAAAGTGGAAAGGAAAGAATGAGTACTTGATTTCATCAATCTCTTTGGCCTTTTCATGAAAACGTTTTTCACGTTCCGTCGCTTCTTTTTGTTCACGTTCGCACCACTCTTGTTCCAGTTTTGCACGTTCTTCTCGAATCTTCTGCCTCTCTTGCTCTTTGCGTCTTTTTTCTTCCTTCTGAAAATAATAAATTCCTTATGTATTGGATGCAATTGGCTGAAAAAAATATTCAAGACGTCATGCTTTGAAGTTTACCATCAATACCATAGCCTGCTGGGTCCAAATAAGTTGCCTAAAAGCCCCCCACCCCCCAAAAAAAATTTCCATTTCTGATTGATCAATTTTATTCTGATTGATCAATCTGATTGATCAATTATAATGCGAGAGGATTTTTTTTATAGCCTCTCGCTTGACAAAATTCTGAGATGCTTCTATTTGATAAGTATAAGTATAAGTATCAGTACTGTATAATAAGCAGATTGTTATATTTCATTCTGTGTGTTCACCTCAATTATTCCACACCTCTTTTCCACCATACGAGGAATATTGCCTTCAAATTGTTCAAATCAATTCAAAGCCTTCGAACAAATCTTTAAGGCTGTAGCTTATTGCTACGTCCCGTACAAACATGTGATCCTTTTCTAGTTGAAGCAACTTTTAGAAGTTACCTCTGATTTTAACAACTTTAATTAGTTGTCTCATAAACCAGATGGAGGTTATGTTTTCACCCCCATTTGTCAGTCTGTCTGTCTGTCTGTTTGAATGTGAGCAGGATATCTCAAAAAAGTTAAGGTCGGATTCAAACAAATCTTGGTGGACAGGTTCAGTGTGTGACAAGGACTAATTGATTCGATTTTATTGAAGATACGGATCCAATTTTTTAAAGTGATTTTTCACCATTGAGAGATTGGGCCAAAACTATGTAGAGCCTCAAGCAAGGAAGCAGCATGTATCATTTTTAAATCTTTGGTTGAGGATGGATTGGATATTCGCGCTGAGATAGCTGATGGAAAAGAGGTTGGAGGTGCAAGGTGAGATGACATTGGGATTTGTGGGCCTGAAAAAGTCCTACGACACTGTCCCGAGAGATGGTGATGGTGACACTGAGATGGATGGGAGCGCCAGAAGCAGAAGTTAGGTTGGTGGAAGGGATGCACAAGGGAACGAAGGGAAGATTTTTGGTTGGTCCTGGGATGTCTGAGGAGTTCAGCATGAACATTCATTGAAGGCAGGAAAGCGCTCTCAGCCCATGCATGTTCATCATGGAGCTGGTAAGCAGGAAGGTGAGCTTGAGGGGTAGTATGGGAGGGATGCTGTATGCGGACGATCTGGATGTTGTGGTGGAGAGTGGGTGGGAGATGCAGGAAGTACTGGGGGATTGGAAGGAGGCATTTGAGAAGCATTGGCTGAAGACGAGTATGGAGAAAACTGAGGTGATGAGGTCGGGCAGCAGACAAAATAAATTAATGTCAGGTTAGAGGGGAAGATCAGACAGGGAAATAGGTTTGTATATCTGGGAGGAACAGTGACTGGGGATGGTAAGACCGAGGTAGAGGTGCGGAGGAGGATTCAGGAGGGTGCAAAAGTGTGGAGGAGGGTGGAGGGAGTAATAGCACAAAGAAAAATATCAAGGATGTTGAAAGGGAAGGTTCTGATGTCATGTGTAATGCTGGCCTACCTTTACAGACTGGAGACGGTGGCACTGACAGAGAGACAACAACAGAAGCTACAGGTTTACGAGAACAATTGGGTCAGGAGGATTGTGGGAGTGAAGACAAGGGTGGATAGGAGGATGGATGAACTGAGGAAGAAGAATGGTGTGCAGATAAGTTTAATGGGGAGGTTGGTGAAATGCTGGCTGAGATGGCTGGATACTTGGAGAATGGCAAAAAGAGCAGATAGATAGGATGAATTAGCAAGGTTGGAGGAAAAGAGCTAGACCATGGTTTAGATGGGATCGTTGTGTGAGGTCTTCTACTGCTTCCTTTCTAGTCTTGTACCTTGACATGTCTGTGTTCTGCCACCCCCCGTTTCTGCAGGGTACATGCATTCTGTTCTTTCCTCCAGGGTTTCAAGTTGGCTGTTCACCTCCTCCTTCAGTCACACCCTCTCCCCCCCCCCAATTCCATACTTTTGATTTTTTTTTGACTCTCAAACCGTTCCCAAGCACACCCCTTCCTTTCCAGGTTGTGCTTTCTCCCCTCTCTATCCACCCACTTTTCCGTTTATTTGTTCCATTGTTCTTGCATCTCTGGTTTTCCCTTCCAGTTTTTGCATCCTTTTTTTTTTGTTGTACTTCAGCTTGTACCCAGCATCTTCCTCTGCTACTCTGATCTCTATCTCTATCTCTATATCTCTATATCTCTATATCTCTCTCACACACACATACACACACACACACACACACACACACACACACACACACACACACACACACACACACACACACACACACACACACACACACACATTTTTCTTCCAAGTGTCCCTCTACTCTGCTGTTACTGTGTTCCCCAATTGTCCACTGTGTTCTGTTCTGTTATTTGACAAATTATTTTAAGACCTTCGACCTTGTTTGTATATACTGTATTAAAATTATATACTACAGGTATGATGGTTTAAATATTGCAGAGGGGAGGGAGGAAGGAGGAGTGCTTTCAAAGATAGAAAGGGCACATTACAAAATAAAAAAAAACATGATATTGCAGATACAAGCTTTGCTTCTGCACATGGTTGGCTGCAAGGCTACATTGAATGGAATTCCCTTGGAAACCCACTATCACCAACAGACATCTGAAAAGCAAAACCATGACCCAAAACCCAAGCTCCTTGAATTACCGGCATGGATAACAATGCTCCATTGTGTGGCAGTACCAGTCTGGTTATAAATCAACGAAAGCCAAAATGAAGCAAGTTTTGAGAATGACTCCCCTTTGTGACGTCAACATGCGAGTGAAAATTAGCCAAATTGTTTCAGGACAATAAAGATGGAAATGTTTGATCATTTATAGCAGCAGTGTGTTTATTACACCAATGTGAAGCAAATAAGATTCTAGTCATTTATCTATCTATAATTCCAGCAATGTGTGTGTGTGTGTGTGTGTGTGTGTGTGTGTGTGTGTGTGTGTGTGTGTGTGTGTGTGTGTGTGTGTGTGTGTGTGTGTGTGTGTGTGTGTGTGTGTGTGACCGCTGTTTCTCGACAACCACTGGTCCGATCTCATTGAAACTTGCCAGATATATTGCTGGGGACCTGAGGATGTGCCTTTTCAAGGTTTGATATTAATCGGACAAGTGATTCCCAAGTTATGGCCATTTATTTACCAAACCAATGACAAGACACGTTGTTGCGTGGGTGTGGCCGATGGGGAAGGGAAGCTCAGCCGCGTTCCCCATTACGGGTTAAAACGTACGGGCTTCCGGATAATCATGACTTCGTGTATTCTAATAATTTCTCGATTTCTTATGCGCATTTATAGATAAACACAATGCCCCAAGTTATGCTCGTTTTCATATTAGACGGTGCATAAATTTCGGTAACATCAGAGTGATGGTAAGCTCCGAATCAGGAAGTAAATTTTTTTTTCTCTCTCTTCTCTTCTCTTTTTGTTTTTCCTTGCCACGACATTGCAAAAAGGTAAAATATGTTGGCGCTAATTGAATAATTGGGTATTAAAACTAAATTGCGAATAATATGCGAATTTCCGGGCCACGCACGTGCGGGCACGCGAGAGCGAAGAAACGGCCTGTGTGGTTGTTGTTTGTTGCTCGCGGTTTGAATATTTATTTATAATATATATATATATATATATATATATATATATATATATATATATATATATATATATATATATTTTTTTTAAGGGCACGTACTAGTTTTTTTAATTATGACAATGCATACTTTGAAATGATGCAAGAGTTTGAAACAATTTCATTGATAAAAGCATCTTATGTGGTCTTGTAGCCATTCCATTGCACCAGGTACCTCAGTCATTGCCCAGAAATTGTCTTTGTTGATCTTCTTGATCTCCAACGCTGCATTCGTTTTCTGGTAAACAGAGCCCTGTGGAATGGAGGAGAATTCAAGAATATTTTTTGTGCAAATATACCAAGACAAGTTGTGACATGAAAATAAAAAGGCAGAGGGAATATAGATTAAAGATATGGATATGGTTGGCTGCAATAGACAGAGTGGGAGCAAGATAACTTTATTCTCTTTGAAAACAAGAGAAATGAAAAACATGGCCAAACCATCTCGTCTTCTCTTTTGCAACTCCATCTCCATAATAATTTTTTTTCCCCACACATTTCTAAGATCTTCACACTGCCATTTATCTTTCAATGAAATACCACACATCCCGTGAACATTCTCATCTCAGTTCTTTCATTTTCCATCCCCACGGCCCAAGTTTCACTGCCGTACAATAGGACTGGCCTTAAATCGGCTAAATACACATTTGCTTTTTCTGCTCAAGGCACATACTTATTTGTTTGGATACCTTCTATATCAATGCATTTATTAGTACTGCCGAACCCCGCTATTTGTGGATCCGCTATTCGCATATTGCGTGTATTCACGGTATATAAAATGCGACCTGCTTCGTCATTCACGGTCCAGTGCTTTGCGTATTCGCAGTTTGTTGTTTTTTTTCGCGGGTGTATTCGTGTTTTTGCAGGTTTTTTTTCGCATTTTCTTTGCGTGCGTATTCACAGATTTTTGTGGGCACATTCATGGTTTTTCATGGGATTTTTAATTTTCCCTCATGAATCACGAACCACTGGGAACCTATCCCCCCCTTTCCATAATGAAACAATGCCCCGCTATTCGTGGATTCGTTTACACACGGCATTTTCCAGGAACGTATCCCCTGTGAATGGCGGGATCCGACAGTACTTAGTCATTTCTGCTCCCCAAATGACATCCACCTTCATCTTATAGATAGGTACAATAATAGTACCAAACTAATTTTCAGGGATCTGTCCCACAATTCCATGTCATTCTGCGAAGGTTAAACATCCATTTAACTCCCAGTTCACCTGATGGTTCTATCATCTCAATAACAATTACAGTTAGACCGGGTGATTAACCTCAATTCGTCGTCTTAACTGAAATTCGAATTTCCTCGTTTGTTATCTTCTTTTCTGCACCTTCTATTTTTCTGGATGAAACAAATCCATCCCACTCAATTTCTTCAATCAGCAACTTCTGAAAATAGTTTTTCCACTCATTTTAGATTTCTTCCTCCTTCATGAAAAAGTTTTCCATCCTCTCTTTTCAAACACTCAACACCGACGACATCCTCTCTATCCTTTATCATCTGCTTTCCTATCCTGCAAACCCTATAGAATCCTACCAGGTACATCTTGATGCTGACTCCATTTTTCAAACTCTTCCTTCCTGTGTTTTACCACTTCTCTCTTAGCACAATTATTTTCCACATGCGCTTGGGCTCTCACTCTTTATATACACACTCCTTATTTGCCATTGCTTTTGAACAGTTGTATTCCACCACAGTCTCTTTCATGTTGCTGTTTGCTCATACTAACTCCATAGTAATCTCTCATTTCTCCCCAATAATTGTCAATTATATTAGACATTACTGTCTTTTATTTTCTAATTTTTCTTGAGGTTACAACTAACTCAAGGTTACAACTTACTTGAGGTTACAACCTGTGCAGCTCACCGGATAACGGGATTGGGGAAAAGCCTTCGGGACCCCCACTCTTTGATTATTGGAGGAAAACCACGGGGTAGCCTTCCTTGGTCAGATTGCGGTAGTGTGTGTTGGGGTGGTGCTGAGGTGTCGTCCACCAGACGGCGGTCTCCTTGGATTAACCTGAGATGGTCCCTTTGGGTGGGTGCCTGGTATAGCCTATCCCTAAGAGAGGATGATCACCTGTCTCTGTTATCATCTCAACTCAAGCATTTGGACAATCGGTATTGCAGCACTCTCTGAGGTTCGGAGACCGGATAGCGGTGAGATCATGGCTGATGGTTGCACCCACTATTGGAGTGATAGTTACCATGTGGTTACCATGATGGTTACCATGTTCAAGGAGTTGCTGTAGCTGTGTCCAATAAGCTGACAACAATGATAATTGAGGTAAAACCAGTCAACGAGCGAATGAGACAAAGGATCCGTCACTCCTTGGGTGTCATTTCCTTGGTCTTAGGATACTCTCTGACTGAGATGAGTGATTTCACCCGGAAGGACACAGTCCATGCCACGCTCGACTCTGTGGTTGATCAGTGCCCCAGACGAGATACTCTTGTCTTGGGGGATTTCAATGCATCGACTGGAACTGATAGGGATGGTTATGAGACATGTGTTGGTACCCATAGGTCTGGAATTGTGAACCACATCAGCGCTAAGTTCCTTGACTTTGCAAGAAGTCTTGGACTTATGCTGGCTAGTTTATGGTTTCTACGCCACAGGCTCATCGCTGGACTTAGTATTCCAACACTGGTGGTGTGGCAATGGAGATTGACCATGTGCTCGTTGATGGTCACTGGAGGATGATCCAGAACTGCAGGGTCTTCTGGAGTGCTCAGTTCCTCAATACTGACCACAGGCTTGTTGTAGCAGCCCTGAAGTTGCAGCATCAATCCAGGAGAATGGTTGAGGGGTTTTAAATAAAGCTTTAACCTTTAACCTCAACCTTTAAAATAAAGCTCTTTCTCCAAGTTGTTCATAATTATTTTTGATGTCCACAGATTAACACACCTACAGGGTACTTTGGGCTGTACCCACCCATAATTTTGAGCTACCATCATGAGTTTTGGAGCTGAGGTTTCCATCGCCGGATGTCATTCCTGACACCAACCAGTTTTCTTTTGGGGATCATAATCTAAGCCTTTGGTTGAAGAACCTGTTCCGCAAATCAGCGGCTGTTTTTCTTTCAGGGATTAAACCTTTTAGCCTTTGGTTAAAAAAAAATCCTTTACCACAAGGCAGCAGGTGAGCAAGCTGGTTTTAAGGCGTTAGCAATTCGTTTTAGACACCTCGGTCTTCAGTTAGCGACATAATCCGCATGTGAAGCCAGACAGTAGGAGTTAGTCGGAGGTAATTAAATTACACACAAAACAGTATTTATTTATCCATGATTAGGTGATCAAAAATTTGTGTTTTTTTTTTTTTTGTATACCTTGGTCGAGGCTCGTATGAGAGCTAACACACAACTCACAGCAAGGAGGCATGAGACAAGAGGGGCGGGAGTGGAAGGGACAAAACAGTGGGGAACAGACACATTAGGTGAACTGTGGAAGGGAGAGGGATGGGGATGGGACGGGGAACATGGCGAAGAGAAGATGGACATTTCAGGGACTTTCAGGAAGGAAAGCAGGAGAAATGAAGGAAGTGGGCTTGGGTGGATTATCGGGGGTAGAAAAGATCGAGGATTTGGATGGGGGAAGATAAGAGGTGGTGGTGAACAGCTGTTTTGAAAGCCTGGAGGGAAGAATGGGAAAGAATAGAGTGAGGAAGTTTATTCCAAAGGCGGGAAAAAAGAGGAATGAAAGAGTGAAGATGAGCAGTGATTCGTGATTTTGGTAGTTTTACCAGAAGGGGGTTGTTGGCGGACCTTGAGCGCCCTGTGGAAATGTGGTGGGGACAAATCGCAGAGAGAGCAGGGGGGGGCAAGGCTGGAGAGGAGTCGGTAGAAGACAGAAAGACCACCGACCAACCTGCGGTGATTGAGTGAGAGGCCCAAAGACTCAGCTTCATTGCGGGAGATGCCGATGATCTTAAATGCCCTGGTTTCGACAGCGTGAAGCCGAGAAAGGTGGGAGGCAGGAGCACCAGCCCAGAGGGGAGAGCAGTACTCCATCAGGCTACGGACAAAAGCTTTGTAAGTGGTCAGGAGTTCAAGAGGGCCGAGGAAGGACTTAGCACGACGGAGGATTCCCAGTCGGCGACTGGCTTTTGAGGCGAGGTTGGAAATGTGACTTTCCCAGGAAAGGTCATGGCAGATAGTGAGACCTAGAAGCTTGAAGGAAAAGACTTCTTCCAGAGGATTGTTGAGAAAGTGGATGGGGGGGTTTTGTCAACGGTCCTTTCGAAGAGACATAGTGAGAGTGTGAGATTTGTCTGGATTGAAAGACATGTTCCACGTGTTGGACCAGTTTGTGATTTTATCCAGATCTGCAGTGAGCAAAGAAGCTGCTGCTTGCCGGTCTGAGGGATGACAGATGGTACGGCAGAGGGTGGAGTCGTCGGCAAAGAGAAATAGAGGATTTTCCAGAGAGTCCGAGAGATCATTGATGAAAACCAGAAAAAGAACAGGGCCCAGAACGCTACCTTGAGGAACTCCAGCCTGCACAGGAAGAGGGGATGAAAGAACTCCATTTAGGGCCACACGTTGACTGCAACAGGAGAGGACGTCTGCGAGCCATGAATGGAGATGGCCTTGAATACCATATGAAGAGAGTTTGGTGAGTAGGGCAGGGTGCCAGACTGTGTCAAAAGCACGTGATATGTCCAGGGATACGGCTCGGATTTCCTGTCTGGCATTGAGGACCTCCATCCATTGATGGGAGAGCAGAAGCAGCATATCCAGGGTAGAGTGACCTGGTCTGAAACCAAATTGATGATTGGAAATCAAGCCATTGGAGAAGAGGAAGGATTTCATGTCTGAAGCGATGATGGATTCCATCACCTTGCTGATGATTGGGAGAAGGCTGATTGGTCTGTAGTTACAGGGATCTGTTTTTGCACCTTTTTATGCAGGGCAGTGATGTTAGCAGATTTCCAAGCAGATGGCAGATGACCTTGGGCAAATGAGAGGGTGAATAGAACAGAGAGAGGGTGAGCAAGAGCAGAAGAGCAGGCTTTGAGGACACGTGGGCTGATGCTGTCTGGACCGGTTGCAGAATCTGACTCAAGTTATACTTGTTATTTATATTAATGTGGATTGAAAAAGTAAATCTCCTTTTGATTGCAAATTATCAACGTTTCAACCAGTTAATTTCTTTTTTCTCACTTCCCCCATTTCCCTCATTCAAGGAAACCAATAACAGCGATATTTGAAAGAAGCAATCGAAAATAAAGTAAGGGTTACAAGGTCAGTGAGGCGCAGGCACAGAAACAGAACTACCTTCCATCACTCAAATAAGCAACTCTAAATGTATCCCATCTTTACAAAGCATTTTGTTATACCATGGACAAGTCTTTCGTATTAATGACACAAACATTTCATTTGCGCTTATGCAGGATGACTTGAAGTAAGAAAAAGTAAAACAACGAGGAAGTGAAGAAAATAATGCCAAAGGTCTGCTGAACTCTTGACATTGACATGTGTACCACTGGCTTCTGTGGAGAGTCATCGACAACTTCCAAATTCTCCTTTGGAATGCTGTATGTGACCCCGGATGCTTTTGCCACCTTCTGCAAGATGAGATCAGGTTCCACGTCATCATCTGTTCGAGCGTTAATAGTGACATGAGCTCCCTGTAGGATAACAAGGTAAGCATCATCAATCAATAAAGCTTTTTCATCAACTCAACAAACTTCAATTATGGAGACAACAGATATCTCCAGTTAAAACTAGACGGGCACTCAGTAGAGCGCATACCTCCGCCACGTAATGCCTGATCCGCAAGAACACATCGGGCCCAATCAATACATTTTTGAAATTTCAGGCTGTGTATCATTTTTGCCCAAATCTCTGAATGGTGAAGAATCACTGAAAAAAATGAAATAACTCTTTGCATCCGATCCGGATCTTCACCAAAATCGAATAAATTCATCCTTGCCACACACCCAACCTGTCCACCAAGTTTCGTCCGAGTCTGTCCACAACTTTTTGAGACATCGTACTATGCATCGTTTTAGCCCGATCTCTCAATGGTGAAGAATCACTTAAAAAATTATACAAGTCGGATCCAGATCCGGATCTTCACCAATATCAAATCAGTTCATCCTCGTCACACACCCATATACCTGTCCAGTCCATAAAATTTAATCCAGATCAATCCTCAACTTTTTGAGATATCCTGTACACAGACAAACAAATAGAAAGGGGTGAAAACGTAACCTCATTCACCTTCGGCGGCGGAGGTAATAAAAATGCGTTTGGCAGATATCGCATATCAAGAATCACAATTGGGTTGCTCGGTGTGCTAATAGCCTTAATTCCATTCCAAGATACGATGCTGAATTGTCCAATGTCTACCACTTCCTTGTATTTTACTCAAAGGTACACGCCTCATGTCTATTTATTGTATGCAATTTATGGAGAAGCTCCTCGATGAGCATTATTTGATCACAACAACAACAAAATGCACATGGCTGATCCGTTTGATAAATACATTGGCAACTAACTTAATTGAGCACTAAACAGCATTGAAGGTCCCATGCAGGCTATATTGCCAATGCTCACCTGTATACAATGTCACATATATCCATTCAGAAAATAGCAATGTTCCACCGTCTAATTCTCAGTCCCTCATTTAAAATTTGAAAAAGTATAATTCCCTGAAATTGCTCGTAAAATAAACTGTTGTCTGATGGGAAAGATCAGAAATTTTCGACTTGTGAGAACCTTTGGAACGTTCTTGGCTCCCATTTATTTATCTTGACACTCGAGTTGGCCGGTTCGATTTCGAAATGGACAAGACGTTATTTTGCCTTGATTCTGGTTTGATAATAATGAATAAACAGAAGCTAACAGACTGATTTCTCAACTGTACTGCCTGTTTGCTTGCTCCATGAAGGGGCCAAAGGGAAGCTAGCACCACTGTGTTACCTTCTTGCCATTTGAAAACCCCCTTAAGCAGGGCAGGGGGGAATGCGTAGTCTAACAAAATGAACAAACAAATAAATCAAGAAATAAACAAAAGGACATAAGTGCAACGGCAATGCAAGATGAAGTTTCACCAATGTCTGATTTTTTTGCGTTTAGCTGCAGGACTAGACAAGAAAAGCACTTTTTGGCTATTCACACAAGACCATGAAAGCTAAATGGGGCCATCTTTGATATTCTGGTGCGAGTAATCCCCAAAGTGAAAGTATGACTGTGTGGGAGAAAATAGAGGGTGTGGAGAAGGGCCCTGTTCAGAGGTTACAGAGAATTACATTATAGCAATTTACTCTTGCAATAATGTACTTTAGTTTTGACAAGCAGAGTGCTGGAGGATGTCACTTCAGGAAGTTTGACAACTTTTCCCTGCGTTCTCGTCCTCCCCAGGTAACTCAGAAATTTGCCTAGTGAAAAAAAAAAATCGATCCTACCTATGAGGCCCCACATCGAGCCCATGGAAAATACCAAAATAGAATCATTTTCTCATCATAAGTAAATGTCACACATTTACCAATAATTTGTATTAATTTAATTATCTATAGGAATCATCCTCAATGTTGCCATAGTTCTCCAAAGAGAACATCGTTGTCCCCTATCCCCTTAACACTGCTTCTGAAGCAGTAAAGTTGGATTTACACATCATCACTATTGTGAATTACACTATCACACTCGCTCACTTCTCAATGTGCAACGAATGACTGAATGTTGCTGTAGTCATAAACATCACAAGTGATCGACTCACTCTTGCGTGCATAAAGCCAGAGGATTGACCGCAAGTGCACACAGCTGGAGCTTATGTACTTATGATGTAAATACAATGGACAGTGCAAAGGAAAGAAAGTAGGTCCAGCTTAGTAAAAGGAATGAAATTTATTTTTTATATATCAACATTACTAGTGAATAACTCGTCATTCTAGACGAGTTAATCCCCCCCAGAAAAGGCATCTTTTAGTACGACTTGTAATACCCTCTCTCACTGGGAGTGGCTCGATGCCACCATGCATGTTTACATAGAGAGAAGGGGGTTCTCCCTCTGCTCTGAATCCTTGGGGCTATGAATTGTTTTATTGCCTAAAACCCAGCCGCGCACACCCTGAACACAGCCACCAGTTATAAACTCATTCTATCCAGTGTAGGAGTCAAACATACAAACAAAGACAGACAGAAAGAAACAGACAAACAAGAAACAGATACTAACCTTGAAGAAACAGGCAATGGCTGTGAGGTGGTTTGCACATAGTCCTTTGTGCATGTCATTTACACCCTCTCCGGACTGCAAAAAGACAGACAAGCATGCAGATGAATAAGCACCCTGCATTCCTCAAGACTAACCGAGATAACATTTTCGAGTCGTTCACCATCTATCTCCTCCAGGGCTACAATGGAAATAACCTTCAGAGAACAATCACAATTGGCCCCGTTGTCATGAGTAGTACCACAGCATGTCGATTCAGGATAGTTTAAGCCATATAAAGAGTGTGTAAAATGTTTAAGTGAACACGATTCAAGTGCATTACTATGTGCTCAATCAGCAGTGCATTCCAATGTGGTGATGCAGAGATATCACTTACCAAAGATGGAGGCATGCTGCAAAACAGCATTTGAGCAAAAGCTTTGCATTTTTCCTTTTGATTAATTAAAACAACAAAATCCCAGAGTTTCACGTAAAATAAACTTGATAAGTCAAAAAATGAGAATCCATGTGTGTGATTATAGACTTTTCCAATATTCATCGAAAGAAAAATAAATAAATAAATAAAATGCATCATTGTAAGCAATTCATGCAAATTAGTGACTTCCCCGTTTATATATTTGGAAGCACCGATTTGTTGACTGTGGGTACAAGAATGGCTGCAAAACATCACAGCTTTACAGAAATTAATGGGGGGAAATTCAGTATTTTTTTTTTCCATTTGTATAAAGAAATGTGGAATTGTAGTGGAGGGAAGCAGGGTCACAGACGAGTCAAAGGATCTTATGGGAACAGGGAGACAAAGGCATTCCAAAGTAAAAGAACAGAAATGCTAGGGAGAGGGTTGAAGAGAACAGGGATAAAACATGAGGTGATGGTGGGCAGTAATCTTGAAAGACTGGAGGAAGAGTGTGAGACAAACAGCCTGGAGATCTGAAGTCAGATCCACAGATGAGAGATAAGCGTTCAGCTTGAAGCGCGCAGATCAGTTGAGGGATTGTGGAAGAACACGTGTAACTTGGGCAGACCAGGGCAGATCGAGGGGAGAGAAAGCATGAAGAGTGACGCTCGAAGCAAGACGAAATAAAACAAGACTCCATCAACTTGCCCGCTTGTGCATGAGAATCAGACCTTGGGACACTGCCTGATACTGGGATATGCCAATAACATGGAGAGCCTTGGACATTACTGCCTCGAGGGAAGTAAAAAGGGGAGCAGCTGCACCCAACCAAAGTGTGAACACATGCTCTATGATACTGTGGTTGAAGGCATAAGACAATTAAATTATGTACGAGTGGCTCAAAATGGGAGTAGCTCTCTGGATAACACTGAGATGTTAGCCTTTCTTCGAAAAAAGTTTGGCAACTTGATCAACAGAGTGAGAGGCCGAGGAACTCGAGGGACCGCATCTCTTCAAGTGGTTGGCCAGGGAAGTAGACTGGGGAGTTCGCAAGCCAATTTGGAAACTCAACTCCACTCGATCAATACAAACCTCAAAGTAATTAGCAGCACTGATTAGTTGTGTATTGCACATGGCCAAATGCATAAAATTTGTGAATAAACTAAATAATTGTTTTGAGGGGGGGGGGGATTTGGAGCTCACATTGTGTTTATTCAGCCTGGAAGAGTTCATCTGCTTCTGTATCTACAATACCTAATTTTAAACAAAGATGTTGCATATTATAACCATTTCAACACACAACACATTGAAAAGTTTCCGAACCTGATGATATCTGCAAAATGGACCAATACAATGTATTAATAAAAAGAAAAATTAAAACGTTCATGCAGTCACATGAGGACCTCAACAAAAGAGAAGAAACATGCAATATCACCTGGCATATTCTGAAAACAAGTGGTATATATATATATATATATATATATATATATATATATATATATATATATATATATATATATATATATATATATATATATATATATATATATATATATATATATACACATATACATATATATATATATGTATATGTATATGAGCCTGGTGTTGGCGCAGTGGTTAGGGCAGCGGCTTGGGATCCAAAAGGTCCCGAGTTCAAGCCCCTTTGGGCCACTGAATTAATACACCAGGGGGTTGACTCAGCCTGTCATCCTTCCGAGGTCGGCGAAATGAGTACCAGTGTACTGGGCCGGTGTATACCCCGGTTAAAATAGGTTTACCATATCCCTGTGTCGTAAGAGGCGACCAGGGTTGCGTCAGTAAGGGCATCCGGCGTAAAACATGTGCCAAATCACTATGCGGATCATGCGGATGATTCCCTGTGGCGACCCCGAAAGGGAGCAGCCGAAAGAAGAAGAAAGAAGATATATATATATATATATATATATATATATATATATATATATATATATATATATATATATATATATATATATATATATATATATATATATATATATATATATATATATATATATATATATATACACACAGTAAGTCCTCGCTTTTCGCAAGGGTTGCGTTCCTGGAAAACCTTATGATAAGCGAAACTGTGTTAAACAAAATATATTTTCCCATAAAAACCAATGTGTTAAAGGGGGGATGTGTTTTTGGCTCGGAATTTTTTGGACATAAACACAAATAAACAAAACACACTCCTCGAGTCGTGGAGACTTACCCCGAGGCTGGAGGAGCGGAGTTGATTGCGGTGGACAAGTCACACTTGCGGAGTGGCAGAATCGTCCCCCTCTTCACTTGACACTGTGCTGTCACTTTCTTCACCAGCAGGAACGGTCTCTTGGCAGCTGGTTGAAGGAGCATCCTGGATGGTGGATGGAGTTGGTGCTGCATCTTTTGGCTTGAAAAATGCATGGAGAGTGGGCTGGATGGCTTTCTTTTTCTTTGCTGCATAACGTTCCTTGTAGCAACAAAGGGCATCATAAACAACACAGCTAAAATCAGTGCTCCTTTCAAGATTTGGATCTTGCTCGATAACAAATTCTGTGGCACTTTCAAACGAGCTGAGGATTTGGCTGAGGTTTTTCATGGTGAGATGCTCAGATGAAGGTGTCACAGCATCTTCTTCTTCCTCAAGAGCCCACTGCTGTTCCAACTCCATAAGATCTTCATTGCTTAAGGGTTCTGCATGAGACTCCAGTAAGTCATCCACGTCCTCTTCGTCAACCTCTTCAAACCAACCTCCTGCGCCAGGTCTACAATTTGACTTGTAATCAACGGAACATCAGCAAACCCCGTGAAATTGTGGACACACTCGGGCCACACTTTCTTTCACACAGCGTTCATTGTGGAGGCACTCGCCTCCGCCCATGAATCCTCAATGTTTTCCAAAGCCATTTTTATGTTGTATGTTCGCCAAAACTCCTTGATTGATAGCTTGTCCTTATCAGTTTCTTTGATAAGCTGCAGCATGGTATGCTTAACATAATAGGCTTTAAAAGCAGCAATAACTCCCTGATCCATAGGCTGTAAAAGTGAGGTAGTATTTGGTGGTAAAAATACTACCTGCACGTTTTCACACCAGTCTTCCATTTGCTGAGGATGGGCAGGAGCATTGTCTACAAGCAGCAAAGATTTGTTGTCAATGTTGTTCTCCTTGGAGATACTTCTCAACATGATTGGAGAAGTAATTGATCACGTAATCGTGGGTCAATGCCCTAACAAACGACGCGCTTTTTCTTGTATCACAGCAAGAGATAAAGGCATGCGACGTTTAGTTTGATCTTCTATCCACACACATAATAAACGCTTCATGTTGTGCATGGCACCATCTCTCATTCTCGTTCGTGTCGTTGCACTCGAACTGGTTGCAATCTGTGATATTTTCTTTATCTTTGCCGAACTTTGAACGATCGAATGTACAGTCGATGCAGCGATTGCTGCGCGCGGCCGATTTCCGTTGTCCCTTCACCTCGTTCATGTCTTTTAATTATATCCAATTTCACCTTCAATGTGACAGCCTTTCGTTGTCGCTTGAAACGAGGTGTGCTCGGCAAAAGACTTGCGGGTCGCTTGGGATTCATACTGGAAGGTATGCAGGCGAGCGTGAAGAGAATACGTACAGTACAGCATACAGAACATGCGCAGTAAAGTGAAAGTGTGTTTATGCGCATCCTGTGTGATTGTTGTTTTTTGCAGGCAGTTTGAAACTTTTTTTTGCGTTTTTCCTTGCAATGACATAACGATAGGCATAAAATGTTTGCGATAATTGAAAAATTGGTCATTAAAACTAAATTACGAAAAATCGAAACTACGATATGCGAACTTCCGGTTAGCGAGGACTTACTGTATATATATATATATATATATATATATATATATATATATATATATATATATATATATATATATATATATATATATATATATATATATATATATATATATATATATATCCATACGTACGTGCGCGCACACGCACACGCACATGCGCGTTCGTGGATGAGCTAGAACACAGAACAGAAACAACGGCAGAAAGAGAAGTGGGGAATGCTAACAGCAGGGCCGAGGGATAAAATAGACAGACGGACAAACAAGGGATGCGGGGGAAAGGTTGAGGGCTAGGTGAAGAATGAAAGTGGTGAAACAAGATGGATACAGAAGCAGGAAAAATAATTTTTTGTCGGCAGTTGGGGAGGGAGTTAACAGGTGTAAAAATGATCATGGTTTTGGAAGGGGGGTGATCGGACATGGTGGTGAAAATCTGGAGGGAGGAAAGATTGAGAAGAATGTGGAAGTTGGTTCCAAAGGCAGGAAAGAGTAGGAACAAACGAATGGAGGCGAGTCGTGATTCTGGAGTGTTTCTCATGTTTTAGTTTTTTTTTTTTCCAGGTCTTATTTAAATTTTTAACCACTTGTATTGTAGTCTGGCTCTTCATTCTACAATAGGGATTTCTTGTTGGACGAATTCACTTTGAAACAGTCCCTCCCAAAACAGGGTCGATCGAGTTAGGGCCATCTATTTATGTTGGGGAAGAAGGGGGTGAACGGGTGATGAATTGAAGAGTATATAAAAGAAGCCATAATGGAAACAAGGACAAATGTGTCCAAGAGCTGAGAAGAAGAAGAAGAAGAAGAAGAAGAAGAAGAAGAAGAAGAAGAAGAAGAAGAAGAAGAAGAAGAAGAAGAAGAAGAAGAAGAAGAAGAAGAAGAAGAAGAAGAAGAAGAAGAAGAAGAAGAAGAAGAAGAAGAAGAAGAAGAAGAAGAAGAAGAAGAAGAAGAAGAAGAAGAAGAAGAAGAAGAAGAAGAAGAAGAAGAAGAAGAAGAAGAAGAAGAAGAAGAAGAAGAAGAAGAAGAAGAAGAAGAAGAAGAAGAAGAAGAAGAAGAAGAAGAAGAAGAAGAAGAAGAAGAAGAAGAAGAAGAAGAAGAAGAAGAAGAAGAAGAAGAAGAAGAAGAAGAAGAAGAAGAAGAAGAAGAAGAAGAAGAAGAAGAAGAAGAAGAAGAAGAAGAAGAAGAAGAAGAAGAAGAAGAAGAAGAAGAAGAAGAAGAAGAAGAAGAAGAAGAAGAAGAAGAAGAAGAAGAAGAAGAAGAAGAAGAAGAAGAAGAAGAAGAAGAAGAAGAAGAAGAAGAAGAAGAAGAAGAAGAAGAAGAAGAAGAAGAAGAAGAAGAAGAAGAAGAAGAAGAAGAAGAAGAAGAAGAAGAAGAAGAAGAAGAAGAAGAAGAAGAAGAAGAAGAAGAAGAAGAAGAAGAAGAAGAAGAAGAAGAAGAAGAAGAAGAAGAAGAAGAAGAAGAAGAAGAAGAAGAAGAAGAAGAAGAAGAAGAAGAAGAAGAAGAAGAAGAAGAAGAAGAAGAAGAAGAAGAAGAAGAAGAAGAAGAAGAAGAAGAAGAAGAAGAAGAAGAAGAAGAAGAAGAAGAAGAAGAAGAAGAAGAAGAAGAAGAAGAAGAAGAAGAAGAAGAAGAAGAAGAAGAAGAAGAAGAAGAAGAAGAAGAAGAAGAAGAAGAAGAAGAAGAAGAAGAAGAAGAAGAAGAAGAAGAAGAAGAAGAAGAAGAAGAAGAAGAAGAAGAAGAAGAAGAAGAAGAAGAAGAAGAAGAAGAAGAAGAAGAAGAAGAAGAAGAAGAAGAAGAAGAAGAAGAAGAAGAAGAAGAAGAAGAAGAAGAAGAAGAAGAAGAAGAAGAAGAAGAAGAAGAAGAAGAAGAAGAAGAAGAAGAAGAAGAAGAAGAAGAAGAAGAAGAAGAAGAAGAAGAAGAAGAAGAAGAAGAAGAAGAAGAAGAAGAAGAAGAAGAAGAAGAAGAAGAAGAAGAAGAAGAAGAAGAAGAAGAAGAAGAAGAAGAAGAAGAAGAAGAAGAAGAAGAAGAAGAAGAAGAAGAAGAAGAAGAAGAAGAAGAAGAAGAAGAAGAAGAAGAAGAAGAAGAAGAAGAAGAAGAAGAAGAAGAAGAAGAAGAAGAAGAAGAAGAAGAAGAAGAAGAAGAAGAAGAAGAAGAAGAAGAAGAAGAAGAAGAAGAAGAAGAAGAAGAAGAAGAAGAAGAAGAAGAAGAAGAAGAAGAAGAAGAAGAAGAAGAAGAAGAAGAAGAAGAAGAAGAAGAAGAAGAAGAAGAAGAAGAAGAAGAAGAAGAAGAAGAAGAAGAAGAAGAAGAAGAAGAAGAAGAAGAAGAAGAAGAAGAAGAAGAAGAAGAAGAAGAAGAAGAAGAAGAAGAAGAAGAAGAAGAAGAAGAAGAAGAAGAAGAAGAAGAAGAAGAAGAAGAAGAAGAAGAAGAAGAAGAAGAAGAAGAAGAAGAAGAAGAAGAAGAAGAAGAAGAAGAAGAAGAAGAAGAAGAAGAAGAAGAAGAAGAAGAAGAAGAAGAAGAAGAAGAAGAAGAAGAAGAAGAAGAAGAAGAAGAAGAAGAAGAAGAAGAAGAAGAAGAAGAAGAAGAAGAAGAAGAAGAAGAAGAAGAAGAAGAAGAAGAAGAAGAAGAAGAAGAAGAAGAAGAAGAAGAAGAAGAAGAAGAAGAAGAAGAAGAAGAAGAAGAAGAAGAAGAAGAAGAAGAAGAAGAAGAAGAAGAAGAAGAAGAAGAAGAAGAAGAAGAAGAAGAAGAAGAAGA
>NC_140961.1:128569582-128587582 GCF_056783735.1 Eptatretus burgeri
ACGAGACGAGACGAGACGAGACGAGACGAGACGAGACGAGACGAGACGAGACGAGACGAGACACAGAGAGAGAGAGAGAGAGAGAGAGAGAGAGAGAGAGAGAGAGAGAGAGAGAGAGAGAGAGAGAGAGAGAGAGAGAGACACGAGACGAGACGACACGAGACGAGACGAGACGAGACGAGACGAGACGAGACGTGACTGAGAGAGAGAGAGAGAGAGAGAGAGAGAGACGAGACGAGACGAGACGAGAGGAGAGGAGAGGAGACAGAGACAGAGACAGAGACAGAGAGAGAGAGAGACGAGACGAGAGGAGACGAGAGGAGACGAGAGGAGACGAGAGGAGACGAGAGGAGACGAGAGGAGACGAGAGGAGACGAGAGGAGACGAGAGGAGACGAGAGGAGACGAGAGAGACGAGAGAGACGAGAGAGACGAGAGAGATACGAATAAAGGGAGGGAAGTAAAGGGGTAAGTATGGATCACACTTGAATTTACATTTGGTGATGCCAAATCGTCTCTCAGCTGTTTGCTATTGTGGAACCAATCAATAACACTGCAAAATACACAAGGAACCTGGACACAGAGGGAGGCCATTTGTCCCATCAAACCAGGAACTAGAAATATATCTGAAAACTGCATTTGTCGGAGGCACCAAACCTGAAGATAATCAACAACTGAGATATTTTTTAAAAACAAGGATGAAGAGAAGTCTCTATATACATTTAACAAGTTATCAAGCCAAAATACAAACATTTCTTTACACATAGAATGTAGATAATGGAAACACTACACATTGATTGCATCACATTCCAAATTTGGAACAATGTTCTTGAAACTATAGTTAGGAGGAGTGCAATCAATTATTCCTAAACCTTAAAACAGAATAACAATTCATCATTCATTTAAAACCTAACACTCAATGGAAATAAATGCTTTCAGTGCCCCTTCAAGCAAAAGAGGATTTCCCCAGAGTGAGGTTTCTCTGGTGAAACAAACACCACTCACCCAATTCACAAGGACATATTTTGAAAGACCGGCATTCGGGTCTTTCACTCGGCAGTAGGCATACATAATTTTACCGCTGTTCAACTCTTCCACCATCTCGGCGAGGCCACCAGCTAGACGGAACCAAGTGGTGGGAGGGGAGAGGTTGAGGCACATTAGGTAGCAAGCAAACACTGTAAAGTGTTCACTTTTCCAGGTAATATAAAAACATTTTGCAGCAGCCCTGCTTGCTCCATCAACTCGAGACAAGAGAGGGAGGGAGGAGAGAGGAGAGAGAAGAGCACAGTCAAGAGTAAAGCTTTGTTCACATCAGTCATATGGTTTAAACAGCAATACTTTCAACAGCATTACCTGCCAAAAGCCACACAAACTATTATAAAAAGAACATTATAAAAAAATAGTTTTATTTGTAAGTTGGGAATAAATTGGGGAAGGTCCGAGATGGTGGCAAACATCTGTCTTAGGTCTTCAAGACAGCTGTTCACCACCATCTCAGATCTTCCTCAATCAAAAACCATGATCTTTTCTCCCCTCATTAACCCAATCCCATACACCCCACCCCAATCCCTCCTCCTTCCAAATTTCCAGTTTTTCTCTCCTGAGAGCTTCCTGTTGCATCCATCTTATCCACCCCATGCGTTCTTTCCTGCCCTCTCATTCCTTCCCAAACCAATTGTTTGTCCAAGTATCCCTCTATTTTGTCCTTCGCCCTTGCTCTCTCTTGTTCCTTAATGTTCTGTTACATCCTGATCCATTCAGTGTACTTGTATTAGCTCTTCACCAAACCTTGACTCAGCATACAAAAAAAAACAAAAAACAGAAGTTCACAATCATGGTCATCATTGACAACAACAAACCAAGTGGAATATGGAATCTATTAGCACTCAATATATACAAAACTACAAACAGGGAAAAGTGGCAAAGAGATGATAGAAACTGATGGAAAATGTGCTGTTAAAAAGCAGCTGTATAATTCTCAGTGCAAGCAATTGCAGAGTCAGCTTCTTTGCAGATGCGTAGCACATGTCAGAGTGCATGAGCGGTTGACTGTGAAATAAAACAAGAACAAGGAACTGTAGTTGTGGGCCAACATGTAGCGTCAATATTTATTTTATATCTGCATGCGAGCAAACAATCAATGCTACAACAAAAACACGAATGGTCTTTGCCCCATTTGAAGACCTACCACAAGACCATATGGTTCCAGATTCAACTCCCACATACAATCCTTTCTAATTTTCGCAATTATCTAAGGTTCTTGATGGACCTTGGACATCTGTTTCCTAATTCTTAAGGTATGCTGATAAGTTATAACACAGGTGACACAAACAGCACTTCCATGTATTGCTTCCAACACTCCAATTGGGTCTCACTATCAGCCATGATCTTTCTTGGGCAAACCACATTTCTAAGTAGGCCTCCAAAGGCAGTCGCCGACTGGGCATCCTCCGTCGTGCAAAGTTATTCCTTGGCACACCTGAACTGTTATTATATCCACCTACAAGGCCTTCATCCGCAGCTTTATAAGATTACAACTGCTCTCCCTCTGGGCGAGCACCACTGTCTCACACCTTGCTCTGCTTGATGCTATGGAAAGCAAGGCCTTCAAGATTAATGGAATCTCTCACAATTAAAGTTGAGTCTAAGGGCCTCTCTCCTTCACATTGCAGAGAGGTCAGAGGTCTCTAAATTCTACCACCTCCTTTCTGGTCTTGCACACTGTTCTTTCCCTGCTTTGTCCCCCCCTCCCACCCCAGGTTACTGAAGGGGGCATACAGTCCAACACCAACCCCCTTCACGTAAAACTCCTAAAATCTAGCATCACTGCTCAGTGCTCACCTCCACTTTTTTTTCACACCTGTGGAACCAACTTCTACATTCTCTTCAATTTCATTCTTCTCTTCAGGTCTTCAAGGCAGCTGTTCACCACTATCTCAGATCATCCCACATCCAAAACAATGATCTTTCTACCACCCCCCCCATAATACTCTGCAAGCCCACTTCTTTCCAAATTTCCAGTTTTTCTTTCCTGAGAGTTTGCTTCTGTATCCATCTTGTGTGTCCTCCCCTACCCCTCATCCCTTATTTGTCCAAGTCTCCCTCTATTTTGCCCCTCAACACTGCTGTTGGTGAATTCCCCTCCCTTCGTTCTCCTGTTCCTTTTGTTCTGTCACATCGTGATCCATTCTATCCTCCACAAGCCTTGACTTTGTATCAAAATTATTGTTTTTAAACAAAGGTGTTTTAAAAAGTGCAAAGTCACTGAATGTTCCCCAGATGACATGAAGTGCATAATATTTAAATTCCAGGATTATTTCTGCATGTAGTGCATATTTTTCAGGCTGTATAATCACTTCAGCCTTCAGAAAGCAAAACCATTTCAACTGAAACGGCACTCGGTAGAGCACATACCTCTGCCAAGCCCATTCACTAATGGGCTGGATCCCAATCCGGACCTTAACAAAAATCTAATAGGCTTGTTCTAGTCACCAAACCAACTCATCCAGCCAATTTTCGTCACAACTCCACAACTTTTTGAGATATGATGCTATGCATCATTTTTGACCCCACCTCTCATTTGTGAAGAATCACTTAAAAGAAAAAAAAAATATATATATATATATATATATATATATATATATATATATATATATATATGTATATGATCCAGATCATCACCAAAATCTAATCATTACATTGATGTCACACACCAAACATGTCCATCAAATTTCATCCAAATCCTTCCACAACTTTTTGGAACATCCTGCTCACAGGCAGACAGATGCAAAAACGTAACGTCGGTCCACCTTCGGTGGCGGAGGTAGTAACGTATCGATGCACAAATACATCATGGAATCACCCAAAACCACTCGATGCTTCTAATTCCTCGCTTGCACTCTCAAATGTATTGGCTCCTTTATGTGGAATGCTGTACTTTGACCATGCTACATTGGGACAGAGGGTGTGTAAAGTGAGGGGAAAGGGGGCTGTTATTGGTCAAGTAGAGTTGGGTGAAGAAGCAATCACAAGCCTGAATATTATTTTTTCTTTTGGGTGGGGGAGGGGAACTCGCTTCAACAAGTGTAAACACAGTCATGGAGTGCAGCATGATGAAGTCACTCCTGCACGCCACATGACAGCATGTTGGTGGACTTTGTAATCAAGTGAGTTGGGTTGCAAAAGTATTAAACTCTGAAGCTGTGCCAAACCATTTAGACATTTTAGAAACGACCATCTTGTTTTTGTTGTTTTTGGAAAGGAAGAGGGAGGGGAGTGGCTAACATGCTGGCAGCAAATAAGCCTGTATGTTCCAATGCTTACTATATCAAAAGAAAGAAAATTCAACAAGTCCTCCAAGCAATGCACTAGACCTTGCAATTAAAACAGAATTTTAATATCTCTAATAAGCAGGGTAAAGTTTCATAAATTCACTCTAGACACTTTTCACATCGACAACAAATTGTCAGCATATGCATACAATTACATCTGACTGAATGGCATGTAAGCTTGATGCTATATTTAGGACAAACAAGATTTATATCCATTGAAGAAAAAACAAAAACCCACTTGTGTATTTCCTGCTCAAACTCTGCCACTATACTTCCTGCTTTTCTGAAAATATCTCTCATAACAAACAGGAAAACACTTGGGTAAACCCTCCCCATTGCCAATTCTAACCGCCAATAACTTCCTCAACTGTCAACACAAGCCACCAAAAACCATGTCGATTTTTCAGTGATAAGAATACCTCAATAATTTTCGCACACGCACGCATGCAGCACTTACCTCCAGAATTAACCAGCTTGAGGTCATTTGAGTTTCCTTCGTAGCTGAAAAGTGCCCTACAGAAAGAAAGGAAATTAAGTTTAAGCTTCAATACGAGTTTTACATGTCGATTCCATAATACAAACAAATTTGATTGGGGTGGGAGGGGTGATGGGATTGTCACATCAAGGAAAAATAAAATACTTTTGATCTTCTCACGATGCATGTGAAATGTATGTTTGATTGAGCTTTGGGTTTGGAAAAGTGAGCAGTTTACCCACATGTTAGATTTTGTGTGATCTCTGTGCCCCCCACATCAACATCAATGTTTCCTTCCCAGCAGAAAGGAGGATTGGGAGGGAGGTAGGTCTGTGGCCAAGTCAGAGCTGAATTGTTTATTAATTAACCCTGACATACCCACACTTGGGATTGTAGGTATGTTTGCATATATTTTACTGCATTTTCTTCCCCTGAACTGAATATATCTTGGAAATCTATTTCCTTGTACATGGCAAATTCACTATTTGACTGCTGATGCCTAATGTTTTGTCAAAATAGGGGATATAACTTACATTTTACATCGCATGCACAATGCATTGTGGGAACCCATGTTAAATACCACAACAGTTAAAAGCAGAACATTCTATTTTGTCAGTCATGTGAGTGTTAATGATTTCAAACAAGACTTTGAATGGAATAAAAACCGAAGAGTTGAATGTGGCATCAAGGTTGAAGCAGAAATAACTAAATATCTCGTTGAAGTAGCAAGGAATAATATAACAAAATATCTCATTGAAGTAGCAAGGAAAAATATCACTAAATATCTCGTTGAAGTAGCAAGGAATAATATAACTAAATATCTCGTTGAAGTGGCAAGGAATAATATAACTAAATAGCTCGTTGAAGTAGCAAGGAATAATCTAACTAAATATGTCGTTGAAGTAGCAAGGAATAATATAACTAAATATCTCATTGAAGTAGCAAGGAATAAAATAACTAAATATCTCGTTGAAGCAGCAATCAACTCAATGTTTTGTTCAAGTAGCAAGGAATAATATAAGTAACTGCAAGGGCACTTGGTAGAGCGCATATCTCCACCCTGCAATGACTGATCCACGAGAACATATCTGGCTCAATACATTTTTGAGATATCGTGTTTTTTTATCATTTTTGAGCCCTATCTCTCAATGGTAAAGAATAAATAATAAATATTCTAGTAGACGGATCCAGATCCGGATCTTCCCCAAAATCTGATCAATTTGTCGTGGTCACACATCCAACCTGTCTACCAAGTTTCATCCAAATCCATCCACAACCATTTCAGAGAGTGCCCACAAACAAACAGACAGACAAGGGTTGAAAACATAACCCTTGTCCACCTTCAGTGGTGTAAGTAATAACACTGAACAACAAATTTCAAAAATTTTTTTTTACTGGAGATGTGTAAAGTGATTAAGACTAATTTGGGTACGCTGATTTCAAAAATCATAACCGTTTTGCTGTATCACGTCAGGATTTTCAGGAACAGAAATATTCCCATTGCCTAGAAGTCAGGATTTCAATGAAATTTACATATGTCTTTAACATGTCTATTTCGTACAATTGTTGTTAACTTGTGTTATATTTCTTTCTTTCAGATAAAGATGAGTAGGCGTTCCTGTACCAATCATCCTGACAACTTCTGTTATGTCTGTGGTCGGTATACCAAAAAAGATCAACAGCGAAGTATATCTACAGCAGTGAAAATGAAGGCCGCCTACTTTCACTACTTCGGGTGTAAGGTGGGGGACCAAGAACAGAGCTGGGCACCACACATCTGCTGCACAAGCTGTCACACAACCTTGACTCAGTGGTTGGTGGGCAAGCACGCGAGCATGCCATTTGCGGTGCCCATGATATGGCGTGAGCCGCAGAATCATCATGATGATTGTTATTTCTGCTGCACAAGCATCGCCGGCTTCAACAAGAAGAATAAAGGTCACATCAAGTACGCTGACTGCGTCTCTGCTCGTAAACCTGTGCCTCATGATGACGAGAACCCCGTTCCAACACCTCCAGCTGATCAGAACATAGCTGTAAGCAGTGGTGAAGAGGATGGTGATGATGAACCTTTTGAACCCGACACTCAAGAATCACACCTTCTGAACCAGGGAGACTTAAATGATCTTGTAAGAGATCTCTCGCTGTCAAAGGCGAAGGCAGAGCTGCTTGGATCAAGGCTGCAGCAGTGGAATCTACTTGAACCTAACACCAAGATATCCTTGTTCAGAGCACGTCACAGAGACATGGCTGAGTTCTTTGAGATGGAAGACACGATGACATTCTGCAGTGACATCAACGGTCTGTTGAAAGAACTTGGGTGTGATCACGATCCTGCAGACTGGCGCCTCTTCATCGACTCGGGGAAGAACAGCTTGAAGGCTGTTTTGCTCCACAATGGCAACGAGAAACCATCAGTCCCACTGGCTCACGCGTTCGGCATGACAGAGACCTATGAGACTATGCGGCAGCTGCTTGATTCCATCAAGTACAATGACTTCAACTGGCACATACATCTGCGGAGACTTGAAAGTGGTGGCGCTGTTGTTAGGGCTGCAGTCAGGCTACACGAAATACATGTGCTTCCTTTGTCTCTGGGATAGCAGAGACGACAAGAATCACTGGACGAAGAAAGATTGGGAAGAGCGAAAAGAGCATGTACCTGGTCGACACAACGTGAAGCATGTCGCCCTTGTCGACCCAGCCAAGGTTTTCCTTCCACCACTCCACATAAAGCTCGGCTTGATGAAAAGTTTTGTACGGGCAATGGATCTGAATGGGCGTGGGTTTTTATACCTCAAGGAAAAGTTTGGCAACACCTTGTCGGAGGCCAAGATCAAGGCTGGTGTCTTTGTTGGACCGCAAATCCGACAGATTATGAAGGACGAAACTTTTCCGACAACTCTAAACCCCAAAGAGCTGGCAGCGTGGAGGAGCTTCAAAGCTGTGACGGACAACTTCTTGGGGAACGAGCGCGCGGACAACTATGAAGAAATAGTGCAGCAGCTGCTGGAGTCCTTCAGGAAACTTGGCTCCAGGATGTCCCTGAAAATCCATTTCCTACACCAGCACCTGAACTTCTTCCCTGACAACTTGGGAGCAGTCTCGGACGAGCACGGCGAGCGATTCCACCAAGAGATTTCACTCATGGAGACGTGTTACCAAGGGCGGCACAACCCGAACATGATGGGCGATTTCTGCTGGTTCCTGCATCGTGAAACTGACACAGAGCAGCACAAACGCAAAGCCAAATGCCTAAAGCATTTTTAATTACATTCTAGTGAAGTTTTTCTGTAATTTCTATAATTTTGAAGCATTCATGATGAAATAAATGAATAAATGAATTTTTGTAAATTTCATTGAAATCCTGACTTCTAGGCAATGGGAATATTTCTGTTACTGAAAATCCTGACGTGATACAGCAAAACGGTTATGATTTTTGAAATCAGCGTACCCAAATTAGTCTAAATCACTTTACACATCTCCAGTAAAAAATTTTTGTTGTTGAGTGTAATGGAAGGGAAACTTCCAGTACCTGCAGAAGGAAAAGCAGTTTTAAAAATCGATAACATCCAAACGACGTTCATCGTCATGACCAAAAATATTTGCACCCTTGAACTTTTTTCAAACAACTCACAATTTTCTCTAAAAAATAAGTTGAAATTGACAAAAGTATTTTGTCTCCACAATTCTATATTTCACTTGATTAATATTACAGAACCTTTGTTTTTGATTCAGAACTTAATATATCCTTTTAAAACAGAAAATAAAAAGAAATGGCATTGACAAAAGTAGCGACACCCTCGACTTAATATTTGGAAGCACAGCCTTTGGACAAAATAACTGCAGTCAAGCACTTCTTATGACCATGAATGAGTTTCCTTCACCTCTCTACTGGCAGTTTGGCCCACTCTTCATGTGCAAACTGCTCCAGTTCTCCCAGATTTGAAGGGTGTCTTCTTCCAACTGCTGTTTTCAGATGTCCCCACAGGTGTTCAATGTGATTTAGATCTGGACTCATTGCTGGCCACTTCAGAACAGTCCAGTGTTTTGTTTTGAACCATTCCTGGGTGCTTTTTGAAGTGTGTTTGGGGTCATTGTCCTGCTGCAAGCCCCATGACCTTCAATGCAGACCCAGCTTTCTGACATTGGGTTGAACATTGCGCTCCAAAATGCCTTAGTAATCTCCTGATTTCATGATGCCATGCACACATTCAAGGCACCCAGTGCCAGAGGCAGCACAGCAACCCCAAAATATCACTGAACCTCCTCCATATTTGACTGTAGGGAAGGTGTTCTTTCCTTTAAACAGAGATGATGTGCTTTACCAAAAAGCTCCAATTTGGTCTCATCTGTCCACAGGATATTCTCCCAGAAAGATTTTGGCTTGTTCAGGTGTGTTTTGGTATACTCCAGTCAGGGTCTGTCTGTCTGTCTCTCTCTCTCTCCCCCTACCATAGAACTCCCTTACATCGAGTTGGCGAAGGATGGTGCGAGTTCAAACTGTTGTACCTTTGTATCTGAAGGTCAGCTTGAATCTGTTTGGTAGTTGATCAAGGTGCTTTCTCCACCATTCGAACAATCCTTCGCTGCAATCTTTGATCACGTTTTCTATTGCAGCACGCCCAGGGAGATTGGCGACAGTGCCATGGGCCTTAAACCTTGTGATAACATTGCATATGGTGGACACAGGAATATTAAGGTCTCTAGAGATATATTTGTAGCCTTGAGATTGTTCATGCTTCGCTACAATCTTGTGTCTGACGTCCTCAGACAATTTTCTGGTTTTCTTTCTTTTCTCCATGCTCATTGCGTTACACAGTGACACAAAACAGCAGAACGACTCCTTTTCTTTCTTCAAACTGGTTGAATGAGTGATTTTTATATTGCAGGTACCTGCACCTCACCACAGGTGAGTTAAATTCCAAAGTAAAGGAGAATCACCTGCTTGAAATCTAATTCTTTCTAACAACTTCTAAAAGGTGCCAATAATATTGTCTGGGCCATTTTAGGACTTCTGTGTAGAATAAGCTAAGATTTAGCAATTTTTTCAGCTTTTCTTTGTTTTGTTCCACTGCAAGCCAAGGAAATACATATGTGGATACCAAAAGATTCTTTAACTTCAACAATTTTCTGTAAGAAATGGTGCATTATTTGAAAAAAAGTGTTTTTTTAACATGGTCAACATAGACATTGCAAATAAATTGGACTACTGCTATGTTAAATTCATGACAGTGTTATATATTTTTCAAAATCTGATTTGTGCGGCAAAATCTTTCAAAGAAATTTCCTTTAACTATAATTCCTTACTACGTTCAGAGGTTTCTTTGGCGTGACTAATATTTTAAGTTTCAGAGGAAACATTGTTGAGACTCGAATCATGTACATTTGCCTTCTATCCTCAAAATGCTCATCCCACAAACATTGTCTGAATTTGGCTTGGGCAAAATAATTGGTTACCCGGTTAGAATAGATTCCCTCAATCAGAGCCGAGAATCAAACCCTAAATTCTAGAGCCGATTACCCGCCTGCAACGGTTCCAAGTCTCCAGAGTCAATTTCTTCTATGCCTCATCTCACTTCGTCCAATCGATAATCTGTTCGTTGGTTTAGCAAATAACATCAAAGCTTCTATCATTCTTTACAAAACAGACAAGGACAAGTCCGTTTTTCTGCATCTAGTTTGTTCAAGTTGTGAAGAAAATGAGCAGACATGTACTCACAAAATGTGTGTCGGCCTTCTCCTTCCGGGATCCGACAGATAGGAAGAGGCTATTGGCTATGTATAGAGTACTCCATTGTGAAATTCCAAAATCATCACATTTCTTAACAGCAAAAATATCGCAGCATATTTATTAACAGCAAATTAAAAAAGAAAGAAAATGTGATTTAGATAAAAAAAAAAGTCAGGAGCGATCGAAGAGCAGTTGTCTGTTGCCCGATATACCGTCCAGGTAAACCAGGTTCAAATTTTTTTTTTTAATCTAATTGAATTTTTTTTTACAATTTTCTTGGAGGTTTGGACTAATTTGGAGTAACTTTTACTCCTTTAGCATGATTTACATAATATAAATATCATTCCACTGATTTTATTGACTCATGAATATAAATTTTATGCTGAAGTAATTTCTTTTTATTCCCTCCACCACCGAAGATGGATGGAGGTTATGTTTTTCACCCGTGTTTGACTGTGTGCAGGATATCTCAAAAAGTTAACGATGGATTCGGATGAAACTAGTTGAGCAGGTTGGATGTGTGACGAGGACAAATTGATTATATTTTGGTGAAGAATCGAAATAGATCGTCAAATTTTAAGAATCACCCAAGCCTCGTCTGAATAGCAATAAATAAATAAATAAATAAATAAATAAACAAACAAATGACAATTATAAAAATCTCTCCCCCAAATCTTCTGGACCATGATACCTTCCTCAAAATTTCTATTGTGGGAGAAAGTGGAACGAAAGCCCTGGCTTCTTCACTGCTGTGTTATAACCTGGAATGCAACAGTATCGATTATTTATTTATTTATTTATTTATTTATTTATTTATTTATTTGGTCTTGTGGTGCATTCTGCAAGGCCTGACTGGATCAACCTGCCTCCCAGCAGGTCCTGTGCACCTCTGCTTTAATAGTGACTTTATGGACATCCCCTAATCACTGGTTTGTCCATTTATTCAATCTTCTTCATGAGTATGCAGCACAAGGATGTGGGGTAGCATCATTGGATGAGGGGCAGCTGTGCCGCTGACGAAATACCCTCTGTAGGTCATGGCAGGAATTTGGAATTTGGAATTTGGTCATGGTGCCGGTGATAGCTCGCCTATTCGCAAAGGACACCATGGGATCTTTAACGTCCAACAAGTAATGCTGGAAGACGGGACGCCCGTTTAACGTCCATCCAAGGGATGGCACACACATGTTGATGATTCACCCAGTCGGTAAAACACCAGGATGATAGTTTATAGCTGGGTCAGGATTCAAACCCAGGCTAGATAGCTTAGAGGCGAGTGTGTGTACCTTGAGGCCGTCCTGTCAGCCCCATTTATTCCATTCACAGTCTGCTTTGCTCTTAAAAAAAAAAAAAAACAGAAAGATGTTTGAAGATAATTTGGAAACCTGGACAATATTTATGATGTAATCTTTTTTGACAGAATTTATATTGCATAGACATTCAGAAAGCTTGTATCTCGAGTTAGTCTCAGTACTGCAACGATCACGATGTTCGAATAAAATCATTGACGCAAGCTGAAGCATGTGTATATATATATATATATATATATATATATATATATATATATATATATATATATATATATATATATATATATATATATATATATATATATATATATATTGAAGCATCGCCACTGTGCCAAGTAGATCATTCAAAGGTAACAATTTTTGATTCAATCTGGCAGCTGTGAAGGGTAATTTTCACATTACACGGAATTTTATCCTTCCTCGTAAGTTTCCACCTGCCATGGTGCAAATCCCCAATGTATTCACTTTACGCCTTTCCGTCTCAGATTCCACATTACTAAATAAACCCACCGAGAATACAACTGCAATGGATATCATGACAGAACCTCTAGATTCTAGAATAAGATGCTGAATATTAAGTGTTGAGGCCAGTTATAAAAAAGTAAACACAGTAATAACATCGGAAGATCGGCCCCATTTCCAACCGCCGGCTTTCAATTACGACAGCAATGCAAGCAAGATATAAACTTCAAACAATAACATTGGCAGCTCTGACAGAGCAAAACAACCTTTCAGTGAAATAACACGAGCCAGATTTATTTACAAAGCAAATGCCTCGCTGATTCTCAGCAGCTTACAACCGGCTGTCTGGCTCATTGTACAAGACTTATTTAAATTGGTTTTAACCTTAACCCAATTTTGGACGCGAGGTCAGAAAGCACCAAAAATTAATGGCCCTGATTTAACGCTGTGCAAGACCGATAGTGAGGGTGATGTAATCTTGCGCAATCATTAATAGTGACCATTTCATGAAGTATATTTTGCGTAGAATTTGTCTGTGGAGATCAATCGGATCACTTAACTATAACACCAAAACTGAAGGAAAAGATGAAGAAATTTAAGTGACGCCAACTGAAATATAATAATCGAACATAATTGCTCCATAAGCATCAATATATATATAAAAAAAAAAATGACCGTTTTTACAGCCATTTTTTCCTGCTGTGCAGGGGTTGGGCTTTTTCTTGAGGCAATGTTTTATGGCCGGATGCCCTTCCTGACGCCAACCCTGGTCGCCTCTTACGACACACAGGGATATGGTATACCTATTCTAACCGGGGCATACACCGGGACCAGTACACTGGCACTCATTCCGCCGACCTCGGAAGGATGACAGGCTGAGTCAACCCCCTGGTGTTAATTCAGCAACCAACGGGGCTTGAACTCAGGACCCTGGGATCCCAAGCCGCCACCCTAACCACTAAGCCAACACCAGGCTTATATGCATCAATATATATATATATATATATTTTTAAATGAATGAAGCATTATAATTTGAGTTTTAAAAGCAAATAACACTGAAGAAAATAGATGGTAACATGATTACAGCAATTATATACAGTGCCAACAGAAAGTCGACACCCCAATCAAAAAAGTTCACCTTTTGTTGCCTTATAGCCTGGAATTAAATTGCATTAAATCAGACTTTTTCCACCTTTATTTTCACATCGTAACCCACAACTTCCAAGTGAAAAATAAATTCTACAAACTTCAGAAAATTAATGAAAAACACAAAACTAGAATATCTTGGTTGGATAAGTGTCCACCCCTCTCACCCCCTTAATAATAACAATTGTAAACTAGAAGGGCACTCGGTGGAGCGCATATCTCCGCCACGAGACCACATTGGGACAAACACATTTTTGAAATATAATGCTACATATCATTTTTGGCCCTATCTCTCAATAGTGAAGAATTACTTTGGAAATTAAATAATTCTCGTAACCAGATCCGGATTCGGATCTTCATCAAAATCGAATCAATTTGTCATGGTCACACACCCAATGCGTCCACGAAGTTTCATCCAAATCCGTCCAAAACTTTTTGAGATATCCTGCACACAATCAGACAGACAAACTGATAGGGATGAAAACAGAACCTCCTTCCACATTTGGTGGTGAAGGTAATTAGCTCAGGTGTAACTGATCACCTTCAAAAATCACACACCAAGTTAATTGACTGCCACCTGTGTTAAACTGTAGTGATTCTAATTATTTCAGAATATAATCAGCTGCCACTGTAAGTTTCCTCTGCTGGGTAGTGTATTTCACAGCAAAGACTCAACCATGAGTACCAAGGAGCTTTTAAAATACTAACAGGATAAAGTTGTGGAAAGGCACAGATCAGGGGATGGGTATAAAAATATTTCAAAGGCCTTGAATATCCCTTGGAGTACAATCAAGACAATCATGAAGACGTGGAAGGCATATGGTATCACCAAGACCTTGCTTATATCAGGCTGTCCCTCTAAACTGGATGACCAAGCAAGGAGGTGACTGATCAGAGAGGCCACCAAGAGGCAAATATGAACTTTGAAAGAGTCACAGGTCTTTTTGACAAAGACTGGTCACTGTGTGCATGTGACAACAATATCCCAAGCACTCCACAAGTCCGGTTTATAAAATGCAACGGTCGTGTGGCAAGTAGGAAGCCATTACTCAAAAAAGCCCACCTCGAGTACTGTCTGAGGTATGCAAAAAAAAAAAAAAAAAAAAAAAGTCACTCCAGAGATTCTGAAGCCACGTGGCAAATGGTTTTGTGGTCTGATGATACCAAGATGGAACTTTATGGCGAAAATTGCAAAATGTTACATTTGGTGCAAACCCAACACAGCACATCACTCAAAGAACACCATCCCTACTGTGAAGTATGGTGGTGGCAGCATCACGTTATGGGGATGTTTCTTATCAGCAGAGACCGGGGCACTTGTCAGGATAGAAGAGAAAATGGATGGAGTAAAATACAGAAAAATCCTAGAGGAAAACCTGCTGCCCTCTGCAAGAAAGCTGAAATTGGGAGAGAAGTTCACCTTTCAGAATGACAACGACCTGAAGCACACAGCCAAAGCTACACTGGAGTGGCTAAGGAACAAAATGAAAAATGTCCTTGAGTGGCCCAGTTCGAGCCCCGACCTAAATCCAATGGAAAATCTGTGGCATGACTTCAAGATTGCTGTCCATCAATGCTCCCCATGCAACTTGACTGAGCTTGAACAGTTTTGTACACAAGAATAGGCAACTATTGCCCAATGGTAGAGACGTATCTCAACAGACTCACAGGTGTAATTGCTACCAAAGGTACCAAGTATTAACTCAGGGGGTGGACACTTATCCAACCAAGATATTCTAGTTTTGTATTTTTTTAATTAATCTCCTGAAATTTGTATAATTTGTTTTTCACTTGGAAGTTGTGGGTTACGATGTGTCAATAAAGATGGAAAAAGGTCTGATTTAATGAAATTCAATTCCAGGCTATATCGACAACAAAAGGTGAAACCTTTGAAAGGGGGTGAAGACTTTCTATAGGCACAGGAATACTAGCCCACTCGGCCCACCTACAGTGGGTAGTTTAAAGTGGTGATATTTACACAAAGTGAGACTTTCTTCTGGAATACACTGCACACTTGAAGAAAAACTGGTATATGCTGTTACCATATTCGGCCTTGCTGGACCATACCATAATGTTTTTGTGTATAAAATGCAACAAAAATACAAAATTATGTTTTCCAGGACAAACTCTACACCTGTAAATTGTTTTGGGACATTATTTTGAAGGGGGAGAGGGGGAATACCCTGCCCTGCCCAGGTGGGGAGGGGGGGTAGGGGGGGAGGGTACTCATCACCGCCCAGCTGGGTGAGTGGTGCTTTTGGGACATGTTAGACATTGAAAAGCTATGAAGTTATTGGCCTCATGGTGGTTACTTTTGCCTGTGGGCCAGCAACAGCACTGCTTGAGCCCACATCCCAACACAGACTTTATAGCGGCCTTTGGCAGTCTCAAAACAGATGACAAGGCCAACATTTGGTAGCTTAAAACCTTGCTGAGATTCTAAATCACCTAAACCCCAAATTTTGGGCCTTGGTGCTATGGTTCAGCAGTGAAAGAATAACGTACAAATACAAAAGCAAACATCCAAACACTAGAAAAAAAAATAAATCAAATATATACAGTATATGTATATACACACACAGTGGCCTGCAAAAGTATTCACCCTCCTCAAAAGTTCGCATTTTGGTGCCACCTAACAAAAATTGAACTTTTTGGTCCAAATTCAAAACATTCCATGTGGTGCAAGCCCAACATTGCACATCACACAGTCAAAACCATCCCTCCTGTCAAACATGGTGGTGGCAGGCAACATCATGTTATGGGGCTGCTTTTCATCAGCAGAGACTGGCAAGCCCGTCAGGGTAGAGGGGACAACGGATCGTGCAAAGTACAGGAGAATTATTTATGAAAAAAGAAAAGCAGATTAAGGTGGAGATGGATTGGGAATGCACTGCATATTGAAAATAACAGTAAAAAAAATAAAATTAAAGAGCGATACACTGGAAACCTAAAGGTCGAAGGACGGTTAGATGACCCACAAAGGCTTGGTGGCATATGGTGGAAAAGGAGCCGAGGGAGCTAAAAACCAACCCGCAGTAACTTCCATGAGGTCAATGTGCACTGGTATCATGACCAGATTCAAAACCAGCAAAGAACAAAAGTAATAAAAATAGTATTCTCTGCCAAAGAACTGCTTCAGGAAGGCTAACACTCAAGAAAGAGCACGGCCATCAACGGAACAGAACGGAATGGTGTGGTAGTTATTTTCAAAATAGCATTATAAAAGACAGCAGCACAACATCAGCATCAACCCTTCATCTTCAATAATAATCAATTGTGCAGAATGCGAAGATTCATAATTCAATTGCTTTTTTACCCATTCATAAGTTAAACACATAACATAAGAAAAACAACCAACAACAAAAAAACCAAAAGAGATTGCCTTTACTGTACAAATCTACCTGGATAAAAGCTTCTTGCCTAACAGGTTGCAATTTATCAAAGTTGGCATTTTCATGGAGCAAAGCAAATATGACTGAAGTACTCTGTTCAGCAAGATTTGAACCAGTTTTTACAGAATCAAGAGTCCGGCTTTACAGTGCAATAGTTAACCGACAATGGAATATTCTAACATTGCAAATAAGTATTTTGCATGTGGTGTACAAATACCACCTGACTCAGGTCATGGATGATTTACGATGTCTCTCCCAGCCAAGAGAGGAGTCATTCAGTTGGTTCGGACATTCCAACGAGCATTCCAAGAAGTGAATTTAACTCTTCAGTAAAAGAGAGGACGAATCAGATGGCACAATGAAAAAAATGCAGGTGAACCAAGTCGAGGTACTAAGCGCACGTGTGTGTATATTGTGTTGTTTCTTGTCGATTCTTGCTTGCATTATATTGTGTTGCATTACACTGTAAAACTGGCTAAATTGTTGAAAAGATTGTTCAAAAGACAGCTTCAACAATCACACCATGGAAATGATAATGTACAACTGAACGAAGATTACACATGGCACGACTGGCATCAGAATTGCAACAAAGATGACATGATGCACTTGGACAATGGGTATGGAGTTGATGAGACAGCACAAGGCAATACCTCGTGCAGTCACAAAATTGTCGTTCTCACGAAACTCCTTTCCATGATTCTCTTATTTATTTTTCTTTTTCTTTTTTTCTTTTCAGGAGCAAAGCTCATGGAAGACCAAGGTAGATGTGGCAGTGGAGCAAACATCAAGAGAATACATGAACAAGACTTGAAGGGCACTCGGTGGAGCGCGTACCTCCGCCACGTAATGCCTGATCCATGAGAACATATCGGGCCAAATACATTTTTGAAATATCATGCTATACAGGACTATATCGTTTTTGGCCCTTTCTCCTGATGGTGAAGAATCACTTTAAATATTAAATAATTATCGTATGCACATCCGCTTCTGGATCTTCACAAAATCGAATCAGTTTGTCCCCGTCACACACCCAACCTGTCCAAAAAATTTCATCCGGATCCGTCCACAACCTTTTTGAGATATCCTGTACACAGACAGACAAATAAACAGACAGAAAGGGGTGAAAACATAACCTCCTTCACCTTTGG
>NC_140961.1:128588082-128590582 GCF_056783735.1 Eptatretus burgeri
CTGAGGAAACGGCGCTTCTTCTTTGTTTCCTCGTCCAGGGCAAGAATACGGAGGCTTTTAATGGCCAATTATTCAATTAGCGCCAACGTATTTTGCCTTCTCACAAGGAAAAACACGAAGAGAAGAGAAGAGAAGAGAAGAGAAGAGAAGAGAAGAGAAGAGAAGAGAAGAGAAGAGAAGAGAAGAGAAGAGAAGAGAAGAGAAGAGAAAAAACCCGTAATGGCGAACGCGGCTGAGTTTCTCTTCCCCATCGACCACGGATACGCAGCAACGCTTCCTGTCATTGGTTGATAAAAAAATGGCCGCAGCAACAGTTCCTGTCATTGGTTGGTAAATAAATGGCCATAACTTGGGAAGCACTTGTCCGATTAATATCAAACCTTGAAAAGGCACATCCTCAGGTCCCCAGCAATATACCTGGCAAGTTTCTATTAGATTGGACCAGCAGTTGTCGAGAAACAGCAGTCACAGACACACAAACACACACACACACAGACGCACACACACATAGATTGCTGGAATTATAGATACGAGTACATGCCCGTAAAAAAAAAAAAAATTGAAAAAAAATAAATAAATAAATATTCAAACCGCGAGCAACAAACAACAACCACGCAGGCCGTTTCTTCGCTCTCGAGTGCCCGAACGTGCATGGCCCGGAAGTTTGAATATGATTCGCAGTTACGATTATTCGCAATTTAGTTTTAATACCCAATTATTCAATTAGCGCCAACATATTTTACCTTTTCGCAATGTCGTGGCAAGGAAAAACAAAAAGAGAAGAGAGAGAAAAAAATGTACTTCCTGGTTTGGAGCATACCAGCACTCTGATGTTACCGAAATTTATACACCGGCTAATATGAAAACGATCATAACTTGGGGCATTGTGTTTATCTATAAATGCGCATAAGACATCGAGAAATTATTAGAATACACGAAGTCATCATTATCCGGAAGTCCGTACATTGTAACCCGTAATGGATCTGGAAGTCCGTACGTTGTAACCCGTAATGGCGAACGCGGTTGAGCTTCCCTTTCCCATCTGCCACGCCCATGCAACAACGTGTCTATCATTGGTTTGGTAAATAAATGGCCATAACTTGGGAAGCACTTGTCTGATTAATATCAAACCTTGAAAAGGCACATCCTCAGGTCCCCAGCAATATACCTGGCAAGTTTCAATTAGATCGGACCAGCGGTTGTCGAGAAACGGCGGTCATAGACACACACAAACACAGACACACACACACAGGCACACACACACACACACACACACACACACACACACACACACACAGACAGATTGCTGGAATTATAGATAGACTAGTGCATGCCCGTAAGTGCAAACAAAACAAAACAAAAAAAACTTTCAAACCGCATGCCAGAAACAACTACACAGGCCGTTCCTTCGCTCTCACGTGGCCGTACATGCAAAAAAAAAAACTTTCAAACCGCGTGCCAGAAACAACAATCACACAGGCCGTTCCTTCGCTCTCGTAAACGACGACTGGATTGGGGCATTGTGTTTAAGAAAGTACAGAAATCGAGAAAGAATACAGTAAGTCGATAAATCAAGAAAAAAATCGAGAAAGAATACAGCAATCATCACTGACTGGATTGGGGTATTGGGTTTAAGAAAATCGAGAAAGTACAGAAATCGAGAAAGAATACAGTAATCGTCACTATCCGGAAGTGAAGTCCTCACTGTCCGGAAGTTCACATATGGCAGTTACGATTATTCGCAATTTAGTTTTAATGGCCAATTATTCAATTCGCACCAATGTATTTTGCCTTTTATCGCAAGGAAAAACACAAAGAGAAGAGGAAAGAGGAGAAAAAAAAACGTGAAAAAAATAATTTACTTCCTGCTTCGGAGAATACCAGCACTCTGATGTTACCGAAATATATGCACCATCTAATATGAAAACTATCATAACTTGGGGCATTGTGTTTATCTATAAATGCGCATAAATCGAGAAATTATTAGAATACACGAAGTCATCATTATCCGGAAGCCTGTACGTTGTAACCCGTAATGTGGAACGCGGCTGCCCGTAAAAAAAAAAAAAAATTATTAATTAATATTCAAACCGCGAGCAACAAACAACAATCACACAGGCCGTTCCTTCACTCTCGTGTGCCCGTATGTGGGTGGCGCGGAAGTTCGCATATCACAGTTACGATGACTCACAATTTAGGTTTTAATGGCAATTATTCAATTTGCGCCAACGTATTTTGCCTTTTCGCAATGTCCTCACAAGGAAAAACAAAAACAGAAGAGAAGAGAGAGAATAAAAATGACCTCCTGGTTCGGAGCATACCAGCACTCTGATGTTACCGAAATTTATGCACCGTCTCATATGAAAACGATCATACTTTACGGCATTGTGTTTATCTATAAATGCGCATAAGAAATCAAGAAATTATTAGAATACACGAAGTCATCACTCTCCGTAAGTCCGTACATTGTAACCCGTAATGGGGAACGCGGCTGAGCTTC
>NC_140961.1:128593082-128615582 GCF_056783735.1 Eptatretus burgeri
GCGAAAGGAACATCCCCCAATGGATGCATTACCCGCAGATGTTTGCACGTCGGACAATGTTCGTGGCATACATTGCTCACAAATACGCGATGTCAGACGTCTCGTGTATGCGTCAGTGCTTGCACGTTCCCGCAGGAGCGAATCACCTGCTACTCTTCTTTGACCTTGAGATGTCACTGCTGCCCAAGGATGTTGCGAATGACCGGCAGGCTCTACCAGCAACGCAACGGATGGATAAAGCCTTGAGGATGCGTTGCGGAAACTCTGACCCGGCCCGCAGCACCTGCGATACCCCCCATGGGCACATACACTCGAACGCTCCAAATCCTGCCCCCACTTGCCGTTGACAGCAGCTCCTGCTCGCCCCGCATCACAATGGGGGCTGCACCATGACGTCACGTGACCAGGATTCACTCACAATACTCTCCTCCCATTGTTTTCTGAAGCATTCCCTCTTACTCTCTGCACCATCATGCTCTTTCGATCACCAACTGATGTCATAATATGCTCTGAGCAACGTCTATTGTTTCTGTACGATCGATAAACAATCACTCACTCGTCCACTACACCTCAATTTTTGTTGTGTATTTATTATTGTTTCGTGATATGTTTTATTCACTCATTTTCTTGAACGGCCCTTTTGCCATTAACGAAATTGCTTTTGTGTTCGTGTTGAACATGTTCAGAAATTCCTGGATGGAAGTAAATCGGCATACAATCATCAGAACCGTCCAAATGCGAGTTATCCTATGTAGGTGCACGAGTTACCCTATGTAGGTGCACGAGTTACCCTATGTCGGTGCACGAGTTATCCTATGTAGGTGCATGAGTTATCCTATGTAGGTGCACGAGTTATCGGAAGGTGTAGGTTGATGACAGCCCGTTTTGTCATACTATCTAAGTCTCAAATCAAAACTGTCCAATCACTTAGTCATAGCTCGAAGAACAGCTTCTTTCCTGGATCCAGTTTGATCATCTTTGGCCGTTTCTTTGTTTCCATTGATGAGACAAGAAAGAGCAATCAGAGATTACAGCCCCTTGCCAGAACTTGTTTTGTGTGCTGGTGTATTTGTGTTTGTGCGGTGTGTATAGTACCGGATTTAGGGGTGGCCAGGTAGGGCCATGGCCCCGGGGCCCACATATTTAGCTCCCCCCCCACAATCATTGTGTCCACGATCCCCCACATGGTAAATCCGGCCCTGTTCGTACCGGATTTAGGGGTGGCCAGGTAGGGCCAAGGCCCTGCCCCCCCCATATTTAGGGGCCCCCCACAATCATTGTGCCCACGGCCCCCCACATGGTAAATCCGGCCCTGTTAGTACCAGATTTAGGGGTGGCCAGATAGGGCCATGGCCCTGGGGCCCCCCACATTTAGGGCCCCCCCCACAATCATTGTGCCCACGGCCCCCCCACATGGTAAATCCGGCCCTGGGTGTGTACAGAAGATGCATTGATGATGTAGGTTTATGTTCTTGCAGTGGAAAACCAGAACTTTCTGGTTTTGTTGTATTGATTCATGTTACAATGATATGTATTTTATAGACCTACATATTGTTGTGGTTTTGATGAGTCTCCAACAGATCCTCCATAGGTAAAGCACTTATTGGTTCACGAGCACCAGCCAGTGACCACTATATTCGTTATGTCTGTATGTCTGTCTGTTTGTCTGTTTGTCTGTGTGTCTGTGTGTCTGTCTGTTTGTCTGTGTGTCTGTCTATCTATCTGTCTGTGTGTCTGTCTGTCTCTCTGTCCAGAGCATAACTCCGTGCACTTTCATCCGATCTTGATGAAACTTGGTTATGTGTTCGATATCAATGTCTAGTTGTGTTTTCCTGGATGAGGGCGTGACTACACCCATTGTGGGCGGAGCCACGCCCCAAAAAATAGCCATTTTTAGGGGGTAGTCGGATTAAAAATCTATCTTCTCCGAGGGGATTGACTGAATGGAATGGGTTCTTCGGTATTTGAATAGCAAAATTAATTATCTAAAACTTGTCGTTCGATTTTTCATTTTCCTCCCAAGGTCAAGGTCACAAGGTCAAACACTTAGAAAATTGCGAATTTTGACATAAAAATCATACGACCACCCAAACTTTGAGAGCTAGGATGACAATATTTTTATGCATAATATCGAGGTCATTCCCCACCTAAAGTCTTGAAACCATTTTGCTCTATCTCGAACACCTTGCCCGTGGCACCCCCTTCAAGTTTGTTTTTACGCTGATTTCATCAAAGTATGGATAATCCGAGGAGTGCGAAATGCCATATAGCCTATATTACGTTATATTGTTCCTGGAATGTTCCGGGGGAAGTTTTGCTTCCCCCACCCAAGGTGGGGTTGACCTTGTCTGTCATCCTTCTAAGGTCGGTGAAATGAGTGCCAGCTTACTGGTATCCTGTGTCGGAGTGACGACCGGTCCAGTTTTGTGCCCAATAGCCCAGGAAACTGCTTAGACAGCACCAAAGCTCTGCACAGAGTGTGGTCCCAATGGATGGATGGAAGGAACATGACTCAGGGTGTGGTATCCCACAGGAAGTTCTGGGGTGACTGGCAATCATGATCTCTTAAAGACACGCCATCCTCTCCGAGTTATCCAGAGGCGACATCCTAACCATCACACTATGTATTTTATAGATATATGCATTTTACTGATGTCGACGTGTTTTTATAGTAAATAATTTAAGGATGCACTCATCTTCTTAATACACATACGTTATAGACATAAAGTACATTCTTAATAGTACATCCTTCATAGACATACTCACATTTTAATCGTATGTAACTTATAGACATACTCGCATTCTAATAGTACCTACATTATAAATGTACGAACATTCTAATTGGACCTACTTTATAGATGTACTCACATATAAATTGTACATACTTTGTAGATGTACGAACATTCGTAAAAGTACATCCTTCACAGACATACTTGCATTCTAATAATACCTACATTATAAATGTACTCACATTCTAATTGGACCTACTTTATAGATGTACTCACATATAAATTGTACATACTTTATAGATGTACTAACATTCTTAAAAGTACATCCTTCATCGACATACTCACATGTTAATCGTATGTAATTTATAGACATACTCGCATTCTAATAGTATGTAATTTATCGATGAACTCACATTCTAGTTGTACATACTTTATAGTCATACTCACATTAAAATTGTATATATGTTTTCGACATAGTGGTTGAAAAAACGACGACTTGTAATACTGACTACCACCAGGTGGCATTTGTGGCCTACATTAGCACAATATGTGCGGACAAACAGACAAAGAAACAAACAAACGGACCCAAATGCAATACAGGATAATAAATTGCTCCATTGCATCTGCTATAGTTCCATTGCTATTTATACAAGCCATAAAAAACTCCATCTTGAAGAAAGAAATCTTCTTTGCACTCAATCTTCAAAATTACAGCATATTTCTATTTTGCCTTTCATCTCTAAACATTCTTGAATGTGCTGTTGCCATTCAGCTGCAATCATACTTGCTCCAACATTGCCTTTTAAAACAACTAAAGTCAAGTTACATCGCACTAAGACTACCCTCCTAAAGATTACAAATTATATCCTGTACAATCCTACTATAAATTTGCAATTGATCACTGGCTTTGACACCAATACAAATTTTTATTATGGAATCTGAGGCATCATAAAGCTACATATATCGAACAAACAGTTTCAAATGCAACAACTCGCCACCATTATAGCATTTGAATTGCCTCAGATGTGGCAATAAATGTGAATTGTTGCTCCAAGTTTGCCGGCTCGATGACAAGAGATGCCATTTTCATTTTTGTCTCTCCATCCCTATCCCGTTTAGTGTGGGCACAGGCAACCTGCTCATCCAGTCAAAGGATCAACTTCAGTGATAATATTTCTGGACCCATCATTATCTGTTACTTTTGACATTCTTGTTTTGGTATTAATGAACCTGTTAAGGAATCATTTAAATCTTATCTTGCAGATCACACATTCACTGTGAATATTGTTGGTCATTTATCTGACATCATTGTTTTGTCTTTGTATTACTTTGGGATCTGTTCTTGGTCCACTTTTGTTTTCAATTTACCTACTTGCGTTCACTTGGTATAGTTTAAATTTAATTTTCATTTGTGTCCTTTTGATACCCATATCTACGTGTCCATGAAATCTGATGATATGCTGCCTCTTATATAACACTGAACTTGTGTCGAGCCAAAATGCAAAAATGGATGTTCATGCCATGGACTTTCTGAAACTCAAATACCAACATGCTAATCCTCGTCTCCTCATCAGTCATCAAAAAGGCTTCAACCTCAGAAAGTGAAACTTGGGGATCATCGCCTGATCACTGCTACATCCGTTTTTAAACTAGATGTCACCAAAGACCCATTTGGTTTCCTTTATTCCACACACATTGCTAAAATCTGCAACTATTTCTGTCTATTGCACAATGTTGCCCCAAATTGGCTCATGCTGAAATCTGAAACCAACTGAAACTTTGGTTCATGCTCTTATTACCTCACGTTTGGATTACTGTAATTCCCTACTGACAGAGAGGCTTGCCTGCTTGCTCTCTCGGGCCCTTCCAAAATTGTGCAGAACACCGGAGCCAGGTTGGTAGTTCAGGTTCAGAAATTTTATCACATTATTTCAATTTTCAAAAAACGTATAATTCTGGTAATATCTTTCAAAGCTACAAATAAATTGCTTCCTGTCTATGTACTTGACATTATTTCTGTTTACATTCCCACAAGGAAGCTAGGGTTCAGCATTGGACTTTTCCTGGTTATTCCCTGCACCAAATCAAAGATGTGTGATGATCAAGCATTCTTCATTTATGTCCCACGACTGCTGAACACTCTGCCATTCAAAATCTGCACTGGCATATCAATCCGTTTTTAAATCTCTTTTCAGGTCTTATCTTTTAACAGTTACTTTCTCTTAACCTATATGTTTGTGAGTGCCATTAACAAGGAACAACTACAATGGCACTGTTCGAGTGCATGCCTCCACCAAGCTGAGCAGTTTATGTTTTGTATCCCACTGATAGGCTGAAACTGCTGACCTGAACCAAAATCGAAGTGGCTTGTTCTTATTATCTAAACAAGTCATCCACCAAGTTTTGTCATAATCTACCTAAAACCTTTTGAGATATCGTGCTATATATTGATTTTAGCCCCATTTCTCATTGGTGAAGAATCACTTGTAAAAATTAAAAAATTCTCACATCCAGATTCGGATATGGATCTTCAAAATGGAATCAATTCGTCCTCATCACACACCTAACCTATCCACCGAAACCCAACAGTTTTACAGTGTGGTGCACATGTTTAAACTATATTTACCTCACGGTTTTACAGTATGGTGTACATGTTTAAACTATATTTACCTCACGGTTTTACAGTGTGGTGTATATGTTTAAACGATGTTTACCTCACACTTTTACAGTGTGGTGTATATATTTAAACCATATTTACCACATGGTTTTACAGTGTGGTGCACATGTTTCAACTATATTTACCTCACGGTTTTACAGTGTGGTGTATATATTTAAACTATATTTACCTCACGGTTCTACAGTGTGGTGTACATGTTTAAACTATATTTACCTCACGGTTTTACAGTGCGGTGTATATGTTTAAACTATATTTACCTCACGGTTTTACAGTGTGGTGTACATGATTAAATTATATTTATCTCATGGTTTTACAGTTTGGTGTTTATAATTAAACTATATTTACCTCACAGTTTTACAGTGTGGTGTACATGATTAAACTATATTTACCTCATGGTTTTAGTGTGGTGTATATGTTTAAACTATATTTACCTCACGGTTTTACAGTGTGGTTTATATATTTAAACTATATTTACCTCACGGTTTTACAGTGTGGTGTATATAATTCAACTATATTTACCTCACGGTTTTACAGTGTGGTGTATATAATTAAACCATATTTACCTCACGGTTTTACAGTGTGGTGTATATGTTTAAACTATATTTACCTCATGGTTTTACAGTGTGGTTTACATAATTAAACTATATTTACCTCACGGTTTTACAGTGTGGTGTATATAATTAAACTATATTTACCTCACGGTTTTACAGTGTGGTGAATATGTTTAAACTATATTTACCTCACGGTTTTACAGTGTGGTGTATATGTTGAAACGATATTTACCTCACGGTTTTACAGTGTGGTGTATATGTTGAAACTATATTTACCTCACGGTTTTACAGTGTGGTGTACATGATTAAACTATATTTACCTCATGGTTTTACAGTGTCGTGTATATATTTAAACTATATTTATCTCACAGTTTTACAGTGTGGTGTATATAATTAAACTATATTTACCTCACGGTTTTACAGTGTGGTGTATATAATAAAACTATATTTACCTCACGGTTTTACAGTGTGGTGTATATGTTTAAACTATATTTACCTCACGGTTTTACAGTGTGGTGTATATGTTGAAACAATATTTACCTCACGGTTTTACAGTGTGGTGTATGTATTTAAATTATATTTACCTCACGGTTTTACAGTGTGGTGTACATGTTTAAACTATATTTACCTCACGGTTTTACAGTGTGGTTTTTATATTTAAACTATATTTACCTCACGGTTTTACAGTGTGGTGTATATAATTAAACTATATTTACCTCACGGTTTTACAGTGTGGTGTACATAATTAAACTATATTTACCTCACGGTTTTAGTGTGGTGTATATGTTTAAATTATATTTACCTCAAGGTTTTACAGTGTGGTGTATATGTTGAAACTATATTTATCTCACGGTTTTACAGTGTGGTGTATATAATTAAACAATTTTACCTCACAGTTTTACAGTGTGGTGCGTATGTTTAAACTGTATTTACCTCATGGTTTTAAAGTGTGGTGTATATGTTTAAACTATATTTACCTCACGGTTATACAGTGTGGTGTATATAATTAAACTATATTTACCTCACGGTTTTACAGTGTGGTGTACATAATTAAACTATATTTACCTCACGGTTTTAGTGTGGTGTATATGTTTAAACTATATTTACCTCACGGTTTTACAGTGTGGTTTATATATTTAAACTATATTTACCTCACGGTTTTACAGTGTGGTGTATATAATTCAACTATATTTACCTCACGGTTTTACAGTGTGGTGTATATAATTAAACCATATTTACCTCACGGTTTTACAGTGTGGTGTATATATTTAAACTATATTTACCTCACGGTTTTACAGTGTGGTGTATATATTTAAACTATATTTATCTCACGGTTTTACAGTGTGGTGTATATAATTAAACTATATTTACCTCACGGTTTTACAGTGTGGTGTATATATTTAAACTATATTTACCTCACGGTTTTACAGTGTGGTGAATATGTTTAAACTATATTTACCTCACGGTTTTACAGTGTGGTGTATATGTTGAAACGATATTTACCTCACGGTTTTACAGTGTGGTGTATATTTTTATACTATCTTTATCTCACGGTTTTACAGTGTGGTGTATATGTTTAAACAATATTTACCTCACGGTTTTACAGTGTGGTGTATATATTTAAACTATATTTACCTCACGGTTTTACAGTGTGGTGTCTATAATTAAACTATATTGACCTCACGGTTTTACAGTGTGGTGTATATGTTTAAACTATATTTACCTCACGGTTTTACAGTGTGGTGTATATGTTTAAACTATATTTACCTCACGGTTTTACAGTGTGGTGTCTATAATTAAACGATATTTACCTCACGGTTTTACAGTGTGGTGTATATATTTAAACTATATTTACCTCACGGTTTTACAGTGTGGTGTCTATAATTAAACTATATTGACCTCACGGTTTTACAGTGTGGTGTATATATTTAAACTATATTTACCTCACGGTTTTACAGTGTGGTGTATATATTTAAACTATATTTATCTCACGGTTTTACAGTGTGGTGTATATAATTAAACGATATTTACCTCACGGTTTTACAGTGTGGTGTATATATTTAAACTATATTTACCTCACGGTTTTACAGTGTGGTGTATATATTTAAACTATATTTATCTCACGGTTTTACAGTGTGGTGTATATAATTAAACTATATTTACCTCACGGTTTTACAGTGTGGTGTATATATTTAAACTATATTTATCTCACGGTTTTACAGTGTGGTGTATATAATTAAACTATATTTACCTCACGGTTTTACAGTGTGGTGTATATATTTAAATTATATTTACCTCACGGTTTTACAGTGTGGTGTATATATTTAAACTATATTTACCTCACGGTTTTACAGTGTGGTGTATATAATTAAACTATATTTACCTCACGGTTTTACAGTGTGGTGTATATAATGAAACAATATTTACCTCATGGTTTTACAGTGTGGTGTATATAATTAAACGATATTTACCTCACGGTTTTACAGTGTGGTGTATATATTTAAACTATATTTACCTCACGGTTTTACAGTGTGGTGTATATGTTTAAACTATATTTACCTCATGGTTTTACAGTGTGGTGTATATATTTAAACTATATTTACCTCACGGTTTTACAGTGTGGTGTATATGTTTAAACTATATTTACCTCACGGTTTTACAGTGTGGTGTATATGATTAAACAATATTTACCTCACGGTTTTACAGTGTGGTGTCTATAATTAAACTATATTTACCTCACGGTTTTACAGTGTGGTGTATATAATTAAACAATATTTACCTCGCGGTTTTACAGTATGGTGTATATATTTAAACTATATTTACCTCACGGTTTTACAGTGTGGTGTATATATTTAAACTATATTTACCTCACGGTTTTACAGTGTGGTGTATATATTTAAACTATATTGACCTCACGGTTTTACAGTGTGGTGTATATGTTTAAACTATATTTACCTTAAGGTTTTACAGTGTGGTGTCTATAATTAAACGATATTTACCTCACGGTTTTACAGTGTGGTGTATATATTTAAACTATATTTATCTCACGGTTTTACAGTGTGGTGTATAAAATTAAACGATATTTACCTCACGGTTTTACAGTGTGGTGTATATATTTAAACTATATTTACCTCACGGTTTTACAGTGTGGTGTATATATTTAAACTATATTTATCTCACGGTTTTACAGTGTGGTGTATATAATTAAACTATATTTACCTCACGGTTTTACAGTGTGGTGTATATATTTAAACTATATTTACCTCACGGTTTTACAGTGTGGTGTATATATTTAAACTATATTTATCTCACGGTTTTACAGTGTGGTGTATATAATTAAACTATATTTACCTCACGGTTTTACAGTGTGGTGTATATGTTTAAACTATATTTACCTCACGGTTTTACAGTGTGGTGTCTATAATTAAACGATATTTACCTCACGGTTTTACAGTGTGGTGTATATATTTAAACTATATTTACCTCACGGTTTTACAGTGTGGTGTATATATTTAAACTATATTTATCTCACGGTTTTACAGTGTGGTGTATATAATTAAACTATATTTACCTCACGGTTTTACAGTGTGGTGTATATGTTTAAACTATATTTACCTCACGGTTTTACAGTGTGGTGTATATATTTAAACTATATTGACCTCACGGTTTTACAGTGTGGTGTATATGTTTAAACAATATTTACCTCACGGTTTTACAGTGTGGTGTCTATAATTAAACTATATTTACCTCACGGTTTTACAGTGTGGTGTATATAATTAAGCAATATTTACCTCGCGGTTTTACAGTATGGTGTATATATTTAAACTATATTTACCTCACGGTTTTACAGTGTGGTGTATATATTTAAACTATATTTACCTCACGGTTTTACAGTGTGGTGTATATAATTAAACTATATTTACCTCACGGTTTTACAGTGTGGTGTATATGTTTAAACTATATTTACCTCACGGTTTTACAGTGTGGTGTCTATAATTAAACGATATTTACCTCACGGTTTTACAGTGTGGTGTATATAATTAAACTATATTTACCTCACGGTTTTACAGTGTGGTGTATATAATTAAACTATATTTACCTCACGGTTTTACAGTGTGGTGTATATGTTTAAACTATATTTACCTCACGGTTTTACAGTGTGGTGTATATATTTAAACTATATTGACCTCACGGTTTTACAGTGTGGTGTATATGTTTAAACTATATTTACCTCACGGTTTTACAGTGTGGTGTATATCTTTAAACTATATTTATCTCACGGTTTTACAGTGTGGTGTATATAATTAAACTATATTTACCTCACGGTTTTACAGTGTGGTGTATATATTTAAACTATATTTATCTCACGGTTTTACAGTGTGGTGTATATAATTAAACTATATTTACCTCACGGTTTTACAGTGTGGTGTATATATTTAAACTATATTTACCTCACGGTTTTACAGTGTGGTGTATATATTTAAACTATATTTATCTCACGGTTTTACAGTGTGGTGTATATAATTAAACGATATTTACCTCACGGTTTTACAGTGTGGTGTATATGTTTAAACTATATTTACCTCACGGTTTTACAGTGTGGTGTATATATTTAAACTATATTTATCTCACGGTTTTACAGTGTGGTGTATATAATTAAACTATATTTACCTCACGGTTTTACAGTGTGGTGTATATATTTAAACTATATTTATCTCACGGTTTTACAGTGTGGTGTATATAATTAAACGATATTTACCTCACGGTTTTACAGTGTGGTGTATATATTTAAACTATATTTACCTCACGGTTTTAAAGTGTGGTGTATATATTTAAACGATATTTATCTCATGGTTTTACAGTGTGGTGTATATGATTAAACGATATTTACCTCACGGTTTTACAGTGTGGTGTATATATTTAAACTATATTTACCTCACGGTTTTACAGTGTGGTGTATATATTTAAACTATATTTACCTCACGGTTTTACAGTGTGGTGTATATAATTAAACTATATTTACCTCACGGTTTTACAGTGTGGTGTATATAATGAAACAATATTTACCTCATGGTTTTACAGTGTGGTGTATAAAATTAAACGATATTTACCTCATGGTTTTACAGTGTGGTGTATAAAATTAAACGATATTTACCTCACGGTTTTACAGTGTGGTGTCTATAATTAAACGATATTTACCTCACGGTTTTACAGTGTGGTGTATATATTTAAACTATATTTACCTCACGGTTTTACAGTGTGGTGTATATATTTAAACTATATTTATCTCACGGTTTTACAGTGTGGTGTATATAATTAAACTATATTTACCTCACGGTTTTACAGTGTGGTGTATATATTTAAACTATATTTATCTCACGGTTTTACAGTGTGGTGTATATAATTAAACTATATTTACCTCACGGTTTTACAGTGTGGTGTATATGTTTAAACTATATTTACCTCACGGTTTTACAGTGTGGTGTATATATTTAAACTATATTTATCTCACGGTTTTACAGTGTGGTGTATATAATTAAACTATATTTACCTCACGGTTTTACAGTGTGGTGTATATGTTTAAACTATATTTACCTCACGGTTTTACAGTGTGGTGTATATATTTAAACTATATTTACCTCACGGTTTTACAGTGTGGTGTATATATTTAAACTATATTTATCTCACGGTTTTACAGTGTGGTGTATATAATTAAACTATATTTACCTCACGGTTTTACAGTGTGGTGTATATGTTTAAACTATATTTACCTCACGGTTTTACAGTGTGGTGTATATATTTAAACTATATTGACCTCACGGTTTTACAGTGTGGTGTATATGTTTAAACTATATTTACCTCACGGTTTTACAGTGTGGTGTCTATAATTAAACGATATTTACCTCACGGTTTTACAGTGTGGTGTATATATTTAAACTATATTTACCTCACGGTTTTACAGTGTGGTGTATATAATTAAACTATATTTACCTCACGGTTTTACAGTGTGGTGTATATGTTTAAACTATATTTACCTCACGGTTTTACAGTGTGGTGTATATATTTAAACTATATTTATCTCACGGTTTTACAGTGTGGTGTATATAATTAAACGATATTTACCTCACGGTTTTACAGTGTGGTGTATATGTTTAAACTATATTTACCTCACGGTTTTACAGTGTGGTGTATATGTTTAAACTATATTTACCTCACGGTTTTACAGTGTGGTGTATATATTTAAACTATATTTATCTCACGGTTTTACAGTGTGGTGTATATATTTAAACTATATTTATCTCACGGTTTTACAGTGTGGTGTATATAATTAAACAATATTTACCTCGCGGTTTTACAGTGTGGTGTATATATTTAAACTATATTTACCTCACGGTTTTACAGTGTGGTGTATATGTTTAAACTATATTTACCTCACGGTTTTACACTGTGGTGTATATGATTAAACAATATTTACCTCACGGTTTTACAGTGTGGTGTCTATAATTAAACTATATTTACCTCACGGTTTTACAGTGTGGTGTATATAATTAAACAATATTTACCTCGCGGTTTTACAGTATGGTGTATATATTTAAACTATATTTACCTCACGGTTTTACAGTGTGGTGTATATGATTAAACAATATTTACCTCACGGTTTTACAGTGTGGTGTCTATAATTAAACTATATTTACCTCACGGTTTTACAGTGTGGTGTATATATGTTTAAACAATATTTACCTCGCGGTTTTACAGTATGGTGTATATATTTAAACTATATTTACCTCACGGTTTTACAGTGTGGTGTATATATTTAAACTATATTTACCTCACGGTTTTACAGTGTGGTGTATATGTTTAAACTATATTTACCTCACGGTTTTACAGTGTGGTGTATATAATTAAACTATATTTACCTCACGGTTTTACAGTGTGGTGTATATGTTTAAACTATATTTACCTCACGGTTTTACAGTGTGGTGTATATATTTAAACTATATTTATCTCACGGTTTTACAGTGTGGTGTATATAATTAAACTATATTTACCTCACGGTTTTACAGTGTGGTGTATATAATAAAACTATATTTACCTCACGGTTTTACAGTGTGGTGTATATGTTTAAACTATATTTATCTCACGGTTTTACAGTGTGGTGTCTATAATTAAACGATATTTACCTCACGGTTTTACAGTGTGGTGTATATAATTAAACTATATTTACCTCACGGTTTTACAGTGTGGTGTATATGTTTAAACTATATTTACCTCACGGTTTTACAGTGTGGTGTATATGTTTAAACTATATTTACCTCACGGTTTTACAGTGTGGTGTATATATTTAAACTATATTTACCTCACGGTTTTACAGTGTGGTGTATATATTTAAACTATATTTATCTCACGGTTTTACAGTGTGGTGTATATAATTAAACTATATTTACCTCACGGTTTTACAGTGTGGTGTATATGTTTAAACTATATTTACCTCACGGTTTTACAGTGTGGTGTATATATTTAAACTATATTTATCTCACGGTTTTACAGTGTGGTGTATATAATTAAACTATATTTACCTCACGGTTTTACAGTGTGGTGTATATATTTAAATTATATTTACCTCACGGTTTTACAGTGTGGTGTATATATTTAAACTATATTTACCTCACGGTTTTACAGTGTGGTGTATATAATTAAACTATATTTACCTCACGGTTTTACAGTGTGGTGTATATAATGAAACAATATTTACCTCATGGTTTTACAGTGTGGTGTATATAATTAAACGATATTTACCTCACGGTTTTACAGTGTGGTGTATATATTTAAACTATATTTACCTCACGGTTTTAAAGTGTGGTGTATATATTTAAACGATATTTATCTCATGGTTTTACAGTGTGGTGTATATAATTAAACGATATTTACCTCACGGTTTTACAGTGTGGTGTATATATTTAAACTATATTTACCTCACGGTTTTACAGTGTGGTGTATATATTTAAACTATATTTACCTCACGGTTTTACAGTGTGGTGTATATAATTAAACTATATTTACCTCACGGTTTTACAGTGTGGTGTATATAATGAAACAATATTTACCTCATGGTTTTACAGTGTGGTGTATAAAATTAAACGATATTTACCTCACGGTTTTACAGTGTGGTGTATATATTTAAACTATATTTACCTCACGGTTTTACACTGTGGTGTATATATTTAAACTATATTTATCTCACGGTTTTACAGTGTGGTGTATATAATTAAACTATATTTACCTCACGGTTTTACAGTGTGGTGTATATGTTTAAACTATATTTACCTCACGGTTTTACAGTGTGGTGTATGTATTTAAATTATATTTACCTCACGGTTTTACAGTGTGGTGTACATGTTTAAACTATATTTACCTCACGGTTTTACAGTGTGGTGTACATGTTTAAACTATATTTACCTCACGGTTTTACAGTGTGGTTTTTATATTTAAACTATATTTACCTCACGGTTTTACAGTGTGGTGTATATAATTAAACTATATTTACCTCACGGTTTTACAGTGTGGTGTACATAATTAAACTATATTTACCTCACGGTTTTAGTGTGGTGTATATGTTTAAATTATATTTACCTCAAGGTTTTACAGTGTGGTGTATATGTTGAAACTATATTTATCTCACGGTTTTACAGTGTGGTGTATATAATTAAACAATTTTACCTCACAGTTTTACAGTGTGGTGCGTATGTTTAAACTGTATTTACCTCATGGTTTTAAAGTGTGGTGTATATGTTTAAACTATATTGACCTCACGGTTATACAGTGTGGTGTATATAATTAAACTATATTTACCTCACGGTTTTACAGTGTGGTGTATATGTTTAAAATATATTTACCTCATGGTTTTACAGTGTGGTGTATATAATTAAACTATATTTACCTCACGGTTTTACAGTGTGGTGTATATATTTAAACTATATTTATCTCACGGTTTTACAGTGTGGTGTATATAATTAAACGATATTTACCTCACGGTTTTACAGTGTGGTGTATATATTTAAACTATATTTACCTCACGGTTTTACAGTGTGGTGTATATATTTAAACTATATTTATCTCACGGTTTTACAGTGTGGTGTATAAAATTAAACGATATTTACCTCACGGTTTTACAGTGTGGTGTATATATTTAAACTATATTTACCTCACGGTTTTACAGTGTGGTGTATATATTTAAACTATATTTATCTCACGGTTTTACAGTGTGGTGTATATAATTAAACTATATTTACCTCACGGTTTTACAGTGTGGTGTATATATTTAAATTATATTTACCTCACGGTTTTACAGTGTGGTGTATATATTTAAACTATATTTACCTCACGGTTTTACAGTGTGGTGTATATAATTAAACTATATTTACCTCACGGTTTTACAGTGTGGTGTATATAATGAAACAATATTTACCTCATGGTTTTACAGTGTGGTGTATATAATTAAACGATATTTACCTCACGGTTTTACAGTGTGGTGTATATATTTAAACTATATTTACCTCACGGTTTTAAAGTGTGGTGTATATATTTAAACGATATTTATCTCATGGTTTTACAGTGTGGTGTATATGATTAAACGATATTTACCTCACGGTTTTACAGTGTGGTGTATATATTTAAACTATATTTACCTCACGGTTTTACAGTGTGGTGTATATATTTAAACTATATTTACCTCACGGTTTTACAGTGTGGTGTATATAATTAAACTATATTTACCTCACGGTTTTACAGTGTGGTGTATATAATGAAACAATATTTACCTCATGGTTTTACAGTGTGGTGTATAAAATTAAACGATATTTACCTCACGGTTTTACAGTGTGGTGTATATATTTAAACTATATTTACCTCACGGTTTTACAGTGTGGTGTATATATTTAAACTATATTTATCTCACGGTTTTACAGTGTGGTGTATATAATTAAACGATATTTACCTCACGGTTTTACAGTGTGGTGTATATATTTAAACTATATTTACCTCACGGTTTTACAGTGTGGTGTATATATTTAAACTATATTTATCTCACGGTTTTACAGTGTGGTGTATATAATTAAACTATATTTACCTCACGGTTTTACAGTGTGGTGTATATGTTTAAACTATATTTACCTCACGGTTTTACAGTGTGGTGTATATATTTAAACTATATTTATCTCACGGTTTTACAGTGTGGTGTATATAATTAAACTATATTTACCTCACGGTTTTACAGTGTGGTGTATATGTTTAAACTATATTTACCTCACGGTTTTACAGTGTGGTGTCTATAATTAAACGATATTTACCTCACGGTTTTACAGTGTGGTGTATATAATTAAACTATATTTACCTCACGGTTTTACAGTGTGGTGTATATGTTTAAACTATATTTACCTCACGGTTTTACAGTGTGGTGTATATATTTAAACTATATTTATCTCACGGTTTTACAGTGTGGTGTATATAATTAAACTATATTTACCTCACGGTTTTACAGTGTGGTGTATATATTTAAACTATATTTACCTCACGGTTTTACAGTGTGGTGTATATGTTTAAACTATATTTACCTCACGGTTTTACAGTGTGGTGTCTATAATTAAACGATATTTACCTCACGGTTTTACAGTGTGGTGTATATATTTAAACTATATTTACCTCACGGTTTTACAGTGTGGTGTATATAATTAAACTATATTTACCTCACGGTTTTACAGTGTGGTGTATATGTTTAAACTATATTTACCTCACGGTTTTACAGTGTGGTGTCTATAATTAAACGATATTTACCTCACGGTTTTACAGTGTGGTGTATATATTTAAACTATATTTACCTCACGGTTTTACAGTGTGGTGTATATATTTAAACTATATTTATCTCACGGTTTTACAGTGTGGTGTATATAATTAAACTATATTTACCTCACGGTTTTACAGTGTGGTGTATATATTTAAACTATATTTACCTCACGGTTTTACAGTGTGGTGTATATATTTAAACTATATTTATCTCACGGTTTTACAGTGTGGTGTATATAATTAAACTATATTTACCTCACGGTTTTACAGTGTGGTGTATATGTTTAAACTATATTTACCTCACGGTTTTACAGTGTGGTGTATATATTTAAACTATATTTATCTCACGGTTTTACAGTGTGGTGTATATAATTAAACTATATTTACCTCACGGTTTTACAGTGTGGTGTATATATTTAAACTATATTTACCTCACGGTTTTACAGTGTGGTGTATATATTTAAACTATATTTACCTCACGGTTTTACAGTGTGGTGTATATATTTAAACTATATTGACCTCACGGTTTTACAGTGTGGTGTATATGTTTAAACTATATTTACCTCACGGTTTTACAGTGTGGTGTCTATAATTAAACGATATTTACCTCACGGTTTTACAGTGTGGTGTATATATTTAAACTATATTTACCTCACGGTTTTACAGTGTGGTGTATATATTTAAACTATATTTATCTCACGGTTTTACAGTGTGGTGTATATAATTAAACTATATTTACCTCACGGTTTTACAGTGTGGTGTATATGTTTAAACTATATTTACCTCATGGTTTTACAGTGTGGTGTATATATTTAAACTATATTTACCTCACGGTTTTACAGTGTGGTGTATATGTTTAAACTATATTTACCTCACGGTTTTACACTGTGGTGTATATGATTAAACAATATTTACCTCACGGTTTTACAGTGTGGTGTCTATAATTAAACTATATTTACCTCACGGTTTTACAGTGTGGTGTATATAATTAAACAATATTTACCTCGCGGTTTTACAGTATGGTGTATATATTTAAACTATATTTACCTCACGGTTTTACAGTGTGGTGTATATATTTAAACTATATTTACCTCACGGTTTTACAGTGTGGTGTATATAATTAAACTATATTTACCTCACGGTTTTACAGTGTGGTGTATATGTTTAAACTATATTTACCTCACGGTTTTACAGTGTGGTGTCTATAATTAAACGATATTTACCTCACGGTTTTACAGTGTGGTGTATATATTTAAACTATATTTACCTCACGGTTTTACAGTGTGGTGTATATATTTAAACTATATTTACCTCACGGTTTTACAGTGTGGTGTATATAATTAAACTATATTTACCTCACGGTTTTACAGTGTGGTGTATATATTTAAACTATATTTACCTCACGGTTTTACAGTGTGGTGTATATATTTAAACTATATTTATCTCACGGTTTTACAGTGTGGTGTATATAATTAAACTATATTTACCTCACGGTTTTACAGTGTGGTGTATATGTTTAAACTATATTTACCTCACGGTTTTACAGTGTGGTGTATATATTTAAACTATATTGACCTCACGGTTTTACAGTGTGGTGTATATATTTAAACTATATTTACCTCACGGTTTTACAGTGTGGTGTATATATTTAAACTATATTTATCTCACGGTTTTACAGTGTGGTGTATATAATTAAACTATATTTACCTCACGGTTTTACAGTGTGGTGTATATGTTTAAACTATATTTACCTCACGGTTTTACAGTGTGGTGTATATATTTAAACTATATTTATCTCACGGTTTTACAGTGTGGTGTATATAATTAAACTATATTTACCTCACGGTTTTACAGTGTGGTGTATATGTTTAAACTATATTTACCTCACGGTTTTACAGTGTGGTGTATATATTTAAACTATATTTATCTCACGGTTTTACAGTGTGGTGTATATAATTAAACTATATTTACCTCACGGTTTTACAGTGTGGTGTATATGTTTAAACTATATTTACCTCACGGTTTTACAGTGTGGTGTATATATTTAAACTATATTTATCTCACGGTTTTACAGTGTGGTGTATATATTTAAACTATATTTATCTCACGGTTTTACAGTGTGGTGTATATATTTAAACTATATTTATCTCACGGTTTTACAGTGTGGTGTATATAATTAAACTATATTTACCTCACGGTTTTACAGTGTGGTGTATATGTTTAAACTATATTTACCTCACGGTTTTACAGTGTGGTGTATATATTTAAACTATATTTACCTCACGGTTTTACAGTGTGGTGTATATAATTAAACTATATTTACCTCACGGTTTTACAGTGTGGTGTATATGTTTAAACTATATTTACCTCACGGTTTTACAGTGTGGTGTATATATTTAAACTATATTTATCTCACGGTTTTACAGTGTGGTGTATATAATTAAACTATATTTACCTCACGGTTTTACAGTGTGGTGTATATGTTTAAACTATATTTACCTCACGGTTTTACAGTGTGGTGTATATATTTAAACTATATTTATCTCACGGTTTTACAGTGTGGTGTATATATTTAAACTATATTTATCTCACGGTTTTACAGTGTGGTGTATATAATTAAACTATATTTACCTCACGGTTTTACAGTGTGGTGTATATGTTTAAACTATATTTACCTCACGGTTTTACAGTGTGGTGTATATATTTAAACTATATTGACCTCACGGTTTTACAGTGTGGTGTATATGTTTAAACTATACTTACCTCACGGTTTTACAGTGTGGTGTCTATAATTAAACAATATTTACCTCACGGTTTTACAGTGTGGTGTATATATTTAAACTATATTTACCTCACGGTTTTACAGTGTGGTGTCTATAATTAAACTATATTTACCTCACGGTTTTACAGTGTGGTGTATATGTTTAAACTATATTTACCTCACGGTTTTACAGTGTGGTGTATATATTTCAACGATATTTACCTCACGGTTTTACAGTGTGGTGTACATAATTAAACTATATTTACCTCACGGTTTTAGTGTGGTGTACATGTTTAAACTATATTTACCTCACGGTTTTACAGTGCGGTGTATATGTTTAAACTATATTTACCTCACGGTTTTACAGTGTGGTGTATATATTTAAACTATATTTACCTCACGGTTTTACAGTGTGGTGTACATGATTAAATTATATTTATCTCATGGTTTTACAGTTTGGTGTTTATAATTAAACAATATTTACCTCACAGTTTTACAGTGTGGTGTACATGATTAAACTATATTTACCTCATGGTTTTAGTGTGGTGTATATGTTTAAACTATATTTACCTCACGGTTTTACAGTGTGGTTTATATATTTAAACTATATTTACCTCACGGTTTTACAGTGTGGTGTATATAATTCAACTATATTTACCTCACGGTTTTACAGTGTGGTGTATATAATTAAACCATATTTACCTCACGGTTTTACAGTGTGGTGTATATGTTTAAACTATATTTACCTCATGGTTTTACAGTGTGGTTTACATAATTAAACTATATTTACCTCACGGTTTTACAGTGTGGTGTATATAATTAAACTATATTTACCTCACGGTTTTACAGTGTGGTGAATATGTTTAAACTATATTTACCTCACGGTTTTACAGTGTGGTGTATATGTTGAAACGATATTTACCTCACGGTTTTACAGTGTGGTGTATATATTTAAACTATATTTACCTCACGGTTTTACAGTGTGGTGAATATGTTTAAACTATATTTACCTCACGGTTTTACAGTGTGGTGTATATGTTGAAACGATATTTACCTCACGGTTTTACAGTGTGGTGTATATGTTTAAACTATATTTACCTCACGGTTTTACAGTGTGGTTTATATATTTAAACTATATTTACCTCACGGTTTTACAGTGTGGTGTATATAATTCAACTATATTTACCTCACGGTTTTACAGTGTGGTGTATATAATTAAACCATATTTACCTCACGGTTTTACAGTGTGGTGTATATGTTTAAACTATATTTACCTCATGGTTTTACAGTGTGGTTTACATAATTAAACTATATTTACCTCACGGTTTTACAGTGTGGTGTATATAATTAAACTATATTTACCTCACGGTTTTACAGTGTGGTGAATATGTTTAAACTATATTTACCTCACGGTTTTACAGTGTGGTGTATATGTTGAAACGATATTTACCTCACGGTTTTACAGTGTGGTGTATATATTTAAACTATATTTACCTCACGGTTTTACAGTGTGGTGTATATATTTAAACTATATTTATCTCACGGTTTTACAGTGTGGTGTATATAATTAAACTATATTTACCTCACGGTTTTACAGTGTGGTGTATATGTTTAAACTATATTTACCTCACGGTTTTACAGTGTGGTGTATATATTTAAACTATATTTATCTCACGGTTTTACAGTGTGGTGTATATAATTAAACTATATTTACCTCACGGTTTTACAGTGTGGTGTATATATTTAAATTATATTTACCTCACGGTTTTACAGTGTGGTGTATATATTTAAACTATATTTACCTCACGGTTTTACAGTGTGGTGTATATAATTAAACTATATTTACCTCACGGTTTTACAGTGTGGTGTATATAATGAAACAATATTTACCTCATGGTTTTACAGTGTGGTGTATATAATTAAACGATATTTACCTCACAGTTTTACAGTGTGGTGTATATATTTAAACTATATTTACCTCACGGTTTTAAAGTGTGGTGTATATATTTAAACGATATTTATCTCATGGTTTTACAGTGTGGTGTATATAATTAAACGATATTTACCTCACGGTTTTACAGTGTGGTGTATATATTTAAACTATATTTACCTCACGGTTTTACAGTGTGGTGTATATATTTAAACTATATTTACCTCACGGTTTTACAGTGTGGTGTATATAATTAAACTATATTTACCTCACGGTTTTACAGTGTGGTGTATATAATGAAACAATATTTACCTCATGGTTTTACAGTGTGGTGTATAAAATTAAACGATATTTACCTCACGGTTTTACAGTGTGGTGTATATATTTAAACTATATTTACCTCACGGTTTTACAGTGTGGTGTATATATTTAAACTATATTTATCTCACGGTTTTACAGTGTGGTGTATATAATTAAACTATATTTACCTCACGGTTTTACAGTGTGGTGTATATGTTTAAACTATATTTACCTCACGGTTTTACAGTGTGGTGTATATGTTTAAACTATATTTACCTCACGGTTTTACAGTGTGGTGTATATATTTAAACTATATTTACCTCACGGTTTTACAGTGTGGTGTACACGTTTGGAGATACGTGAGATACGCAACACAAGGATGATGTGCCGGCTCACAGCTGTTGTCTGGGGGGAAAAGAATGAATAACGAATGTAACATGCAGTGAAGAACACAGAAAGTAATACAGTACAAAGTCCTGTTAAATCAAGAGGAATCGATTGTTTGTTCGTTCGGTATTGGACGCGGTGACAAAAGTACCTCAACACCTTTTGTTTGTTAATGTAATTCCTCACAAATAATTAAAATTCACCTGAAAATGCACATGAAGGAATATGATGCATTTTGGAACACGGGCGACGCAAGGAATGAATAAGAATGAATGAAGGAATGAATGAGCGACTCTCATCCCGTCTGTGGTGATCGGATCCGCCTC
>NC_140961.1:128617582-128672582 GCF_056783735.1 Eptatretus burgeri
TGGCATGATATTTTGTTCATCTTGCATCACTGCATACATACTCAAATAGCTAGTGGTACAGCTTATAAGAATGCAACCACAAGCTGTCGCTAATTTTGTAGGTCCTCACGTAAGTCGCTTCTGGTATGCTTCTGCTTACCTTCATTGAACCTTGCACATAAAAGGCATGCTGTGCTGTTCTTCCCATAAATGGCATGAATTCTGTTTCTTCTGTCCAAGTTACAGCTGAATATTCCTTCATCAGAGAATTTTGTTCCTGCTTTTAATTTCTTTGGATAACACAAGTGATGACCAATATTTAGTCAATAATAGAGCAAAGTTTGTCCATGACAATTGTCCTTGTTCCTTGGTGAGCTCATCACAAACCACACTTGCCTTTGTGAAACGATCATTAAGCATGCTGCTCATTCCAAACACACCTATTGTAATAATCACATGGGAAGGAAAAATCATGAGCTGGCATTTAATTAATTTATTGTTCTCCTGCTGTGCATTTATTTTACATCTTTATAATATAAAAAAAATATAATGGGGCCTCACATGTGTTTTCTATTATTTATTATTTTTTTAATGTGTTTCAACAGTTATTATATTTATACCATACACAAAGAGCTAATGATTTGCGACCTCACCTATTTATAGGCAATATAGCTTCACGTATTAAGCCTGGTGTTGGCTTAGTGGTTAGGGTGGTGGCTTGGGATCCAAGGGTCCTGAGTTCAATCCCCATTGGCTGCTGAATTAACACCAGGGGGTTGACTCAGCCTGTCATCCTTCCGAGGTCGGCGAAATGAGTGCCAGTGTACTGGTCCCGGTGTATGCCCTGGTTAGAATAGGTGTACCATATCCCTGTGTATCGTAAGAGGTGACCAGGGTTGGCGTCAGGAAGGGCATCCGGCCATAAAACATTGCCTCAAGAAAAAGCCAAACCCCTGCACAGCAGGGAAAAATGGCTGTAAAAACGGTCATTTATAGCTTCACGTATTGTACTGGTCAAAAGTTTAACACACCCCCATTTTTCCAATATTTACTGAAATTTAAGCAGTTTAATGTTTCAATGTACTCTGAAATTAAAGCAAATAAATAATTGTACATAAAAAAATCGTGGAATCGTTTTGTTGAACAAAATTCAATCTAAATTTTTGACTTGTCAAAGTAGCCACCATTTGCAGATACAACAGCCGAATATACTTGTGGCATTCTTTCTGCAATGGAAATCAAATATTGTTCGGAAAGTTCTTCCCAACACTGTTGCAGAGGTTCCCACAAATCTGTTGCACTTGTAGGTTGCTTTGCTTTCACCCTTCTGTCCAGTTCATCCCAAACCAGCTTGATGGGGTTTAAGTCTGGAGACTGTGCTGGCCATTCCATGATTTGAAGCCTACCGTCTTGTTCTTTTCTTCTGAGGTAGTTCTGATATAGCCTGGAGGTATGTTTTAGGTCGTTATCTCGCTGTAGGATGAACCCCTGACCAACTAGGCATAGACCAGAGGGTATTGCAGGGCGCTGAAAAATGCTGTGGTAGCCCTTTTGGTTCAGGGTGCCAGTCACTCTATGCAAGTTGCCGACTCTGGATTCAGCAAAAGAGCCACAGATCATCATGCTTCCTCCTCCATGTTTGACAGTTGGTGTCACACACTGAGGAACCATCCTTTCGCCTACTCTGGCATACATAAACCCTGCGTGATGAACCAACGATTTCAAATTTTGATTCATCGGTCTAAAAGACCTTCCAGTTTTCAGTAGTCCACTGGCGGTGCTTCATGGCCCAGGCAAGCCTCTTTTTCTTATTTTGCCATCTTAGCAATGGCTTTCTTACTGCCACTCAACCTGTCAAACCTGCAACTCGAAGTCTTCTCTTCACAGTTGAAACTGAGACTTCCTTACTTCGACCAGGGTTAAGCTGTGCTTGAAGCTGCTGTCCTGTGAGCTGCCTATCACGCAAGCTGTTGCTCTCAGAAACTTGTCTTCTGATTATGTTGTGGCTTTGGATCTGCCAGACCTCTTCTTGTCAGAGTTTCCTCCAGTTTCCAAGTGCCTTTTGATGGTGCAGAAAACTGTACTCACTGACACCTTGGCTTCTTTGCAATTTCTCTAAAGGAAAGACCTACACTTTAAAGCGTTATAATGGTCTGTCTGTCTTCCTTTGGTAATATGTCTTTTTCTCACCATTATGAAAGCAATACGAGGTTTGTTCAAAAAGTATCCAACCTTAATTTTTCGTGCGTAAACAAATGAAGCTCGGGAGGCGTGGTTTGGTGCACGTATGTAGGCGATCCTAATCCGTATGCGTGAATATTTTCCCGCCTGCAGAAGCTGTCAGTCGCCGACAGACCACCAATGAGTGAGGAAGTGTAAGTGAGCACCGTCGGATTTTCGTTTTTGACAAAATGACGGAAAAACTTGAACAACGCTACTGCATCAAATTTTGTGTAAAGCTTGGCGATTCCCAAGTGGAAACGATCTGCAAGATTCAACAGGCCTTCGGGAATGAAGCAATGGGCACCACACAGATAAAAGAGTGGTACAACCGCTTCAAAGATGGTCGCACATCAGTGGAAAGTGAAGCACGTTCTGGTAGGCCCTCAACATCCCGAAATGAGATCGTCATTGATCAAGTGAGGGTGAGGACCCTGCTGATGCAGGATCGTCGAATCACGATCAGAGAACTTGCAGACGAGGCGGGCTTCAGCATTGAATCTGTTCATTCCATTGTGACTGAGGATTTGGGCTGAAGGAGAATCTCAGCGAAGTTCGTGCCAAAGCTGCTAACAATCGAGCAGAAGCAACTCCGTTTGGAGATCGCACAGGACATGCTGGAGACTGTGAACAGCGATCCCAACTTCTTCAACACAGTGATCACTGGCGATGAGACCACAGTGATCCGTCATTTTTGTCAAAAACGAAAATCCGACGGCGCTCACTTACACTTCCTCACTCATTGGCGGTCTGTCGGCGACTGACAGCTTCTGCAGGCGGGAAAATATTCACGCATACGGATTAGGATCACCTACGTACGTGCACCAAACCACGCCTCCCTAGCTTCATTTGTTTACGCATGAAAAATTAAGGTTGGATACTTTTTGAACACACCTCGTATACTACTTCCTGCAGTGCAATATTGTCCAAATGATGCTTCAGAGGGTGCAGTAACACAATTTATTCCAACACTGCTTTCACTCAGACAGGGTTTGTAACTAATCAACAAAAGTTGGGACACTTGTAGGAATTGTTTGCATCAACTTTCAAGGCTTAATTTACTTCCATTGCTGCAGAACAGCTGCAGTTGTGAACCCATTATTGTTCCCTAAAAAGGACCTTTTTTAACAACTCTGAAATTTACATTATTTTCCAGTTTTTGGTAACCTAAAAATTTTTTTTAACCTCTGGAAATTTACCACTTAGCTTTGTACCATTTCAGGTTATTCATTGGACTTGAACTGCTTAAATTTCAGTAAAAACTGAAAAATGGGGGTGTTCTAAAACTTTTGACCGGTAGAGTACAGTTGGTGCCAAGATGAATACTATTGGACATTATTTGAGGATCTTTGAGTTTAGTAAGTTATCTACTGTCCTTCATTAATATTCCTCAAGAAAACCTTGCTTGTTCACCTCCCCCCAGGTGCAGGCTGCTTTACCAATTCTGGCATTCACTTATCCCCTCATTATCCTTATTGTGGAATCATCTGCCTGTATCCGTTGTCTCATCCTCATTTGAGCGTTTCAAACGCACTCCCTATCACTACATCTGATCCGATCTTCTTTTCTTTTGTTTAACCTTCTTGGCTATTGCAGTTGCTCCAATAGTGATCAGTATGTGACAGCATGATGCACATATTCCACCTTCCTCGGGAATTTGATTTCTAAATCCTTCCACTTCACTTTCTGCACTTCCTTCAGCGAAATATTCTCATTGCATTGAACATTATTTAACTTTTATTATTTAACCCATGATCTTCTTCTTCTTCTTCTTCTTCTTCTTCTTCTTCTTCTTCTTCTTCTTCTTCTTCTTCTTCTTCTTCTTCTTCTTCTTCTTCTTCTTCTTCTTCTTCTTCTTGTTCTTCTTCTTCTTCTTCTTCTTCTTCTTCTTCTTCTTCTTCTTCTTCTTCTTCTTCTTCTTCTTCTTCTTCTTCTTCTTCTTCTTCTTCTTCTTCTTCTTCTTCTTCTTCTTCTTCTTCTTCTTCTTCTTCTTCTTCTTCTTCTTCTTCTTCTTCTTCTTCTTCTTCTTCTTCTTCTTCTTCTTCTTCTTCTTCTTCTTCTTCTTCTTCTTCTTCTTCTTCTTCTTCTTCTTCTTCTTCTTCTTCTTCTTCTTCTTCTTCTTCTTCTTCTTCTTCTTCTTCTTCTTCTTCTTCTTCTTCTTCTTCTTCTTCTTCTTCTTCTTCTTCTTCTTCTTCTTCTTCTTCTTCTTCTTCTTCTTCTTCTTCTTCTTCTTCTTCTTCTTCTTCTTCTTCTTCTTCTTCTTCTTCTTTTTCTTCTTCTTCTTCTTTTTTTTCTTCTTCTTCTTCTTCTTCTTCTTCTTCTTCTTCTTCTTCTTCTTCTTATTCTTATTCTTATTCTTATTCTTATTCTTATTCTTATTCTTATTCTTATTCTTATTCTTCTTCTTATTCTTATTCTTCTTCTTATTCTTCTTCTTCCCGTTAGGGGTCGCCACAGCGGATCATCTGTATGATCCGCATAGTGATTTGGCACATGTTTTACGCCGGATGCCCTTCCTGACGCAACCCTGGTCGCCTCTTACGACACACAGGGATATGGTACACCTATTTTAACCGGGGTATACACTGGTACTCATTTCGCCGACCTTGGAAGGATGACAGGCTGAGTCAACCCCCTGGTGTATTAATTCAGTGGCCCAACGGGGCTTGAACTCAGGACCTTTTGGATCCCAAGCTGCTGCCCTAACCACTGTGCCAACACCAGGCTATTATTATTTAACCCATGATGTCTGGCATTATTATTATCCCTTGGATCGATCCCCCACTCCCTTCCTCCCCAAGCACAGCCCCCCCCCACACACACACACGCACACGTTTTCATTGGTTACATTTTTTTATCAACCTTGTAAGACTTATGAATGAGCTCGTACATGTGCTACATGCAACAAAGGGTTGTGTGTATTTTGTTGCATTTCTTTGAAACTCAGCTTGATGCCATGGAAACCAAGGTCGTCAAGATTATTGTAATCTCCCATGATGAAGCTGAGTCTATGGGTCCATCATTTGACCATCACAGACAGGTCGGTGGTCTCTCTGTCTGTCTTTTCCCACCTCCTTTCTGGTCTTGTACACTCTACTGTTTCCGTGCTTTGCCCCGCCCCCCTCCCCCCTCCAGGTTTCTGCAGGGCCCACACGGTCCACCATCAACCCCCTTCTGGTGAAACTACCTAAATTTAGGATTACTGCTCACCTCAACTCATTTGTTCCTCTTCCACATTCTCCTCAATCTCTTTCCTCTCTCCATGTCTTCAAGATGGCTGTTCTGATGAGTCCTGATCAGTTCAGTGTTCTAGCTCTTCCATGAGACACACTGGACAAAACTTGTAATATTACTTGAAAGTTCATCGTAGTATCGGCACTCGGAGGAATTTTCACGACGTTTTTCAAAATGGAATAAGTCTTCCAGTGAGGAAGAAATGTACAATTGATGAGGGCCGTGTGATCTCTTGGGACTGTGGTCCTATGGAGCAGTGACCCATCGAGGCCCTGCCTGAAGGGAAGAAAGTTTCTGATGCTCTCGCCAAGCCAGCTTGCTTTGTTTTTTTTCGAAAAACAATTCATACAAAAGCCAAGCTTTTTGAAGAGTATTGCGAGAAGCAGATGTACAACATGCAACACCATTGCAAAATACAGTATCGCCTCATTTCAATTGCACCCTTTGCAATTGTTCACTTTCAGCTGCCTGTCTGCAAAGCAAAAATGTCTTTGTGTTGGCAAGAAGAGTTGGTTAAATAGGATGAGAGCTAGACTGACTGAAAAATTTCTGATTGGAAAGATTAGGAATAACTAGCTTAAAAGCTTGAAAACTGTTTTTAATATGATGTACACCTTATCCAGAAGCATGTCAGAACTCCTTGATTTATGGTGGACACAAAGATAATGTTTTTAACAATTTCTATTTTTATTTTTTGGGAAATACACTGTCGAGGCTCGTATGAGAGTTAACGCAAAGAAACGCACAACAAGGCGAGCAGGAGACAACAGGGATGGGAGAGGGAAGGAAAAAATAAACAGTGGGTAAGAGAATGTGGGAGTTCCAAAGGTGGGGAAAAAAGAGCAATAAAGAGTGAAGGTGAACAGTGATTCTTAATTTTTGGTAGTTTTACCAGAAGGGGGTTACTGGCGGACCTTGAGCGCCCTGCGGAAATTGTGGGGGGACATATCTCAGACAGAGCAGAGGGGGCGAGGCCGGAGAGGAGACTGTAGAAGACAGAAAGACCACCAACCTGCCTGCGGTGCGAGAGTGAGAGACCCAAGGACAGACTCACCGCGGGAGATACCAATGATCCTAAATGCCTTGATTTCCACAGCGTGAAGCCGAGAAAGTTGAGAGGCAAGAGCACCAGCCCAGAGGGGAAAGCTGTACTCCATCAGGCTGTGGACGAAAGCTTTGTATGTGGTCAGGAGCTCAGGTGTGCATGACGGAGGATGCCCAGTCGGGGACTGGCTTTGGAGGCCAGCTTGGAAATGTGGCTTTCCCAAGAAAGATCATGGTAGTTAGTGAGACCCAGAAGCTTGAATGAAAGGACTTCTTCAAAAGGATTGTTGAGAACGTAGATGGGGGTCGGGGGGGGGGGGTTGGGGGAGGTCACCAGATGGTCCATTCGCAGAGACATATAGTGAGAGTGTGAGATTTGTCATGGTTGAAAGACATGGTCCACATGTTGGACCAGCATGTGATTTTATCCAGATCTGCAGAGAATAAAGAGGCTGCTGCTTGCAGATCTGGGGGATGACAGATGCTACGGCAGAAGAGTGGAGTCATCAGCAAAGAGATGAAGAGGATTTTCCAGAGAGTCGGAGAGATCATTGATGAAAACCAAAAAAAGAACAGGGCCCAGAACGCTGCCTTGAGGAGCTCCAGCCTGGACAGGAAGAGGGGATGAGAGAACTCCATTTAGGACCACACGTTTGCTGAGACAGAAGAGAAAGTCTGCGAGCCATGAGTGGAGATGTCCTTGGATACCATCGGAAGAGATTTTGGTGAGCAAAGCTGGGAGTTAGACCGTATCGAAGGCACGTGATATGTCTCGGGAGATGGCTCTGAATTCGTGTCTGGCATTGAGTACCTCCTTCCATTGTTGGGAGAGCAGGATCGAGTGACCCGATCTGAATCCAAGTTGATGATCGGAAATCAAGCCATTGGAGAAGAGGAAGGATTTGATGTCTGAAACGATGATGGATTCCATCACCTAGCTGATGATTTGTCGAAGGTTGATTGGTCCACAGTAGGAAATGAATACATGTTAATCAAATACATGCAGTGTGTTTCGTTTGAAGCAAAGCTAAAGCAATACAGGTTATACAAAAATACAGGAATTATCAATACAAGGAACATGGTCCGGTTGCATAAAATGCCCTCATCCTTAAGGAAGGATTCCCCTTATGGTACACTGTGATTCCGTAGTGAAAAAATAGCTTGAGGGCTGTTGCATAAACAACCCTTAGGAAATCCTCAGGTATGGATTTCCTTAAGGTTTAGGAAATCGTTTGGAGCTGTTGCTATGCTAGGCAACCAATCAGGTGAGGAAGGAAGAGGCGTCCGATTAGAGAGAGGAAGAAGATGAGTCATAAAGCTGGATGGTGACAAAACGATCTACAAATTGGCTTCAGGAAGAGACAGAAGCACTAGTGGGGGCTTTCCTCAAGCACAAGTGAGACAATACATTGTATAGTTGTGTGATTTGTGTTGTTGAAGTACTTAATGTTATTTACAATAACATTACTTAATGTTGAAGTACGTAATGTTCATTGCAACACTAGAACTATAAATAGAGTATAACTAGCAAATACCACCCATTGCTTCACTGACAGGAATACTGAGGGGGCGGGGGAGGAGAGAGGGGGAGAGTGAGGAGTTGGAGGGAAGAGAGATGAGGGAGGGGGGAAGAAAGAGGAGGGAGGGACAGTGAGGGAGGTGGGGGAAGGGAAGGCAGCGAGAAGTGAGAGGAAGGAAAGGGAGACATGCGGTAGAGCGTTGATTACGATTCATGCTGTCTCATCACAATGATTCTGCACCGAATAACAGTGAAGATGCAAACAAAATAAGGTCTGAAATCCATTTTATACTGGTCATAAGATAAATACCGCCCAGAGATCAACACAGTCTGGACATAAACATTGCTCAGACACGTCTGGAGATAAACTTCCGTCTGGGCATAACCACTGTCTGGATATGTCCAGAGACAGCTAGAGAGAGATGGGGTAGGGTAGAGTGAGAGAGGTGTGGGAGGAGAGTGCTGCACTGTATTGGGAGGGGGTAGAGCAAGGACAGGACAAAGAGAGAGAGGGGTGGGTTCGGGGAGTTAGCAGAGAGAATATGTTATGCTTTATGAAACACACACACACACACACACACACACACACACACACACACACACACACACACACACACACACACGTGCTTTGCTGATATTGGCAATTTTTTGGGAATCAGCAGATTGGAGTCTGTGATTACCGATTACCGTATGTACTGTACACAACCCAAAAACCTTGAGTAGCTTTCACCAAAAAGCAACGTGACATTTATCGAGACGTTTCAAGGACATGTGCACAAACATTATATATATATATATATATATATATATATATATATATATATATATATATATATATATATATATATATATATATATTACTAAAACTCTCATCATGTATGGATGTTCCTAAAATACAGCCAAGACGATACGCAATAGGTCAAAAATTTTAGGGCCACCTTACTCACCATTCGCCTGCGGTGTGCAGTATCAAGTTTCGTTCAAATCGGGCAACAGAAAAAAATTATTAAAAAATCAATTCCCGATTCAGTCAAGTATTCTTCGGGAGAATTTGATCAATGCAAACAACTTCAGTGGTATAGTTCACTAGAGCTATCTTTTTTTTTCTTGAAATTATTTATTTTAAAATCTCAAACATTTAGTATTGACAAAGAACAATTTATTTTTAAACATAAAATAAACATCGCCATTTTGATCTAATACTTCGATGTTCGTTAATAGCCTGGTGTTGGTGCAGTGGTTAAGACAGTGGCTTGGGATCCAAACGGTCCTGAGTTCAAGCCCCGTTGCTCCACTGAATTAATACACCAGGGGGTTGACTCAGCCTGTCAACCTTCCAAGGTCGGTGAAGTGAGTACCAGTGTACTGGGCCGGTGTATACCCTGGTTAAAATAGGTGTACCATATCCCTGTGTGTCGTAAGAGGCTACCAGGGTTGCGTCAGGAAGGGCATCCGGTGTAAAACATGTGCCAAATCACTATGCGGATCATGCGGATGATCTGCTGTGGCGACCCTTAACGGGAGCAGCCGAAATAAGAAGAAGACTTCCATGTTCGTTAATAAATAAAATTGTGTTTAGAAAGTCACGCACAATAATTTCTTCGACTTTCTTTTCTCCGTTGTTTTTTTTTTTCACATTGGCGCGCAATATCGTTTCGTTCAAATCGGGCATCGAAATAAATTATTAATAAAAAATCAACCCCTTAAGCGGAGTCAATTCCCGATTCAGTCAAGTTTCGGTATGACGATCCATAAAGCGCAAGGACAAACCATGGAGAATGTGTTGATACACCTCGAGAAACCGGTATTTCAACACGGACAACTGTATGTGGCTCTTAGTCGAGGAAAGGTGAAGGAAAATGTCAAAGTATTCCTGAAGGATGGGAGATCAACCAAGAATGTTGTCATTAAACACGTGCTTCGTTGAACGATGACTCCTGAGGTAAATGCTCAAATTTTCTTCAAGTTAAAGTTTGACCACTAAATAATATTTAAATTTTGCATCCTTTTTTTTTTTTTTCATCAACCGCTGTCACAACGGGAACCCAACGGGTTCACGGGTCGTCTAGTTCTTTATAAATGGCTGTGTGTTACGGGTGGAAAAAAAATTGGCTCGGTAATTGAGAAAACACGTTAATATGGCAAATGGCTCGGAAATCGGACGTTATGAAATACATTTTTCTTTGAAACTCACAAAGAGAAACATATAACGTTTGTACAGCAAATCCGATAACTAAATGCTTCAGAAACGGTCGCGAGGACAAAGGAAAGCCTGATGAAAACCTTCATTAGATATGGGATGAAACTTTGCCACCATGGCACCTGTAACAGGCATGGCATGCCCACACACCTGTGAAGAGTCCCTACAGATCCAAGTCTACCCATATGTACCACAGCCATGTGTGCTGTGTACGTACCTCTACTTTGTAGTAACTGTCGAATGTACATCCCGATCAGGACATGAACTCTACCGCTATTGACTCTGGGGTGCTCGGTAAGTGGCTTAAGCACTCAAGCAAGCACTCCACCGGAACACCTGGCTTGGCAAGCGATTACCAATTGCCATCGATAAAACCATACACCCAGAAACACCCAAGCATTGGCCGAATTGGACAAATTAATTATTTTTTTTTTTAGTGTCGGAACTGCTGCCAAGTTCAAATCTGGAGCTTAAGTTTTTTAATTCTTCATAGTTTAACAGATTCTCGGGGTTATGGCATGGGTGGAAATGAAATAAAGCCACAAATGCTGGTGTCTCCGGGCGTTTATAAGCATTACAATGTACGCAGCGATTCGTAGCTATGATGAACAAGCATTTGATAATATGAGTGAGGAAAGTGGGGAAAAAAAACTTTCTCGTTAAATCATTGCAGCCTGCTCCAAGTCAAGGCAGAGTCGAGTAGGCCAAGAAACATGGTGGCTTCAGACCCCAGTGAGGTCACCCAGGATACGCCTTAATACCCCAGAGAGCGAGGTGGCTGAGGATCGCCTGATAAAGGATATAATTAAATAAAGCCATTAATTATTATCTTCAAAAGGGGTGTTTTAATTATCCCAAACACCCAGTTTACAGTCATGCACTTCCTTGGAATTCCCTTGGTGTGCATGCCAAGTTTCAGGTTGCTGGGTTTCATGGTTTTGTGGTTATGGAGGAGAGTCACTCACGGACACACACACACACACACACACACACACACACACACACACACACACACACACACACACACACACACTGACAATTATAAGTATAGATTAAGACTCCCTCAATTTGGGTAAGACATGGGTCCACAGGGTAAACTGGGACTCCCCTGTGTTGAACGAGGCCCCGCACAGCTCTGTACGATGCAGGATCGACAAGTTATGGACCGAAGAACATGCTGCATTCAATCTATTTATTATGTACGTAGTTGACCCTTTTTCCTGGAGTCACCATCAGTATCGATTGAATTTGCATCGAAATAAACTGAACACAAAGGAATAAATATTTGCCTTGTACACCTCTTCACAAAGCTACCCATCCACATCCTTTCCACATGTCCAAACAATCTCGACCTTCCCCTCCGCAAAACCTCACTAATGCTTTCGATACTTAACCTATTTCTTCATTCCGCATTTGATTTCCTATCCTTCCGTGTCACATCACACATCCACTTCACCATTCTCATTTCATTTCGTTCATACCTCCGTTCATCCTTCTTTTTGATCACCCATGTTTCACTGCCATACAACACGTTTCTAATGCAAACTGTATAAAGTTGTTCCGTTAATTGCAGAGAGGTCACTCTTGATGTTAATAAGGGTAACGACTCCTTAAACTTCCTCTAGCAACTTCTAATTCTTGCAATCACTGCTGCCTCCACACCACCACCTGCACTAATCATATCACCAAGATAACAGAATTTATCAACACATTCCAGAGATACAGTATATCCCCATAAACTAACCTTTCCGCTCTTACTGGAGTCACTTGTTTACCTGTGCAAACAGCACATTTGAAGTTAGGTACCACCTGCAGTCTTCCCCTGATGCCATTACACCTCTTGTGCACTCAGCAGTTGCAGGATTTACACAATATTGAATTTCTACCAACACTGTTTTTACAGACAGCACAGGGCCACCTCCCTCTTTTTATTTTTTTTTTTTTTTGCAAACTTCCGTCTCCCGCACCACCAATCAGTACTTTCGTTTTTCCTGTCTTCATTTTCAGTCCTTTGGCCTTCATACCCTCCTTCCATATTGCACATTTACCCATTACCTCTTCCACACTGTCGGCTGTCAGAACTAGGTCATCAGCATACAGGAGTTACCTAGGTGAGCCTCCTCTAAATTACTGTGATGTAGCCTCAAGAACCATGATGAACAGGATTGGGCTCAAGTTTGAACCCTGATGAGCACCCACTTTCACTTCAAAATCCTCATCCTGCACTCCATTTTACCCTCAAAGGTTTTTGGGCCATCATACATTGCCATGACTACCCTAACTAACCAATCCTCCACACGTAAAAAGTGTCACCACAGCAACTAACCCAGATAGGGAAGCACAGAACTCAGGTCCCCATTTCACCCTAAATTTATGTATATATTATTTAAACCATATTGTTGTGGAAATCCTTGGGGATCAAGGATGATTGGTATAATTCTAGTTATTCCTTTGTAAGTGTTTTCGATGAGGGTTTCCATGAATAGCCATTTAGAAACTCAAAGGTTTGTGTTTATGGATGGGGGAGTGCTCCCTTGAGTTTATGGAAATATTTTATGGAATATTCGAAGATGCAATGATCCTTAAATTAAGGATGTCCTTCGGGGGAAACTTGAGTAAATCCTGAAATCTTTCCCAAAGGATGCTTTATGAAACCGGGCCTGTGCTGTTATTGGATGAGTGGAGAGTGCTTTCCGACACATATTCAGCAGCTTGAATATGACGATCTCTCTTTTTTTCCCCTTTTTAAGCATTAATATTTTCCTTTTTGTTGAAATATTTCTCGAGTGTTCGTCTCGAGAGCCAGTGGTATTAACTTCTTTAAAAGGACGGTCAGTTTTCTGCTCTCATTTATTGAAAGAACCATGAGGGAATTTATTGTTTTAAAGAGGTAAACCTGAGCACCATGTTATCCCCTCTCCATTTTATGCAAAATCAATTCCTCCAATGTCCTTTGAGGAGGGTTATCTTCGATTATCTTCAGTTAACAGGCATTTATTGAGTCAAGCCAATTAATTACATTTGTCCTCCAAGTTTAGATTCATAATTTTGGGGAGTTTTGAGTAAATTTGTGCTTAAAGGTAACCAGCCGCAGATTGGGCATCCTCAGTTGAACGAAGTCTTCTCTTTGAAAATTAGATCTACTCAGAGTATCTAAGGCTTGTCCATAGCTCAATGGAGTACTGCTCTCCACAATGGGCTAGTGCCCTAGCATCGCAAAGATGAGGTGGATACACAGGGTCTGTTGCTTTCATGCCACAGGCAGGTCAGTGATCTGTTTTGTTTTGTTGTTGTTTTTTTTCAACCGTCTTTTCTCCAATATTGCTCCCTCAGACCTCTGACCTTATCTATGTATGACAGGATGCACATGTTCTTCCAGTAACCCCCTCCTGGTTAAACTTTCAAATCCCAGGCTGTCTGCATAACCTCAACTATTTTATTCCTCTCTTCTTCTATCTATTGAACCACTTTTCAGAGGCTGTTCTGTCTCGCTCTTCCCTCCAGGGGTTCATGCAAGCAGTACACCACAATCTCTTGTCATCCCCAATTTTGTCCCATGATCTTTGTTACCCCCATTAACCTTTCCTAATCCAACCATTTTACTTGCTCGTTTCAGTTGCTTCCCCGACTCACTTTCCTCTTATCTTTTGTTTTTTTTTCCCCATTCTTGCTCTTCCATGAGCCTCACTCCTGTAAATAAGAAAAAAAATAAATACGAATCCCCCAAATAGTGGCCAAATGAGTGGTCACGTGACAGTCCTTTGATAGCTTTTCAATATGGATATTTGGCCATGATAAATCTTCAAGGTAAATTATCAATGACACCAATGATTCATTCTTGTGGACAAAATGGCTTGCTTCAAAGCCGTCTGTCTATTCTTGGCTCAAACCACCCGATAGGTTGTGTTCCAGTTCAAATTATGCCATATGCAGTGCCAGCATATCCTGCAGTGATCCCTTCTTTGGTTGGACTTAAAGCTGGTTGTTTCATCTGCAGTTGGGATCATGTCATTGATTCTATTCCATGCATGCCATCTACATCAAGCCTTTTGTTTATCTCCGGTCAAATTCTCAATGCCACATTGGTTTATCAGCCTTCTCGGTCTATAAGCAGCATGATGTCCCTCCCAGGCTCCTTGATTAGTAAACATGAAATGGGAGGTCAGATTGGATAATTATCCCAGGCAGACAGACAAAGGGACACACACCAACGATTGCAAATTCCCAGGAGACGGGATTTTGCAATCGCTTGTGTGTGTCCCTTTGTCTGTCTATCTCTGCCTCATAACATTTTCACCATTTGAGCTTTTGTCATCAAATTTTCAACAAAGCTTATCCGAAAATGGAGAAAATAATTAGAAATATGGAGGCAAAATGTGAAAGTGCAAAGTCATAGTGACTATAAATAGCCCTTGTTAGTCCGGCAGCAGCGCATCAAGTGAGAGATGGCCGGGTTTTTTTTTCCGTTTCCATGTTTATTTGTTTATTTACGACTGAGCTTTTGTGTTTCTGTCCAGGCCATAACATTTTTACCAATTGATCTTTTGTCATCAAATCTGCAACAAACCTTTATTATGAGAATATGGAGAATACAGATGAATAATAATGTGCAAATTTTAGATATACTGTTTTTTTATCTTGCCAAAACGAAGTTTTTGCAAGATATGTTAGTCAGCCTGTATGTATTTTTTTATTTTTTTTTTTGTCTGTAATCACGTATAAAAAATTCTGCAGAGCACAGTTATCATTGGAATTTTTTGTAACCGCATATCAGAGGCCTATAGAGCTCCCTTTCAGCGCACAAATTTTGAAGGTCAAGGTCAAAGGTCAAGGTCACTTTGTCGCAAATCAGGGGAGTCGACGAAACCCTTATTTTTTGAGTAATTTTGATCGGATCGTCTTCAAACTTCATGGGAATATAGTTCATGGTCTGGCGCTCAGCTGATTAATTTTTGGTGGTGATTGGCCTTGACCTTCATATGTTTTTTATTTTTTATTTTTGTCTGTAATCACGTATAAATCACTCTGCAGAGCACAGTTATCATTGGAAATTTTTGTAACTTCGCATATCAGAGGCCTATAGAGGTCCCTTTCAGCGCATAAAATTTTGAAGGTCAAGGTCAAAGGTCAAGGTCACTTTGTTGCAAATCAGGGGAGTCGACAAAACCCTTATTTTTTGAGTAATTTTAATCGAATCGTCTCCAAACTTTATGGGAATGTAGTATATGGTCTGGCGCTCAGCTGATCAGTTTTTGGTGGCGATTGGCCTTGACCTTCATGGTTAGCACCTGAGGTCAAACATATTTGACCCCAAAGTCAAATTTTCAAGTTTTAGGAACCATATTGTGTAGTACCTCAAATTGAACACCTCGATGAGTGCTCTCTAGATATGTCAAGCTTGAGACATTATGACGTCATTTGGTGACGTTATGAGGCAAACACATATTTTTCATGGTTACTCTGTAGAACGATTCTCATCGGAATCTCTCGTAGGCAGATATTCCTCAAGGAGTCGCTCCTGGTGGATAGCAGCTCTGTTCACCTCAGTGTGACCTTAAAGAAGTCACACGTGGTCACCTTTTGGCAAGATACGGGTCACCCTGCGGGTAACATTGGTTTATTTAACTGTTGTTTTCGTCAACTTTAGTTTCAGCACAAAGCAGATGCGGATGAGCTTTGCATTTTGAGATGCTTTCGAGTTGGTATTGAAATTGTGTTGGTTCATTATGGAATTCAACACATGTGATATAGGTGAGGTGTGGTTGTGTGTTTCAGATAACAAGCTTCCAAGTCCAGCACAACATACAAAGGAGATAGCACCTCAGTCTGACTTTCACATCCCGGCAAACATCATACAAGAAGGAAAGGTTCGGAATAGTGTGTGTGTGTGTGTGTGTGTGTGTGTGTGTGTGTGTGTGTGTGTGTGTGTGTGTGTGTGTGTGTGTGTGTGTGTGTGTGTGTGTGTGTGTGTGTGTGTGTGTGTGTGTGTGTGTGTGTGTGTGTGTGTGTGTGTGTGTGTGTGTGTGTGTGTGTGTGTGTGTGTGTGTGTGTGTTAAACAAAACTACTGCTTGTCTTTCTTGCTCACTTTGGTTCCTTTCTCTGGGGGTGTATTTTCTCTGGTGTCGGAGAAACATTCTGATCCTGATGTACCATCCATCCTGTTACAAAACGTTGGTGCAGCCGAAGCAGTTTATTGGCAAGCGTTATACTGGGTGGCTTGCCATTGCCTTCCCAACAGGAGTTAGGGCAGGAATTTGGAATTTGTTGAGGGTGCTGACGATAGCTCACCTACTCTTTGCAAAGGACAGCGTGGGATCTGTAATGTTGTGCACCAACTAATGCCAGCAGATGTGACGCCCAGTTTAACGTCCATCGAGGGACGACATATTGATGAATCACCCTGCCTGTGAAACACTGGGATAACCGTCTCTAGCTCGGCCTCGATTAGAACCCAGGCTAGATGGCTTGGAGGTGAGTGTGCATACCTTTAGGCCATCCTGCCAGCCCCAAGATAAACAACCCACCCTATATTTATTCATAACATCACAGAATTCGTACATTTGAGTCCTTTGTCTTTTCTCTAAATCCTATCAATGCCATTCTCTACCTTAATATCTGCAGTTATTTTTTTATGCCTCCGCTGACGAAGTCGCCAGAGGCATTATGTTTTCGGGTTGTCTCTCCGTCAGTACCACGAGTACGTACATCCTTCCATGCTAATTTTCTCTGTTTTCTCTGCATCTGCTTATCCGATTGACACAAAATTTTCACCATTGGTGCGACTACTCATGTTGAATGTTTTCATGATAATTATGACATCATAGGTCATGTGATGTGGCAGCCATGTTGGAAAAAAGGAAAAACTTTTGACCTCTGTACCTCTGAAATCGCTCCATGGAAAAAATTGAAACATGGCACTTGTGAAACAAGTGTTTTGTTTTGTTTTTCATGTCATAGGTGGCTTTGTTGTGACGTCGAAATGGCATACGTTGAATGCTTTATCTGATGAGTTTGAAAATTTTTGAGGGTCATCTCGTGCTAAATTGTATGGAGGAAAAAATTGATGACATCATCGGTCATTTGGTTCAGCAGCCATATTGTTTTTAACATAAAAATATTTTCCGAAACGGCTGAACAGGTTGAGGCGAAACTTTACAGGTATGATCGCCTATCCATGAGGAACAAAAAGTTCTCCACCTATGACCTCGTAGATCACATGGTTTGGCAGCTATGATGATTTCTTAATGAATAAACCTTTGAAAAACATCTTCTCCAGAACGGCTTCACAGATCGAGGGGAAACTTCACCCACATGTTCCCAAGCCTTGGGGATACCAATGTGTTGACGAATAATTAATAGGTCATATGGTCTGGTGGCCTTATTGGATTTGATGAAAATCTTAAATTTTTCTCTTGAACTGCTTCATCAATCGATGTGAAACGTAACAATTATGATCTCGTCATGGGGGATATATATGTTTTAAATTTCAACCTGATCGGACACATTGTCTGGCATCCATAATTATTTAATATTTTGAATCTGGGTTCAGGGATTTAAATCAAACTTGGTACAAGTATGTATGATGGAATAATGTAGGTGGAGGCATATCTGGTGGTGATGTGCCGATGAGGAATACCCTTCTAGTTTAATCATTCATTTCTCTTCAGCTGGAATTTATATCCCATTCAGAGGCCAAATTTAAATTCTGCTTTCCTGATAATTAGGGCTTCAAGCATGGCTGAAGCTCTATTGAAATCGTTAGTATTATTATTATTATTAAAGGCGTTTTTATGTTCTACTGACCGATTTTGTGGCGGATCTGGAGGGAAAACTGTTTGATGAAATTGAACGAAACTTAACAGGATAATTACTCACCACCTGAAGTTTATACTATGAAACATTTGATGACGTAGGTCACGTGGTATGGCGGCCATATTGGATTTTATCCAAAACCTAAAAACATCTTCTCCAGAAGGGATAATCTGACAGCCTCAATCTTTTGCACACATTTGCTCAGTTCCATGGTAATGTTAATTTGTTAATTTGGTCGAAATTGTTACATAATTAATATGATTTAAAATGATGCCGATTCGCCTCATTAAATATGCAAAATATGCAAATGAGAGTTGAAAAAATTTAATGACAAATTTCGATAGCACATAAACAGAGGACTCCCAATATATTTATACTATGTCTGTATTTGACCCCAGTGAGCCCCCAGTGCCCCCCAAAGTTGAAAATGACCCATTTTTGAAATGTCATAAAATAAAAACAACGCTTGGATGAAATTCAATGAAACTTATCTATTTAATAACTCTCCACCTGAAGTTTATACTTTGAAAATTTTGATGACGTAGGTCACGTGGTATGGCGGCCATATTGGATTTTCTCCAAAACCTAAAAACATCTTCTTCTCCAGAAGGGATAATCCGACAGCCTCAAGCTTTTGCACACATATCCAATATTCCATGGGAATGTTAAGTTGTTAATTTGGTCAAAATCGTTATTTAATTTATATGATTTTAAATGATGCCGATTCGCCTCATTAAATATGCAAAATATGCAAATGAGAGTTGAAAAATTTAATGACAGATTTAGATAGTACATAAAGAGGGGACTCCAAATATGTTTATAGCATGTCTGGACTTGACCCCAGTGAGGCCCCAGAGACCCCCAAAGTTTAAAATCACCAATTTTTGAAATGTCGTTAAATGAAAACAATGCTTTGATGAAATTCAATGAAACTTAACACCTTAATAACTCTCCACTTGATGTTTATACTTTGAAAATTTTGAGGACGTAGGTCACGTGGTATGGCGGCCATATTGGATTTTCTCCAAAACCTAAAAACATCTTCTCCAGAAGGGGTAATACGACAGCCTCAAACTTTTGCACACATTTGCGAGGTTCCATTGCAATGTTAAGTTGTTAATTTCGTCAAAATCGTTGCATAATTTATATGATTAAAATGATGCAGATTCGCCTCATTAAATATGCCAAATATGCAAATGAGAGTTGAAAAAATTTAATGACAGATTCTGATAGGCCTTGAAGAGGCGATTCCAAATATGTTTACACCATGTCTGTATTTTACCCCAGTGAGGCCCCAGAGCCCCCCAAAGTTGAAAATCACCCATTTTTGGCATGTCGTAAAATGAAAACCAAAGAAGATAGACAAAAAGTGACCACACATTCTGGAAGATATTTTAACGTTCTACAAGTTTGCCATTTACATTAATATGCAAATGTGGAGTTATTGGACTTTTTTGGGGACTTGAAAATTTGTCCAGCCTCAATTTGTCCAATGTGTATTCATTATCATGTATTGCTATGGGCTTTTCAATCCTTCATTGATATAACATGAGGGACCCCATTGCAGACTTGAACTAACTTTCTAACTCGGAAAACCCATATCATGTGACAGGGTGATAGTGTTGAAATTTGTTAAAATGGAGGCACGCCTTGAAGCATGGGATTACTGGTTTACCAGTTTTAATTGGAGCTGCTATTGTCCCTCCATTCTCTCTGCTTTTTTCAATAGGCTGTTTTCTTTCTTTTGCATTTTTTCTTTCTTTTAAATACTAGTGCATGCCCGTAGGTGCGTGGCCGTACGTACAAACAAACAAACAAAAATAACTTTGAAACCCCGAGCCAGAAACAACAACCACACAGGCCGTTCCTTTCCTCTCGTAAACGATGACTGGATTGGGGCATTGTGTTTATCTATAAATGCGCATAAGAAATCGAGAAATTATTAGAATACAGTGTCATCACTATCTGGAAGTAGTGCGTGCCCGTACGGAATGTTCACATCATTCCATGAATTATCGCTTGCATTGAAGTAACAACTGCTGTGATACTTACACACACAGAGTTAATTAAAATCCTCATTAAAATCAAGTTTACCTCCCTGTCTTTGCTAGCCATGACATTCGCTGCCATTGACCATTGCCACTCCTACGCCATGGTGAGGCGCAATTATTCAATTAGAGCCAACGTATTTTGCCTTTTCGCAATGTCATCGCAAGGAAAAACACAGAGAAGAGAAGAGAAAAAAAAGAAAAAAAAACGGACGTGCAAGAACAAATAATACTTTCAAACAACCACACAGGGTGTTCCTTCGCTCTCATAATCAACGCGCACATGCACACGCACACGCACACACACACACACACACACACACACACACACACACACACACACACACACATACACATACACATACACATACACATACACACACACACACAGATTGCTGGAATTATAGATAGATGTACAGTTAACTACTTTCTCTGCAGTGTGACGCCATTTTCTGGGGGAAAAAGTATGAAAACAGCAACAAAAAACATCTAAAGGTACCAAAAAACACCCGTTGTTTAAATTTTGTCTCCTACTTGCTTATTTTCGATCGTAAGTTATCGCGTGTTTAAAATTTACTTCCTGGTTCGGAGCACACCAGCTCACTCTGATGTTACCGAAATTTATGCACCGTCTAATATGAAAATGATAATAACTTGGGGCACTGTGTTTATCTATAAATGCGCATAAGAAATCAAGAAATTATTAGAATACACGAAGTCATCACTGTCCGGAAGTGTGTACGTTGTAACCCGTAATGGGGAACGCGGCTGAGGTTCTCTTCCCCCATCGGCCACGCCCACACAGCAACGTGTCCTCTCATTGGTTGGTAAATAAGTGGCCATAACTTGGGAAGCTCTTGTTCGATTAATATCAATCCTTGAAAAGGCACTTCGTCAGGTGCCCAGCAATGTAGTTAGCAAGTTTCAATCAGATCGGACCAGTGGTTGTCAAGAAACAGTGGTCGCACACACACACATACATACATACATACATACATACACACACACACATACACACATACACACACACACACACACACACACACACATTGCTGGAATTATAGATAGATAGAGTTCTTTTTCAAGGAACTTCAATATGCAGGAGGTCGTTTGGCCCGTTAAGGCTGTGTGCTGTGATCACCTACCTGTGGTTGTTTATCCATGCTCTCTATCCTTTGTTGTTTTTTTTAATGCTGAGCCTCAAGCAAGGAAGCTGCACATATCATTTTTAAATCATTGGTTTGACTCGGCTGGGGTTCGCACCGCCGACCTCCCAGAACAGAGCGGACACTCCAACCATTACTTTTATCTTTTGCATTTCAAAGGAGTCATCTGGTTATGCAAGATGTTGGATTTATTTTTTTGTTGTCTCAATTTCAAAACGAATGTTTATGACCTCTGCCACCAAAGGTGGACGGAGGTTATGTTTTCACCCTGTTGGGTCGCTGAAATAGGTGACCCTTATTGTCAGTAATTCTGTCTTTGTTTGGATGTTTGTTCGTTTGTCATCAACATAATTGGTAGTAAATGTGGGCGGCTTTGGAAATTGTGATGGTTGCTAGGGACGCTTTGGTTCCCTAGCAACAAACGAAAAACCTTCAAAATCGTTACCGTTCACATGAAATCAATTCCGAAAGCCATTATCCCACGTAGGGTTATGAAATTTGGCACGAATGATCTACAGGTGATGCTCTATCAAATATATTCCGGTTTTTGTGATATATGGAATACTTTACCGACAGCGCCCCCTACAATTAGGGTATGCGTGAAAATTGGCGAAAATTGAAGGCCCCCAAGCGACCAGGTGAGTGCATCGATACGAATGAAACTTTGCAGGTTCATGGTACTCAATGAGTACTACAACTTTGCATCAGGACATATTGACCGATTTCGCTTAGGTCAGGGGTCAAAGGTCAATTAGTGCAAAAATCGACAATATGCGAGAGCTGGAGGTGCCTTCGCGCCAAATGCTACTCCTCCTAGGGTTATGGTCGGATGGTCATGAAAATTCGCACTAATCGTCTGGAATACATTGTGCACAAACAATCGAGCTGGATTTTCGATTTAGATCTTTGTTCACCGACAGCACCCCCTCGAACTTTGGGGATTTCCGATTTCAAACCGCATTTTTGGTACTTTTCATTCAAATGGATACCGAGTAGTTATCAGTAGATGGAACTGGATGAGATTTGATATGCATAATCTTAAGGTGATTCCCTATTCACTATATGACATCCATTTTGCTCTATATCTTATAGTTTCCATGCTCAGCGACCCATCGCTGCCTACCGGCTTGTCTGTCCTGTGGGTCGGTCTGTGTGTTTGTTTGTCTGTGAGCAGGATATCTCAAAAAGTTATGGACGGTTTCAGACAAAATTCACTGCACAGGTTGGGTGTGTGACAAGGACGAATTGATTAGATTTTGGTGACGATCCGGATCTGTGTACTATATTTCTTCTAAGTGATTCTTCACCATTGAGAGATTGTGCTAAAAGTGATATATAGCATGATATTTCAAAAAGTTGTGGATGACTTGGGTGACAAAATCAAGCTGATGCAATTTTGGTTAAGGTCCGGATTCAGATCTGGCCTATGAGTGGGATACAAAAGGTAAACCATTCATCCTCGTGGAGGTATGAGTTTTACCGAGTACCGTTCCAGTTACCTCTGCCACCGAAGGTGAAGGTGGTTACATTTTCACCCCTCTGTCTTTGTTTGTTTCTGTTTGTGTGCAGGATATCTCAAAAAGTTGTGGACTGATCCAGATGATATTTGGTGGACAGGTTGGGTGTGTGACACGGACGAACCGATTAGATTTTGGTGAAGATCCGGATCCGAATACAACTACTACAATTTTTTCAGTGATTCTTCACCATTGAGAGATTGAGCCAAAAACAATATATAGCACGATATCTCAAAAAGTTGTGGCTGGATTCGAATGAAACTTGGTGGGCATGTTGGCTGTGTGACCATGACAAATTGATTCAATTTTGGTGAAGATCTGGATACAAGAATTAATTAATTTTCAAAGTAATTCTTCACCATTGAGAGGTAGGGCCAAAAACGATATATAGCATGATATTTCAAAAATGTATTGGGCCCGATATGTTCCCGTGGTTCAGGCCTTGCATGGTGGAGGTGTGCGCTCTACCGATTGCCCATCTAGTTTTTGCTGTATTTGCTTTTTATCGATAAAAATATATGTCAGTGTGTGCAAGTCAATCAATCCTTGAGTCAGTGTGTCTCCTCCATAAACTCCAAAACCATGAAACCTAGTGGCCCCAAACTTTGCTTTGCATGTGCACTAAGGGAACTCTAAGTTAGTGCATCTTACTATACTTCACCGTCTGTCTGTTCTCAGGTACCGCAAAAACGGCTGAACCAATCACAACCATTTTTTGGGTGTGTAATCCTGGGACCCCTTGGAGTAAAATAGGCATAAATATAATAACATGATCCCCTTGACAGCTCCCGTCAACATGATCCCCTTGACAGCTCCCGTCAACATGATCCCCTTGACAGCTCCCGTCAACATGATCCCCTTGACAGACAGGGAGTGGGTGCTTCCAGTGAATAAAAATTGGGTGTTTGGGTTAATTTAAACACCCTTTTGAGGATAATTCATGTCCTTATTTAATTATTATCCTTAGTCAGCCCTGTGTCAGCTTTCTGGGATCTTGATTCACCATCTTGTTTGGCCTGCTCAACAATGCCTTGACTTGGAACAGGCCACAACAGTTTCTTAATGATAAAGTGCTTAATGTTTTTTTTTTTTCACTTTCGCCACTCATGTCATCAAATGTCCCATCTTCATCCCTACAAATCATTGGATACATAACAACACCCGGAGATGTCAGTGCTCAAGGCTTTATTTTATTTCCGTACATGCGATAAGCTCTAGAATCTCTTCATCTGAGCCGAATTAAAATTTTAAACTGCGGAATTGACCTTTGCAGCAGTTCCAACTGCTAAAAATGTGTTCATTTGTCCATTTCGCACATTGTTTGACACTCCGGGTGGTGTTGAAAATGGCCGATTACTAATCGCTTGCCAAGCCTGCCATTCCTTATCAACCGTTTCGTTGGAGTGCTTGCTTGAGTGCTTAAGCCACTTGCTGAGGACTCTACAAGCTGCTTGGATGTTCGTTTGAAAGCCATGGCAACACACGACGAAAGAACCCGCACTGTCCCTCGGCACTGTCCCTCTGTACAAAACAATCGAAAATACATGGAACGACATACAAAGATGAGGCCCCACCTGCCTGTGTTGTGCCCTGTATTGTCGAGCGGTGCCAAGCCTGCCATTACTTATCAACAGATGGATGGATGGAGGGAAGGATGCTGGAAGTAAAGGATGGATGGATGGATAAAAGGGATGGATGCAGGATGTAATTTATAAAATTTCCAGTCAGAGGGATAAAATTGACACGCATCATGGGTTTTTGTTTTTTTTATGTTATTTCTGACTTTTACAACTTACAAGCTATTCATAACAATCGTGACATAAAGCTGAAAAGTCACATTACAATTCAAATATATAGCTAAATGAATACATTACTCAGACTGAAAAAAAAAATTAATGAAAAAATAATCTTGGATCTATTTATGCTCCACCTGTACATATTGAAAACTTATTACCACTTACATTAAAGTTTGACAGGATAATAACGGATATTTATTTTTTAAAATGTCAGATTGAAATACAGAAACGTAATGACGATGACGTCGTCCATTTTCATTTGTTAATTTGCTGTGTTTCATCACATACAGTTTTGTGAGATAACGTATAAGTGGAATCCCATCCGATACACTTTACACCACTCACAGCATGACCAAAATCCAGTGAAACCAAACTCCATTGTATTTTTTTTTTAATTTTGTTCACCACGATGTCCTGATGATCTTGTACCGTTTGTGTCGTTAAACCAAGCTTTTTTAAATCGGTTCGTGCTCAAAAGCGATGCAGCGTACATGTATCAATTTTAAATGTCAGACATTAAAACTTCACAAGTTCAATCACAATGGAAACAAAATCTTTTGACTGGGAGGGGAGGTGTAGTGGGGGGGCGGTGGGGGGCATAAATGTATTCCCCTCAGAGTGCCAAGGAGAAAAAAAGAGCTTGAAAAATCTCCCAGCCTCTCCCTCCCTCTTTCCTGGTATTGCCCCCATCAAATTGCACCATGGATGGATGGACAGAGGGAAGGGATGGACCAAATTGATGTTTGCAAGCCATGGCGAAACTGTAGATGGCAGTGTAAATTACTTTTTGTTCGCGGGCACCAGCAGTGACCACTATTTTCGTTTTGTCTGTGTGTCTGTCTGTTTGTGACTCTCTCCAGAGCATAGCTCCGTGACGTTTGATGCGATCTTGATGAAACTTGGACACAAGCTAGATATCATGGTCTAGTTGTGTGTTTTTGTATGAGGGGTGTCCCATGTCCCTTGTGGGTGGAGCCACGCCCACTTGAAGTTTTATTTATTTTTATTTTTTTCTCGCAATTTCATTTCCTAGAAGCTGTGCGTAATGTCCATAAGTACAACATATAAAAAATCCGATTTGATTTGGTCAATTTTGACAGAAGAGATAGGTTTTTACGGTAGGGCTTCCTCAAAAGCTTCCACTAACTCAATTGGACCTATTGTGGCATTGTTCAATAATGCCCACGAACCATCGTCGCCTCCTGGCTTGTTCTTTTCTTTTTTTATCACAACTGGTGTCGTTTTTGAAAATAAAATTACAAATTGGGATTCAAGACTATGTTCGGTGATGATGTAAATGAAGTACATATTATATAAACCTGTGTTCTGATGGCTGAGTTAAATCTGACAAAAGTTTAAAATGTAACCCTTGTACAGGAATTTAGTAAAGGCCACATCTAGAACTAGAGGGGGAGCACTCGGTACAGTGCAAAACCTCCGCCGCCAATACTGCTGGGTCACTTAAGTGAACCTGATATCCTATTCATTGTAGGTCAAAACGGATCAGACTCCACTGAACCACGAGTGAATAAACTAAACTAGATCGACGCGCATGTAGAAATGCCAAAAAAAAAAATGGAAATTTTTTTGAAAAAAAAGGTGCAAAATTTCTAAGTTTCTTTTTTCTCTAACAAATTTTTTTGGGGGGGGTTGGAAATCACTTAAAACATGTAGAAATGCAAAAACAAAAATTCAAATATTTTTTCAAAATGGCCGCCATAGCGGCCATATTGGACTTTGGACCAAGTCCAAAATCGAATGGCATGATCCTTGGACCATACCTAATCCCCCCACCAAGGTTTGTCGAAATCCGTCCAGGAGTTTTTCCGTAATACTGTTCACAAACAAACAAACAAGCAGTCATAGACTGGTACTTACGAAATCGTCAACTTGACCTCTGACCTTGTCTAATAAAAGCTGTCTCAAGAGAAGGTAGCGACGCAAACCAGAACTTTCTATGATGATTCTGTACAAAACCATCAAAAATCGAATGTTTGACCTCAATGTGACCTTGACCTTTGACCGATTTTGACCAAAAGTTAATCAGCACGAGCCATCACCCTCCTGAATCACGTGGTGTAATTTGACATTGGTAGCTTCTTCCGTTCTCGCGTTATCGTGCCTACAAACAAACACACAAACAAACACACAAACAAACACACAAACACACACACAAACACACACACAAACAAACACACAAACAAGCAGTCATAGACTGGTACTTACAAAATAGTCAACTTGACCTCTGACCTTGTCTAATAAAAGCTGTCTCCAGAGAAGGTAGCGACGCAAACCAGAAGTTTCCACGATGATAATGTACCAAACCATCAAAAATCGTAACGTCGACCGAAGCAAAAATCTCCATTTCTCCACGCAATTATTTAATATTATTTTATCAAAGTCACAAAGTCATAATATTCGGCCATCCACCAACAATCTTTACATAATCTGACGGCTTAGCGAGTCAGGCATGCGACGATAACCTTAATTGGGATAAAAAATGACGTTTAAACACCATCTTTATCGAAAACACCGTCAGCGCGCACACGCAAAACCTTTACGTGACTCAACGACGCGTCTGCTCGGGGGCACTGCATCACGTGACGACCCGTGACACGTGGAGTGAAATATTTTTTTATACAATCTTAAAACGTCTCCAAAACATCCGATTTTTACCAGAATTTCGACAACCGAGTTTTAAGCGTCCAAAGCGATTGCAAAAACCGAAGACAAAATTAAAATCGAAGTTAAAACGAACTCGTAACGTCGAGCGAAGCAAAAATCTCCATTTCTCCACACAATTATTCAATATTATTTTATCAAAGTCACAAAACCGTAGTATTCAGCCATCCACCAACAATCTTTGCATAATCCGACGGCTCAGCGAGTCAGCCATGCAACGATAACCTTTATTGGGAAAAAATGACTTTTAAACACCATCTTTATCGAAAACACCGTCAGCGCGCACACGGAAAACCTTTACGTGACTCAACGACGCGTCTGCTCGAGCGCACTGCATCATGGGACGACCCGTGACGCGTCGAGTGAAATATTTTTGAGACAATCTTAAAACGTCTCCAAAACATCCGATTTTTTACCAGAATTTCGACAACCGAGTTTTAAGCGTCCTAAGCGATCGCAAAAATCGAAGTTAAAACGAACTCGTAACATCGAGCGAAGCAAAAATACTCCATTTCTCCACGTGAATTTACGGAATTATGTTTGACCTTAATGTGACCTTGACCTTTGACCGATTTTGACCAAAATCTAACCAGCGCTAGCCATCACCCTCCTGAATCACGAGGTGTAATTTGACATTGGTAGCTTCTTCCGTTCTCGAGTTATCGTGCCGACAAACAAACAAACAAACTAGCAGTCATAGACTGGTACTTACGAAATCGTCAACTTGACCTCTGACCTTGTCTAATAAAAGCTGTCTCTCGAGAAGGTAGCGACGCAAACCAGAAGTTTCTAAGATGATTCTGTGTCAAACCATCAAAAATCGTAACGTCGACCGAAGCAAAAATCTCCATTTCTCCACGCAATTATACCTTAACGTAACTCAACGACGCGTCTGCTCGAGCGCACTGCATCATGGGACGACCCGTGACGCGTCGAGTGAAAAAATTTTTTATACAATCTTAAAATGTCTCCAAAACATCCGATTTTTACTAGAATTTCTACAACCGAGTTTTAAGCGTCCGAAGCGATCGCAAAAACCGAAGACAAAATTAAAATCGAAGTTAAAATGAACTCGTTACGTCGAGCGAAGCAAAAATACTCCATTTCTCCACGTGAATTTACGGAAGTATGTTTGACCTCACTGTGACCTTGACCTTTGACCGATTTTGACCAAAATCTAATCAGCACGAGCCATCACCCTCCTGAATCACGTGGTGTAATTTGACATTGGTCGCTTCTTCCGTTCTCGAGTTATCGTGCCTACAAACAAACAAACAAACAAACAAAAACAGAAGTCCTCAATATACTTACGAAATCTTTAGATTTCGATTTGTTTAACAAACAAACAGAAACGGAAGTCATCAATATACTTACGAAATCTTTAGATTTTGTAAGTAACAAACACACAAACAAACACACAAACAAACAAACAAGCAGTCATAGACTGGTACTTCCAAAATCGTCAACTTGACCTCTGACCTTGTCTAATAAAAGCTGTCTCTAGAGAAGGTAGCGATGCAAACCAGAAGTTTCTACGATGATTCTGTATCAAACCATCAAAAATCGTAACTTCGACCGAAGCAAAATCTCCATTTCTCCACGCAATTATATTTTACCGTAACGTAACTCAACAACGCGTCTGCACGTGCGCACTGCATCATGGGACGACCCGTGACGCGTCGAGTGAAATATTTTTTATACAATCTTAAAACGTCTCCAAAACATCCGATTTTTACCAGAATTTCGACAACCGAGTTTTAAGCGTCCTAAGCGATCGCAAAAACCGAAGACAAAATTAAAATCTAAGTTAAAACGAACTCGTAACGTCGAGCGAAGCAAAAATACTCCATTTCTCCACATGAATTTACAGAATTATGTTTGACCTCACTGTGACCTTGACCTTTGACCGATTTTGACCAAAATCTAATCAGCACTAGCCATCACCCTCCTGAATCACGTGGTGTAATTTGACATTGGTCGCTTCTTCCGTTCTCGAGTTATCGTGCCTACAAACAGAAACGGAAGTCCTCAATATACTTACGAAATCTTTAGATTTCGATTTGTTTAACAAACAAACAGAAATGGAAGTCATCAATATACTTACGAAATCTTTACATTTTGTAAGTAACAAACGCACAAACAAACAAACACACAAACAAACAAACAAACAAACAGAAACGGAACTGATCAATATAGCTACGAAATCTTTAGATTTCGTAAGTAACAAACACACAAACAAACAAACAAGCAGTCATAGACTGGTACTTCCAAAATCGTAAACTTGACCTCTGACCTTGTCTAATAAAAGCTGTCTCTGGAGAAGGTAGCGACGCAAACCAGAAGTTTCTATGATGATTCTGTACCAAACCATCAAAAATCGAATGTTTTGGATGTTTGACCTCACTGTGACCTTGACCTTTGACCGATTTTGACCAAAATCTAATCGGCGCGAGCCATCACCCTCCTGAATCACGTGGTGTAATTTGACATTGGTAGCTTCTTTCGTTCTCGAGTTATCGTGCCTACAAACAAACAAACAAACAGAAACGGCAGTCATCAATATACTTAAGAAATCTTTAGATTTCGTAAGTTACAAACAGACGGGGTGAAAACATTTTTCCATCTTCGATGGCGGAGGTTAATAATGTGTGCAGCTTTGGGCACCACAATTCAGGAAGGACATAGATGCTATTGAGAGGGTTCAGCGCAGGGCTACTCGATTGATTCCGGGCCTAGCTGGACTCAGCTATGAGGAGCGGCTGAAGGAGACAGGGCTTTTATACATTAGAAAGGAGGCGGTTACGAGGAGATGTGATAGATATGTTTAAGATAATGAAAGATGTAGATGAAATAAGTGCAGATGAATTATTCAACAGAGAAGACAATGATCGGACCAGGGGCCGTAGTCTGAGAGTAAAGAAGAGAGTTAAGACGGTAGCAAGGCAGGGGACTTTCACTCAGAGAGTAGTTAATGCATGGAATGGCCTCCCTGGAAAGGTAGTGGCAGCAGAAACAGTAGATAAGTTAAAATTATAATTAGAGTGGTACCTGGAAGTTATGGAGATAGATGGGTATAGGGATGTTGATCGGACTTTGAGGTAGTTTGAGCATTGATGAGTGATTGTGTGCATGTGTACGGAGTGCTGTATGTAGGGGTCTCGTGAAGGGGGGTTGTGCGGTTGATGTTGTATGTTTTTAACCAAGCCCATTCCCCCTCCCCTGAGGAGAAGAAAAAAATATATATTTACAAAAAAAGAAAATACTAAAACTTAAAATTACTCGATAAATTGATTTTTTTTAATACACAAAAACGCAAAATTTAATTAAAATAGATTTTAAAATTTGCATTTTCTTCTTTGGATCTTGTGTTGATAAATTAGTGTGGTGTTGGCACATGCATGATGGGCTGAATGGCCTCCACCTGTGTCTGATTTCCTTGTATTTCTTGTATTAACCTTCACCTCGGAGCGGTCATACTTTGTACCGCTCGGAGATGCACCTCTTGGTGGAGTACTTTAAAGGTTATTAGGGGAGAGTTGTTTCCAAAACCCAAGCTCTTTGTAGATGCTGTGGGGAATGTAATGGCAGACAAAGGAACAGCAGGTGGGAACTCATTCATTCATCATTCATTCCTTACACCTTGTGGTCACTCTGTGAGATTGGAGTGTCATGTTCATGAACAACTGTGGAACTTGCTGTGAATCCACTTTCCATCCCTTCCCTCTATTCCTTCCATTCATTCCATACATCCAACCCTTACCTCCATCCATCCATCCATCCCTTTCCCCCCATCTCTTTAGCCTTGCTCCCCCACCCTTCCTTCCTCTCTCACCCCTTTTCCAACTTTGATAAAGTGATAAGTTCCCACATGTGGTTGTGTTGTGGTTTGGAGGTGGTTATGTTGTGCTGTGTTGTTTGTGTTGTGTTTTGAGCCCGGATCGTCGGGGAGTGTGCGTGTTGGGCGGATGGGAACATATTTGGCGGTCGGGGCTGCTACTGGATTTGATTCCACAGTTTGAATTTTGGGATTCAGCTTGCGTTAAGAGATATCTGGGGCTTATCGCACTTTGGTTGTAAAAAGTATGATGAAATTAAATAAAGGCACAAAACACTGACGACTCCGAGCGTTTAGAAGCATTGCATGATGGGTTTTTGGGTCTTCTGGCCTGAGACGGGTGTTCTGCCTCTCCGGTCTGGACCGGATAGCATACAGCTAACCCCCATCCGCCAATGAACGTAACGTCTAACAACCATGCTGAGGCTTAGAGTTCTTTATTCTTGACGAATGGTATGAATTGTGTGGTAATCGCTGTAACAAAAATAAAATGTTATAGTAAGTTGACACAGATATTACGGTGATCGTTATACATGTACAAGATGTATATTAAAATCACTGATCAAAGTAACGGTACAATGACAAATTAGAGTCACTAGAATAGACCGCAGAGCTTTACATTTGTCTACACATCAAAGTTGCAAGTTCTTTCCTATAGGTTGTTGTAATACAATTGTCAAAGTTCGTCAGTAAAACTAGAGCATCGAACTGTTTCATGCTGACATAAAGTCACAGTACAAATTCTGGTATTGAACGATAAACAAAACGCATCACTCACACTGTTGTTGGCCACAGTCTGGCACAAAAAAGCATTTTTCATCGCAGCGGGCAAAAAAACCACATGGCAAGGCGACATTTTTAACACAGCGTCTCCTGGCTCATGATAGGCGAAGCCACAGGGAATCAACAACAATCAATATGCATGACTAGTTAACTGGCACAGTGTGGTGGCGGCATATCTTGGCTCTCGGTAGGCGAAGCCACAGGGAATCAACAACAATCAATATGCATGACTAGTTAACTGGCACAGTGTGGTGGCGGCATATCTTGGCTCTCGGTAGGCGGAGCCACAGGAAAGCAACAACAATGAATACGCATGACTAGTCAACCGGCACAGTGTGGCGGCACACTCCCCGCCTGACATCTTTAAAGACGTCACACACAAACACAAATATATTAGAAAACAAGCAATCAAAAATGGCATCACTGATCCATTGGAACATATCACAAATGAACATGGCACATATTGACATATTGACAGGGAAGCAACATGACCAATTCACTAATAGGTCGTGTGTATGACACAATCTTCCCTTCCTTAGCAACGCGGATGACGGCTTTGCGAATCCTGCCGTCTGAGCCGGGCAAGACTTGAGTGATGACTCCGACAGGCCAGTCATTGCGGACAGAATCCTTTTCCTTGAGGATTATAACGTCCCCGTCCTTCACTTCTTGTTTGTCATGCATCCACTTCCGTCGAACTTGGAGTGAGTGGACGTACTCGTGGCGCCATCTGCGCCAGAACTCTTCTGCGAGGATTTGAACTCTTTTCCACTGGATACCGTATATGTCTTTGATGTCCGCGTCGTAGAAAGGTTCAACAGGTGACCCCATTTTCTGTGTTAATAGCATGTTGGGAGATAACACGAAAGGAGAATCTGGATCGGTAAACACGGGAACCAGTGGTCGGTTGTTCACAATGGCCATTACTTTCATCATGAATGTTGTCAGCACTTCGTGGGTTAGATCCTTTGAAGCAAACTGTGCCATCATAGATTCAAGAACACGTCTAACGACACCGATTAGCCGTTCCCAACTTCCCCCCATGTGTGAAGAATGGGGTGGATTAAACAGCCATTTCACACCACTGTCGTACAGGAATTCTTTTACCGGGCCTTCCTCCACGTTAATGGCGTCAATGTGTAGAGGGTCTGTTGCGCCGAGAAAATTTGTGCCACGATCTGACCTGTACTGTACCACTTTTCCGCGTATGGCTTGGAATCTCCTGAGAGCATTTATGAAAGAAGAAGAGGACATCTCTTTCACAATTTCAATATGTATGGCTCTGCTGGTTAAGCATGTAAACAGTATAGCCCAGCGCTTGCTACTGGCTGAACCACCTCTTGTTTTTCTGGTGGTGTTGACTTCAAACGTGAAGACATCGTGCTGGAGGTCCCACACAAGGCCTAAGCTTCTCTGTTGCGGTAAGGTATCTTCGTCAAAGTTCAAGTTCTTGAGGTTTTTAGCATAATCCTCAGAAGGAAATGACTTGAGTACTTCTGGGCTATTTGACGACAATTTGTGGAGGCGGAGGTTACCGCCGTTCGCCAGAGCTTCTTGTGTGGCAGACAGAAGTTGTACCACTTGTTCCACAGATTGACATGACATCAATCCGTCATCAACATAAAAGTTGTGTAGTACAAAGTTTGTGACGTCATCATTGGGTTTTTCTTGTCCAGCGACGACATCTTTCCGGAGACCGTACGTGGCCACAGCGGGAGACGGCCTATTCCCGAAGACATGCACTGTCATTCTATAGTCAATCAGCGGTTTCTCGGGATCATTATCTTGATACCACAAAAATCTGAGGTAATTGCGGTGTTCTTGTTTGACCAGGAAACCATAAAACATGGACTGAATGTCAGCTGAAATCGCCACTTCATCAGAGCGAAATCTTATCAAAACACCAAGTAAGTCATTGGTCAAATCTGGCCCTTTTAGCAACACGTCGTTGAGTGATACGCCGTTGTACTTGGAGGAGGAGTCGAATACGCCCCGTATCTGGTCGGGCTTATGTGGATGGTAAACCCCGAAAAGTGGTAGATACCAGCATTCCTTATCTTCTCGAAGGGGTGGGGCGATTTCTGCGTGGTTTCTATCGATAACCTGCTTCATAAACTCGACCATGTGTTGTTTTTAATGAGGCTGTGGTGCAAGGAACTAGCTCTTTTGATGGCTTCCGGTTTATTGTTAGGTAGCCACTGTCTGTCTGCCTTAAACGGCAGCGGTGCCACCCAATTACCTTCAGGTGACCGATGCATCTCATCTTCCATTACTGAAATGAATTGTCTGTCTTCAGTGGACAGGCCAGATTTGTTGTCATCTTTATTCACTTGGAAAATTTCTGAAAAATTGTCGTTTTTGCAGGTAACAATTTCTTCAACAAACAGCTTATTGTCACATGGTGGGAAAATTGGCGGACGACCGTCCGGCAAAAAGTTAATTTTATTCACCACAGGAACACCTGTTTTATGAACTTTGCCGATACAAGTTTCACCGATTATCGCCCAGCCAAGAGTTGTTTTCTGGGCGAATGGAGATCCTCTCGGGCCCGTCTGTTGTTCCAAAATGATGCGCTTCTGGAATGTCACGGCCGATCAAAATTAATATTTCAGCGTCGCTGTCAATCTCGGGGATTTCTGCAGCAATATCAGACAGGTGGGCATGATGAATGGCGACATCGGGCGTGGCTATTTCGTGACGGGCATTTGGAATTTCATCGCACTCGATTAACGTAGGAACTTGTATTTTGTGGTTACCGTCTATGGACTCTATTGTGTAGCCATGTGCACGTTTCCCAACCATTTGCGCTGACCCAGAGCATGACGTAAGGTTGTAGGGAATATTTTCCCACGATTCATCAAACGATTTGAAAAATCTTGATCTGGCGAGCGTGACGTTGCTCTGGTCGTCGAGGATTACATAGGCATGGATATACTTGTTTGGATTGTCACTGTGGTAAACTTTGGTCAGAATTGTTTTACTGCATGATTTACCCGGGGACACATCACCACAAATTTGTGTGCATTTCGAGTTCGGAACGTTGACAGGTAGCTCCCCGCCGTTATCGGGGGAACGCCTTATTGGCTGGCGTGGCGGGCTCTGTTGGGGTCACCGTGGGCTCTTTAAGGGACTGCCGCTTGTCATAATGCATTGCTGTAACATGCTTGTTGCCTTTACACACAGAACAGGATAAATTTACATTACATGTCTTTGCAATGTGGTCAGTTGAATCACAGCACCGGAAACATATCTTATTTGCCCGCAGAAAGTCCCTTTTTTCGTCAAGTGACTTCAGTTTGAACGCACGACAGTCGCTGAGGTTATGTGCAGTATTGTGTAAAGGACAATTTGGCTGAATGTCTGTCTTCTTGGAGAAGAGGGTGCGATATGCAGGAAGTTTGTTTACCTGTGACTGTCTATATCCACTCTGACTGCTGCTCTGTGCGGCATTACTTTCGTATGCAAAACTAGGATCATTGCGTACCTGACTGAGGTTCTTGATAAACTCAGCAAACACAAGGAAAGGAGGAAACACCACATTATTTTCTTTTTTGTACCTGGACGCATGCATTGTCCATTTCTCCTGTATGTTGTAAGGCAGTTTATTGAGTATGGGGAGTCCTCCTGATGAAGAGTCAAAATAGCTTAAAAGAGTCGCGTACTTTTGATCTTCTTTGAGGGAGAGCACTTCATACAATGTATCTGACAGTTCATACAGTTGCTTGTTGTCTTTGTTTGATAGCGGCGGAAAGGAAGCAAGTTTATGTTTTGATGAGGCTTCCACCATTTCCAGACTGCCAAATCGCTGCTCTAAGCGCTCCCATATTCGTTGAAGCGCGAGACATGGATTGCTGGCATTTGACATTTTTAAGCTGACAGCATGTTTCTTTGATTGTGGACCTAACCACTTAATCGGGAGGTCAATCTCTTCATTAACACCGGCACCAATATCGTTCACAACGCTGCGAAAGTCTGCCTTCCACACTGCGTATGTTTCTGGTGTGTCGTTAAATGTACACAAGCGTGTTAACAGCAAATCTCTTTTCAGCAGATATTGTGAAAAGTCAGTGTTCATAGGCATTGTATTATTTGCTGTGTATACCGGCACAAATGAAGGCACATTCGGGTCTAATGTCACACGAGGGTTGGAACTGTGATTTAAATGTCTGTTATTCATGGGAACAGATGTAGCGTTAATAGCTCGGTAATTTAAATCAGGAAAGAAGGGGTGATCAGGGTGTCTGGTTGTTGCTTGGTATAAATTACTAGCAATATTGGGCGTAAGAGCCGGCGGTTGCAAATTTTGCATATTGTCAGCAGTTGGTAACACTGGCGGATAACTGTGATCTTCCACATACTGTTCTGTGCTCTTTGCTGATGTCTCCTGAGGTAGGTTGATATCAGGCAGGCCATTTCCACCCTCAAGTTCGCTAATACATTGTTCAATGGCTTGTAACTCTGCCTCAGTCTCGGCGACTTGCTTTTCCGATTGTAGTAGGGTTAAATCAGCCTCCATTGTTGCTTGAATTCGTGCTGATTCTGCAGCGGCCAAGGCTTGCCTTTTGCGTACTTCAGCTGCTTGTCTCTCGAACTGCAGGCCAGCTTTAACAGCACCGGCTTTAGCACGTTTTTGTGCTAACATAGAACTTATGTTTGACAGTTCTGAAGTTTTTGAACCAGCCTAAGATGATCGTACTGATCGGTTACTTCTGGGTGATTTCTCTGACATGTTGATTGTCTGGACGATGGTGTCGAGTGATACTGCGGAAACTGTGTTTGGTTATGGACTGGATTCCCCTGAGCCGGGCGGACCGACGTTTCTCGCTTGCCTGGACTGTGCTTGGCAGAGTCGATTACTGTTCTGCCTCTCCGGTCTGGACCGGATAGCATACAGCTAACCCCCATCCGCCAATGAACGTAACGTCTAACAACCATGCTGGGGCTTAGAGTTCTTTATTCTTGACGAATGGTATAAATTGTGTGGTAATCGCTGTAACAAAAACAAAAATAAAATGTTATAGTAAGTTGACACAGATATTACGGTGATCGTTATACATGTACAAGATGTATATTAAAATCACTGATCAAAGTAACGGTACAATGACAAATTAGAGTCACTAGAATAGACCGCAGAGCTTTACATTTGTCTACACATCAAAGTTGCAAGTTCTTTCCTATAGGTTGTTGTAACACAATTGTCAAAGTTCGTCGGTAAAACTAGAGCATCGAACTGTTTCATGCCGACATAAAGTCACAGTACAAATTCTGGTATTGAACGATAAACAAAACGCATCCCTCACACTGTTGTTGGCCACAGTCTGGAACAAAAAAGCATTTTTCATCGCAGCGGGCAAAAAAAAACACATGGCAAGGCGACATTTTTAACACAGCGTCTCCTGGCTCATGGGAGGCGAAGCCACAGGGAAGCAACAACAATCAATATGCATGACTAGTTAACCGGCACAGTGTGGCAGCGGCATATCTTGGCTCTCGGTCGGCGGAGCCACAGGGAAGCAACAACAATGAATACGCATGATTAGTCAACCGGTACAGTGTGGCGGCGGCATATCTTGGTTCTCGGTAGGCGGAGCCACAGGGAAGCGACAACAATGAATACGCATGACTAGTCAACCGGCACAGTGTGGCGGCACAACGGGTTTTGGACTGCGGGGTTGGGCTTGGTGGTGGATCAAGCTGCTGGAGGGGTATTTGTTTGTCTGGTTTGTGCGTTCTTTGGCACTTTGGGTGATATGTGACCCTGACCCCTTGGAGAGATCCATTTCCAGAGTGGGTAAACAGTTTGACAACCACAACTTGACTCGCATACCTCAAGGGAAGCCCACCTTGTAATCTCCTTAAAATGACACGTGCTGTTTGAAAGTGACGGGTGATTTTGCTATCCTGTTTGAATGTGCTGTTTCAACATACCCCATTTTGTTCAATCCTGTATTAATGCTGGCAGACGGGACCATCCACCCCCTTCCCAATCCCTCGCTTCCCTTCAGGTCCCACTACCAAACGCAAGTCCAAACATGCCCCTCCCCTCCCCCACTTCACCTTCCTTGCTCCCTCATCCTCTTTGCTCACACCCCCTCCTCGCACCCCATACCTCCCGGAATGTATAGCGACATATGATGACGCATCGCCCTCCCCCCCCCACAATCACTACCCCTCCCTCCTCTCTTCCTGTCCTTCCGCCTCTTCGCTACCCCACTCCTCCCTCCATTCTCTCTCTCTCTCTCTCTCTCTCTCTCTCTCTCTCTCTCTCTCTCTCTCTCTCTCTCTCTCTCTCTCTCTCTCTCTCTCTCTCTCTCTCTCTCTCTCTCTCTCTCTCTCTCTCTCTCTTTCTCTCTCTCTCTCTCTCTCTCTCTCTCTCTCTCTCTCTCTCTCTCTCTCTCTCTCTCTCTCTCTCTCTCTCTCTCTCTCTCTCTCTCTCTCTCTCTGCTCCATTACCTCTTAGTATTCCTGTCGGTGAAATAAGTGGTGGTATTTGCTAGTGATCAATAAATAAAGGTTTACTTTCCTTTTCGAGTCATCAATATTCCATTGTAAAGAATGACTGCACAACCACAATAATTGTCTTTAAAATGTCTGATCTTGCAGGCTCATGGAAGAGCTTGGGCATGCATTACATGTATGACCAGAACATTTGTGGCCGTACACAAAGTACGTGAAGCCTAAGGGGTGGGGGCGGGGGGTGTTGAGTGTTTTATGAAACATCACAGTGTCACGGGGGAGGGGGAGAGTGTCATAGCCAGTCACATGGTGCTATCTTCATCTTTATCCTCATGAGTGCAGACATGATGGATTTCCCTTCACCATGACAGGACGTGTGAATTTAGAACTACTTTCCCTTTGCTTGAATTCGTCCAAAAATGGCGTAGGCAGTGTTTAAATCATTGGTTTGAGGCTACAAGAAGGCATTTCTGAAAAATAAGTAAATAGGTAGTTCAACTCGGAATTTGTAAAATTTGGAGGGAGTTCAAGGGCAACACTAAACTTTTGACAGAGCTTCCAGATGTCACTGGTTATTAAAAACAAATTTAAATCTTGCAGAATGGAAGCTGATGATCAAATTTCTTTTTTAAAGGGCGACATTGCTCTCATTCACGGAATCATGGAATTTTATTGGCGGGGGTGGGGTTGGGCGAAGCGTTATGAGGGGAAGATTAGGTGTCAAAATAACTGCCAAAGAAGTCGTATATTTTTGTGTACGGCCCCTTGAGAGGAATCGGTGTACGGTGACTTGGATCTCGAGGACATGCGAGCGCAATAGACAAGTCAACACAGCACTGCATATCAATTTGAATCTCAATCTGGTTCCAGCATCATGAACAATGCAACCAGATGGGAATGACTAATGTGCCAACACTGCTTCCTCCTACACTTGGAAATGCTGTAGTTTCAAATACTGGTCCCACCTTAATGTAGTCCCTTTCCCTCCCCCACCTCCACAGAGTATAAATGTAAGCTTGACAATTTAATTTGGTCATGCACCTGAAGGCAAAAACAAATCAATATGGTTAGTCTTCACCTTAGTTCTTCTATATTGTACTTTAGGTTGGAAAACATAACCAGCAGTGTTGGATGCCATTGATATCAATTTATACAATCCCTCCTCCATAATAGTTATTTGAACATTGTCTTTTTGCAACAATCACACACTTCCTCTGACAAACAAACATTTTTTTTTTTTGTTTTTCCTGTCCAGAAGGATGATGCAATGGAACCTTACTACGAGGAACTAGCTTTTGAGGAAGGAAACCGCTATGAACCGGAGGAGTTGCCATTTACCCTTGAAGGAAAGGGCCTTTGTGCTCGTGCATTGTATGATTACCAGGCTGGTAGGTGTTTGTTGTTTTGGTGTCTTGAAATGTGCATTGTTATTTTAACGAAACTCTAATGCCTCATTTACTTAATTGCTTTTGTTTCGAACCACTACCACTGCACACATGGATTGGCATATATTATAGTAAGCTTTGAGGATGCAGTACACTTGTTGATGGAATTTAAATAAGTGTAGAGAATATCAGGAATGGATGTCTCAAAACCACATTCTGAGGTTTCTGCGTGTTCGGGTTTTTGTATTCTACTGTCAAATGTATTCTGTTATTCTTATTCATTGCCTTTACTTGGTTTACTTTCATGAAAAAATCTACTCTGATATCAATAATTATTATTGGAGAATAGTTTTGTTATAGAATACAATTTGGTCTTGCTTTAAGATGAAGAGCAATTTTATTCTCATTCAGTAATGATTTCTGAGAATAAATCGAGTGAGGAAAGGGTTTCACGTTTTTACTAGATTTGTCAGAGGGTAGTAGTGGGGCAACTTAGCATAACAATTGTGCATTTTGTGAGAAAAGCACCAAATTTGGCACACTAGTAGCCTAACGTATTATGAACAGATTTGGATATTGGGCCATCTCAAATTCAGCTGCTGATTGCTGTGACAGCCATTTTCCACTGCCATCAAAAATTTTGAGATGGTTCAATATCCAAATCTGTTCATAATATGATAGGCTACTAGTGTGCCAAATTTGGTGCTTTCCTCACAAAATGCACAATTGTTATGCTATATTTAGCGAAGTTGCCCCACTATAAGGAATCTGATGAAGAAAGTCGATTGTGTTTGTTACATTGGTCTATGATAGGTGCTGGTGCATGTGTTGGTAGGGGTGTACAGTGGGTGGGGGTGGCTTGACTGGTACGTGGGTAATGGGAGTACTGAGTGTGCTGCTGGCATGGGAAGTGCAGAAGGGGTGGGTGACAGATGCAAGATATTTCAGCTTTAATTTTTAATTCATTTTTTAAAATTTCTAAAAAACCATGTATTCACTCTGTCATTATGGGGTATTTTGTGTAGATCAGACAAAAATTTTTTTTTTATTTAATTCATTTTAAATTCAGGCTGTAACACAACAAAAGTCGAGGGGTGTGAATACTTTCTGAAGGTACTGTATGAGTCTTTCAGTGGGAGTGTGGTCAATGCATGGAATGATCTCCCCGAAAATGTAGTGGCAACATATAATATAGAAAATTATACGTCACCACTTTACGTCACATCATACCATAAAAAAAATTGCCGGAATTTATTTGGAGATGCTACGCCGTGTCAGGGTAAACTTTCGTGGAAGATTAGAGGAATGCCTGTGCAGAGATGGAGGTCACCTCGAGGATGGGATCTTCAATAAATAAATGGCATGCTATGTACTTTAAGATGGCATATTTGTAATTTGGCAAATACATACTATTTAATTACTGAGTTTTTTAATTACTGAGTTTTTAAATTGCCCGTTTCTCTGCCCTACCATTTATGACAAAGCTGTATTATAGTCAGCAAAAAAGAGACTAACTCAATCTCACATCTGTGTTCACATTTTTTAATTTATATGGTTTTATTATTCTATTTTTCAATGGACATTATCTTTATTCGTTTTCAAACAATATTTTTTGACTATTTTTGGTGCTGATGTACACTCTGTATTTATTGCCCAGCGCACACATAGCGAAAAGTATGGTAAAGCAATTGGTTCATGTCCGTCCATCTGGCTTAACAGTTTATAATCAAGGCACAACTTATTTAAATCAAATGTTATATTTTGAACACGAATCGGTACATGATTATGAAGACAAGTTTGTTGTTTTGCAGTACATTGGCTTTGAATTTGCCCTGATCGTGCATGCGCAGAGAGGAGTGAGAGAATATTTTTAGTCTGTCTGGAACGATTTTATATTTTGTTTCACTGCCAAGCAAGCAAACATGGAAACTTGCTGTTTATAAGGACGTTATAAAGGACACAAGAAACAGGAACGAAGATCTAATGTAACATGTTGGATATGGTGATGTAATTGACACTGGGGAAAACGGCGGTAAAACTCGGAATTTATTTATTTATACGCCTTTAAACCTTTACTGTGTACTTGCTTTTAAAGCATATGGAAGTGTACAGTGATGGTATTGAGAATTTTACTGGTGCATCACCCCTTGGTAATAGTTTCAGTCCTGGCGATCACCCTTCCCTTTCCAGAGATGGACAAGGCCCCTCTTCCTGTCAGTTGTGATGATGCCTGTGTTCCAGGCAGAGTACAGAACTGCATGCCAACGACATGAGTACGGCATTTCCACCAGCCTTGAGAAGTTCAGCATGGATGCTGTGGTGGAGATTTCCACAAAAGGGAAAACCCTTTATAATTTACAGATCATTTACGACACAAAAACACATCTATGTCGAGAGAGCAGCTTGTCTCAAGAGTCCAAGCAGATCTCTGCCTCTGAGCCAGAATACATGGCCTTTTGTGTGATTGGAAAATCTGGAGGGGTCAGAACATCACAGGGTACTTGGTTAATGACACCAGACTTCAAGAAAGCTTTGTTTGCACACAAGGTCCTTTAAGAAAAGAGGAAAACAATCTTGTGCATAATTAAAGCAGATAGTGCTGTGAAAGAAAGTGTGTCTTCCACCAGGGGCGTGTATGCACAGACACCTTCATTTACATAAGCAATGATAAGTATTTATCTCAGCATGCAGATGGAGCATCTGGTTTGCTCAGATTTGCAGAATAATGAGAGGTCCATAACCCCAGTAATTTGATAAGAGGACAATGGGAAGACAGAGTTCAAGTTTGTACAACTTTGCAATTGAATGGGAAACCAGAGTTAATGAGACTGTAATGCTTTCGGTGCCAGACTTCTGGTGCCAGCCAAAGTAGTTCTCCCCAATTTGTCAACCAAGTGAAAGGTAGAAGATTATATTGTTGTTTAGTTAACTTACATACTATATCTATTTGTTGATAAAACAACCTTCAGTGTGCAATGATCCATTATCAGGTATATTTTAGAGTAGGAAACGCAACATATTTCATTTTAACTAAGCATGGACTAATAACATGATCTTTCACCAGGCCCAGATGTTCCCGGGCCAACATAGGGATTATACATTTGTTGTTATTATTATTATTATTATTATTATTATTATTATTATTATTATTATTATTACCGCAGAGGAAAGTCATCTGGTTTGAAATATTCACTTTGAGTGTGCAGTGATGGTATTGAGCATTTTACTGGTGCACTCTGGAGAGCACGTTTCTCAACGAGAAATGCAATTAATCAATGATCCTAAGGTTGGAAAAGATATATTACAGCCTATGGGGAAATAACAAGACCACACTATAGTGAACAGAGATTCTATTCCATTTACTTGTGGCCTGTCAGTATTGACGGTTAACAGCCCAAGGAGTCTGAAAATCTGACTCATCTGCAAATGTAATGAGCCCTGACCTTGTCATTGTGAGAGACCTGATAAGCATAATTATCCTGTGGAAAATTAAAATCTTTATCTCAACTCTATCTCAGCGCACACACGGACCATTCTTTACAGGGTGATTTTAGCCTACACTTCACATGAGATTTTATACTTCCACATGCTTTAAAAGCAAATAGAGAAATGAGTACATCATTTGTGGACAAAGAACACATCTCGATATGAAAAATATTTGTTTCAGCGTGATTAATACAGAAACACCAGTGCTTTGCAATAGTCATGTGATCCACAGAGTTTTCTATTACCAAAATGTCCATGCTCATATTTCACAAGATGGAATTAATTATTTTACTTCCACAATGCCACAGATCCCAGGTAAGGAGCTTTACCCCATTTCAACTAGTTCACCGCAGCCTGTGTTTCCACAAATGAAGGTGGATTACAGTTGATTGGAGGGTCAGCAATAGGGATAGTAACACCCCTGACATCCAACTCGGCAGCTAGTGCATCGGCCTGGTACAGCCACTCAAAGTAACTGGTCCAGCAGCCTTCACTTCGGATTGCTCTGTCAAGAGCCCACCACCCTCAGCTCTAACTGCAGTACCTCGAGGGACGGGCTTGGAGGAACGCAATGCGCGAGTTCCCCTGTAAGCAGGACGAGAATCGCTTGACCACAGGTGATTGATGCTCTACCCCCTCACAGATTCCTCACACATAGGCCTCCTTATCCACCCTCAGCGCACATACCGTTTTACGCCTCAACTCCATGAACAGCTCAGCTCTGCCATTCAGCCTGGCCCTGTGGCTGGTCAATGGTATCCAGTGTCCCTTGAGAGACAAAATTCTTCTTCACCCTTCGGTGAGTTCCAAGACTTCTACCGGCAACATCAAGGATAGTGGTCTTGAAGGCACTCCACAACTCTTCAGGATTTCACAAAGCACCCAGACCCCCCACCCTCCAAATACCCACTCAGCCTGTTCGCCAAAGGCCTATGCTACCCTCCCATCCTTGAGCTTGCCAATATCCAGACTAGGCTGGGATAGCACCATTCTCCTGGATTTAAGCTGCAGCTTCAGAGCTGCTACAACAAACCTGTGGTCGGTATTCAGGAACTGAACACTCTGGAAGATCCTGCTGTTCTGGATCATCCTCCAGCGACCATCAATGAGCACATGGTCAATCTTCTTTGCCACACCACCAGCCCTGGAATACCAAGTCCAGCGATGAGCCTGTGGGTGCTGAAACCATGAACCAGCCACCCTAAGTCCATGACTTCTTGCGAAGTCAAGGAACTTAGTGCAATTCTGGTTCACAGTTCCAGACCCATGGGGACCAACATACATCTCATAACCATCCCTATCAGTTCCAGTCGATGCATTGAAATCCCCCAAGACTAGAAGAGTATCTCGCCTGGGGCACTGATCAACCACAGACACAAGCGTGGCGTAGAATGCATCCTTCACGGTGAGATCACTCACCTCAGCTAAACCAGCGAAACGACACCCAAGGAGTGATGAATCCTTAGTCTCATAATACGCTTGTTGACCTGTATTACTTCAATTATCATTGTAGTGAGCTTATTGGACGCAGCAACAGCAACTCCTTGGGCTGCTAACCATCAGAACGACCAGAACAATAGGAAGTGTCACCATCCGCCATGATCTCTCATCACCTGTGTCCAAACCTCAGAGTGTTGCAATACCGATGTTCAAACACGAGCTCAGATGACATCAGAAAAATGTGATCATCCTCTCTTCAGCATAGGACATTCCAGGCACCCACCCAAAGTGACCGCTTCAGGTTAACCCAAGGAGTCCGCCGTCTGGTGGACGACAACTCAGCACCACCCTGACACACACTACCGCAATCCAACCCGGGTAGTTTACCCCATGTTTTTCCTCCTATCATCAAAAATTGGGGATCCCGAAGGCTTTTCCCCAATTCTGTCATCCGGGGAGCTGCCCTGCGAAGGACAGCGAGCTACACAGGAGGTACTCCCACGGAATGGGTTTTCAGTTGTCTTTGCGTTTTTCGTGTTTTCCAGTGTGAAGGGTTTTACGGTGGCTGGAGTGCAAATCCTGCCACCAACCTCCTAAAAAGGTAACCCAACTTCAGGAGGACGTACGCAGACACAGTTGGGCACTACAAATGGATGGTCGTTGGCTCACAAAAAACTCCTCTGCCCTTATAAGCACCTTATATTGCATTCCCCTCACTTTCCCTTGCAGTCTCCCCCTACCCCAACCTCCTCTACTCTCAGCTCCCTTTCCTTCCTGCTTCTAGGTTATGCTTTCTCAACCACTGCTGCCTCTGTCCTACTCTCCCCACCTCCAATCCTAAGTCACATATGTAAATCCTCCAAAAATGAAATATTATGAATGGTTTGCAAATAAATCTGCCATTCTTTGCCAAAGCTTGTTCAAGCTGCCAAAAAAGTGTGTATGAGGACCGTTCAAAGTTAATGTGTATTTTTTTTTTAATTTTAGACACTAAATATACAGAGGGAATGTGGTGAAATTTCACCTATTCTCCAATGTATTCACCTGCTAGACATACACACTTGTCCCATTGTGATATTGTTATCCCTTGATGGTCTCTGCATAAAACTATTTGAGAAAGGTCGACAGCAATGCCTTTATGTCAAGCAAATATCTCAGAACACGTGCTTTTGAGTCTTCATTATTTCTATAAATAATTTAAAAAACAAAAATCGTGAGTGGGCAGAAGGGGGACGACTTACGGTTTTTGCCCGATTTCCATCAAATTTTGCATACATATACATGTTGGTAGTACCCACTGAAACCTCCCCACCACCCCCTCCTCCCCGTGATGGCGTGGGGAGACGACTTGCCAATGTTCCTGAAAGAAGCGGATGTTTCTAGTTCCCTAAAATTAGCTGTTCAACATGTTTGAGTTCACTTGAGTGACAGCAGGTGGTTGCATGCGAGACTGCTTAAGATTGCTCACCAATGTACGGGTATTTTGTTTCTAATTCACCACGTCGACATGAAAGACATGCCCCTATTAAGTTATGCAGTCTCTGTTGAACTTCAGCTGGTTTGGTGTTCTTTACAAGGTGAATGATGATGCACCTGTTTCACAGCATACTGTGACTGTTGGCGACCATATTTATTTTACTCAGACAAGTGCTGGTGTCACTTCAATTTCATCATGGAACTCTAAATTTTGCAAGTTCTGCAATAAAAGATCCATGTCTCCATGTCAGTCAGTCAGTCAATCATTTAGTCAACTATTGTTCCATTTAAATTCTCAAGATGAAGTCGTGTTGTAAGACTTAACCCTTTGAACCCTAGCGGCCATTTTACCAGCCGCTATTCAAACCTCCATATCCCTGAGCAGTCGGATTTTTTTCCCCAGGGAGCCCAGGGTGGGGTAGCCAAAAAGTCCAAGGAGCTCAGAGTTCAAAAGGTTCAGTCACAGTGATAATTTTTTTTCTTTGCCATGTTTTATCAGTTGTTGGACCCCTGATAATCAGTAACGGGTACTTTGAAGGAGACTGGATTATCTTTTTCTAAAACATTTCATACTTGCTCTTGTCCACAGCTGATGAAACAGAAATTACATTTGATCCAGATGACATAATAATGCACGTCGAGCTTATCGATGAAGGCTGGTGGCGTGGATATGGGTCAGATGGAAGCTATGGCCTCTTCCCTGCCAATTATGTGGAGTTGCTCAACTGAGCACGTAGTGCTTCCCGTTTCCACTCGACTTTCAGCTGCAACAAGCCCAGGTCCAACCATGCTGACATCATTGTGCACTCAGACCTGCAGTTCAACATTTTGTTCCTGTACAACTCATTCAAATGTGTCTTGTACGATGTTGCTTTTGCTGCACTGCAAAAAACGACTTTTTAATGAGATGAGGGCAGTTTTGTCTTCAGAGCAGGTGTAAAGGTGAAGTGAAATAAAGCCAGCATGTATTTTCAATTTTGATGTAATTTTGGCCTGTTTGTTTGTTTTGGGGTGTTTTTCTTTCCCGCATTTTTAAAGATGGTTTCCTTATCACTTGATATTTGGGCACAACTTCTATATCTGATATTTGATTTTTTTTTCAACAGTTTGCAGTATCGTGAAAAAAACAAAATCTTTTTTTCCGTGTTTGATCCAGTTCTTGCTGAAAAATCCTGTTATTGATGTTATTGCTTGAGATTTCATGGAAAACATTCCATTTTAAGCGTTTGGATGCATGTCCCTCATCTTGTGTTCTATTTTGTTATTAGCAAAGCAAAAATGAAGTCAAGCTTGCATATTGCAATCACATTGCTCATCATAAGCAAATTAATTTCGAAAAACTTCTTTAGATCATTAATTTTGCAGAAACGTTCATCAAGATTTCTGCCAGGTTGCAAGTTTTGTCGCAGTTGTGCTGTTGGCCAACAAACTTCTGCAGAATAGCTTGATACAGCAGCACTTCATTGAAATGAGGAAAATTTACATTTTGTGAAACTTTCCAGAACAACTTCCGTCTGAATGATGCAGAGAAGGATTATGATTCGGCATATGGAGCGTAATGATTCCTATTGCAAGCCATGTGGTCATTTTAACATGGTCAGGTTTGCTCTTCCAAAGAATCAAAAGCATGAGTGAGTGATGTGATTATTGGATGATTGGCTAAAGTTTTTTTTTTATTATTTTTTTATTTTATTTCTGCACATTGCCATTGGGTATGATGGGATTAGAAGATAGATCCCCTCACCCTCCACTCCCCCCCCTCTCTTTTGTGAACTCATGCAAACAACTTTGTTTTGTACCAATATTTCAATAAAACTATAGTTTGTTTTTATATATTGGCCTCGATTTTAATTTTTGGTTATTTTTTATCTTTTTCATTGGCTAAGGCTTATTTATGGTGGTCATGAATATTACAATAAGTAGAGGGTGGGAAGGCGGATTTGAGTTTGAAATCTCAAATGTTACCAATCAGTTTGTGTCCTGGTACATGCTTTCAGATAAAAAATTATTTTTATAAGATTTACACTCATGGAACAGTGACATTAAGGTATAATTGAAACAAATCTAACAAAAAAAATCAACAAAAAGATAACTGAAGGAACTATAATGATAAATAAAAAGCACCAAAATGTTTATTTGCAGAAAATGTCAAATAGCAAAGATTAGAAACACATGAAGAATAGGGTATCTATAAAAATGAAGAACACGGTGAAGCAGTCGGTGAAGCAGTCGGTGAAGCGATCAGTGAAGCCGTGTGACCTAGATGTCTATTAATTATATACTGTTTGCTCGACAAACGTCTATTAATTACATACTATTGGAATGTACCTTTTAAACCTTTTGACCCTATAGATTGCTAAGACCCTTGAGACCCCTAAGACCATTTAAACCTGAACGACCGCAAAGACCCTGAGGACCCCTTTTAACTTTAAGATCCTTTAGATCCCTTCACCCTTTTGACCCTTAAAACCAACAGACCTTTGCACCCCTCAAGTCCCTTTAGAGTAGCCCAATCACTCAATGGTGAACAATCATTAAAAAAATTATCGGATCCGGACCCGGACCTTCACCAAAATCCAAATGATTTGTCCTTGTCACTCATTCAACATATCCACCAAATTTCGTACAAATCCATCCACAAATGCTTGAGTTATCCTGCTCACAAACAAACAGACAGTGATGAAAACATAACCTCCATCCACCGACAACTCAAAAAAAAAACTACAACAAATGGATTAAACATCCATTTGCGATGATATGCGATCCATACATATATTGCGTTCTACACAATATATGTATGCATGTTCTTCAAACTCAGAAACTCGTTAGCGGAAAGAATCCCAGAAACGGTCCCATACTCTCAGTTACTGGAGTTGGCTCTATCGTCTATTGCTGTACCTGGAACAACAAAGACCTCCTCCATGCTATTCGTCGAAGGTGAACTATCTTTGAGATTTTTATACTCTCTATAAAGGGAAACAATGCGATGCAACTGCAGTAATATGATGAGGCAGTTCTTGGCAGTGAAGAATAGAAGCATATGATCGACAGTTGTCTGTGTGAGCAGCACAGTACGTGTGATGTGGAAAGGTCCATGTAACATTAGTAAGCTAATGGAAAATGTCCCATAAGTCTTGCGTGTGATCTTGTAGAAACTTCCTGAAAATTTCATTGTCATTTTTGTTCTGCTTCTTTGAATCGTCGAGTTCTAAATTCAGGAATTAGGGGGATGGGAGGGACAGGGAGAGGGTGTTGGTACATTTTACATTCATGATTATTGCTTGCATTATTTGCCCAAACAACCAGGCAAATGATGAGAAAAGGAATGTATCAAGATCCCCAAATATTCCAATCTTGAATGCACAAAAATCTGTGTGCATGCGTGCATTAGGAAAAGGGGGTCTCGAGCTCACCTGCTAAAAAGTTAGACACATCTATTGAAATGTTTAACAACGTAGACAATTAAATCCTCACCCCTAACGAAACTTATCAACCCACACTTTGTTTTTTAAACCAGATAACCCAGAAACTTCCTTCGTAAACAATGACTCCACTGCACTGCATTCTAACTCGAGGGTTTATAATATTTGTTTGCTGTAGCTCCTGTTGGTAAAATGAATCTAAATTTTATCTTATATTTAATATGACTAAAGAAGAACCTGTCCTTACAGAAGTGGTAATTTCATCAAAATTACAACCTGAGCACAACCACCAATGTCCAACTCATTTCATCTAGTGCCAGTGTTTCAGGAATGCAAGATTTATTCAGCCACAGGGTGCAAGGAAAACAAACCATGCTGAGCTGAACAATTATGGACTGATGCTTAACTTAATCCTGTGCCATTTAGTTTTTTCTTTTGTTTTAACAAGATCTAAGACTTGTAGTGGAGCTGCCTCACACACATGGACTTACAGATGAATACACGAGACACAACACAGAACTGTTAGATGACACACTGAGCTTTGGGGGAAGTGCTTTCACGTCCCAGGGCACCCTGGGTACCAGTGACGTCACAACAATGGCATCACCTTTCTAACCGCATTCAACCGGGCATTTCCTGAGGAATTTTCCCTTCCCCATGGATGCCAACCTATGGGGATTATCCAAGCTCTTATCCTTTTCAATGGTGAACAAGCAAGGAAGCAGCATGCACCATTTTTAAAGTCTTTGGTATGACTCAGCTGGGGTTTGAACTGCCGACCTCCCCGATTAGGAGCTGATGCTCTAAACATTCTGGTCTTAATGAGACTGATGCGCAAAGAGAAAGGAAAATCAAGAAAAGGAAAGATAAAAGAAGATGAGGATGAAACCATCCTGTTGGCAATTTTACAAAACAGCTGTTCTGGATGGAATATCATGCGAGCTCCAGGTGTCTCTTGTTGGTTTAAAGATGATCACTCCGGTCCCCACAGATCAACATTTTGTTGATCCTGCTCACAAACCCTAACCCTAACTTAAATGGATAGGATAAACCTATCCATTTAAGTAGTTCATATATATGTGAGAAATGACGTATCAAAACTGATTAGATAATTATCAACGATCAAGATATATTGCTTTATGGAAGCTTATAATCTTAAAAATGATTTTATTTTTTGGAATATGTCAATTCAAAGTTATAGCCTGGTGTTGTTCCATCACAATCCCACAACAAAAGTAAAATATCTAAATATATTGTGATGCCAAACCATGAGGATTGTGGTGTCATGTTGTGGCATCGTAATGTGATTAAATTTCTTCCTTGTTTGGTTGTTTCTTTGTTGAGATTTCATCCCTCTTTGTTTTTACATTTTTCTCAAAAAAAATTTCTTTTCTTGTTTCTGCAATCTTTTTGTAAGTAATAAAATGATAATGTTTTATCCATTTTGTTATGGATAATATGGAGTATGATAATCGTCCATGATACTGTTACAAATCTGGCAGCCATGAGCACTCAACATTCAGGTCCTTATAGAACAGTTATATCGGTAAGTGTGTGATTCTAGTTAGTGTCCCGTCCCTTGTTTAGTGGGTAACCAAGTCTTGTTGTGTCTCAAAACCGAGTACATACCCCAACCACTTCCATATTGTTCAAGGCAGAACACCAACTCTATCTCCAGAACAAACTGCCACTGAAAACCTCCCAGGTCGTAACATCAGGTCTCGTGATTGACTCCCGAAAAAAACCGTCTCAGCTCTGATTGGAGGATTGTATGTCGGTCTGGAGATTTTAAAACCATTGGATAAGTTCAGCCACACGTTTGCAATCACGATCTCCAATTGTCTCAGTACCAGACAATATCCCACCCCTTAATCGGCAACACTCTAGTTTAAAAATGTTTAATCAGGATGCAGCCACAAGCTCAGTGACATCACAGAGACTTCCATCACATGTGCTACACTCATGAATGACTTCAAAGAAGAAGATTAAAAACAAATCCTTCTATAGTGGAGCAAACGTGGATGTCACTGAAGCTCCAAAATTGGCATTTGACAGGTATTGGGCCGACGTGGAGGTTCCAACCCTGGTTCCACCTCTGGTGTCAACCCCAATACCGGCCTTAACTGGCTACTCCAGGCCAGCAGACAAGCATGTCCTTTTTCATTACTACGGTGCATGTACTCAGGGGAAGTACAAAATATGAGAGGAAAGATGAGCTAATTAAACACCCAGTCTTTGGCACGCGACAGATAATTGACGTGACAGCGACTTGTGGGGCACAACCTCCATGTTTGTACTCGAAACTATTCATTGCGACTACCAATTCCCACGCCCAAGGACGAGCAGCTTTGCACCTTCCATTTTTCAAAACTTCTCACGCTGGGTATTGAAACCTCAATTAGAGAGAGTGTGTGTGTGTGTGTGTGTGTGTGTGTGTGTGTGTGTGTGTGTGTGTGTGTGTGTGTGTGTGTGTGTGTGTGTGTGTGTGTGTGTGTGTGTGTGTGTGTGTGTGTGTGTGTGTGTGTGTGTGTGTGTGTGTGTGTGTGTGTGTGTGTGTTAAACAACATAAACTTGTGTGTGTGTGCTCACCACTCTTTCATTCCTCTTTTTTTCCCCACCTTTGGAATAAACTCCCTCACTCTTCAATCCCATTCTTCCCTCCAGGCCTTCAAAACAGCTGTTCACCACCACCTCTTATCATCCCCCATCCAAATCCTCGATCTTTTCTACCCCGATAATCCACCCAAGCCCACCTTCAAATTCCCTGCTTTCCTTCCTAAAAGTCCCTGTAATGTCCATCTTCTATTCCCCATGTTCCCCGCCCCATCCCCCTCCCTTCCACAGATCTCCTAATGTCTCTGTTCCCCACTGTTTTGTCCTTCCCACTCCCGCCCCTCTTGTCTCATGCCCCCCTTGCTGTGCGCCGTGTGTTAGCTCTCACACGAGCCTCGACAAGGTATACAAAAAAAATCATTGTCTTTGCCAACCACACCCTCCTCCGTTCACCTTTCTCTCCTCCCCCCCTCCCCTCACTCTTGCTCTCTCTCACTCTTTCCCCACGTTGCTCCCCCAGCCTAATAAAATGCAGTTCTCTCTCTCTCTCTCTCTCTCTCTCTCTCTCTCTCTCTCTCTCTCTCTCTCTCTGTCTCTGTCTCTCTGTCTCTGTCTCTCTCTCTCTCTCTGTCTCTGTCTCTGTCTCTGTCTCTGTCTCTGTCTCTGTCTCTGTCTCTGTCTCTCTCTCTGTCTCTCTGTCTCTCTGTCTCTCTGTCTCTCTGTCTCTCTGTCTCTCTGTCTCTCTGTCTCTCTGTCTCTCTGTCTCTCTGTCTCTCTGTCTCTCTGTCTCTCTGTCTCTCTGTCTCTCTGTCTGTCTCTGTCTCTCTGTCTGTCTCTGTCTCTCTGTCTGTCTCTGTCTCTCACACCCCCTTCCTCGCACCCATCCCTCCCGCAGTGTACAGCAACGTTTGATGAGGCATCTCTCTTTCCTCACCTCCCCCCCCACCCCCTTTCCTCACTCTTCCCCTCTAACGAGCCCACCCTTCCTCCCCTCCGTTCTCTCTACTCTCCCTTCCTCATTCTCCCCCCACCCTTAATACCCCCGTCAGCGAAGCGACGGATTGTATTTGATTGTGTCAAATAAGTAAGCACAGTGCACGGTCATCCGTGCATGAATTGTTAGATTAACCCATCAATAATCGCTTGCAATTCTGGGAGGGTTTGAAACGTATTCATGCATTTACAAGAATAAAATTCCAGGAATTATTAATTCTACAAAAATGCATGTTTTAAAAATGAACATACATGGGATGTTCTTTGTTTTAACCTTTGAAGGTAGAAAATTGTTCCCAATAGGTCTTACCTTCTTTGTATGTGATCACAAACTGAATTAAACTTAATATGCAAATGCTCATTATGGCAATTGCAAGCCTCTTTTGTCCTCTGCAAGAAAAAGGTCACAATAACAGTAAAAAGCAAGCAGGTTCTGGATAACACTTATAGCTCAATTCAAGTCTGAAACGAGAACAGTACGCAGTGGAGCATATCCCTCCCTCCACCAGGTTGAACAGTTTACAGTTTGTTTCCCACTGAGAGGCTGCATCTGGATAAGGACCCTAAACAAAATCTAATCAGCTTGTTCATATCACCTACCCATCTCATCCACCGAGTTTTGTCATAATCAGTCTACAACTTGTTGAGATGTCGTGCCCTCTATCGTTTTGGCCCTGTCTCTCAATGGTGAAGAATCACTCAAAAAATTCGTGTTCCTGATTCGAATCTTCACCAAAATGTAATCAATTCGTCCTTGTCACACATCCAACTTATCCACCAAATTTCGTCTGAAACTGTCCATACCATACCTTTTTGAGATATCCTGCTCATAGACAGACAAAGACAGGGGTGAAAACATTACCTCCGTCCACCTTCTGTGACGGAGGTATAATAAAGCAAGTAAATTCTAAATGCAAATAAAGCTTTTATTTTAAAATAATTACTCATAAAACTATCCATTTAAGTAGTTCATAAATATGTGAGAAGTGACATATCAAAACTGATTAGATAATTATCAACGATCAGGATATGTTGCTTTATGGAAGCTTATAATCTTAAAAATGATTTTATTTTTGGAATATGTCAATACAAAGTTTTATAGCCTGGTGTTGTTCCATCACAATCCCACAACAAAAGTAAAATGTCTAAATATATCATGATGCCAAACCATGAGGATTGTGGTGTCGTGTTATGGCATCGTAATGTGATGTCATTCCTTCCTTGTTTGGTTGTTTCTTTGTTGAGATTTCATCCCTCTTTGTTTTTACATTTTTCTCAAATATATATTTTTTCTTGTTTCTGCAATCTTTTTGTAAGTAATAAAATGATAATGTTTTTGTAAGTAATAAAATGATAATGTTTTATCCATTTTGGTATGGATAATATGGAGTATGATAATAGTCCATGATACTACCACGCTCCGTGATACTGCAGTATTCCATAATACTGCCGTACTCTGTGATGCCACTGTATTCCACGGTACTACAATTCAGATCAACATTTGTGTCGAGTACATGGGATATAAAGTCAAGTAAACACACGATGATTGCTGCTTTATCACCACTCTAAGTACATACATACATACCTTGGCTTGTCATGCAATCATGTATTTACAAGAATAAAATTCCAGGAATGATTAATTCTACAAGCTGTTCTTCAAGCTACAAGCTGTTCTACATTCTACAAGGAATTCTACAAGCTACAAATTCTACAAGCGTGTGGCGTTGCAAACCATGGCAGATGATAAACATTAAAAAAAATGACATTTGGGGGTGGGGTGAGTGGGGTCAATTTATTCCTTCAATTTGTTTTCATAAAATGCTTAAACTATCTATAAAAGTAGCTCCAGCTCTGTGTCGGTATGCATGCCTGCCTGTACCCGTCAAAAAAAGAAGAAACTGAATATAAAAGGCTACACATTTTGAATGCGGATGGGCTTTGCATTTCTATTAT
>NC_140961.1:128677582-128687582 GCF_056783735.1 Eptatretus burgeri
TGCTTCCCATCAATGTATCAATGAACTTGATATCTTTTGTAATTTTTCTACAATAAAACATTCAAATAGTCCACCTTTTTTGAAACACCCTGTATTCCTCTGAGAGGATTTGACCGAGGACGGTAAAACTTCCAGGGTCCCTCCTCCCCTGCCACCTCCACCACTGGTTTTCAGAAAAATAAAAATTTATGTTTGGGTTCCCCTTTGGCAACTTTTGGCAAAGTTTGGCAACTTTTCTGAAACTACACACATGATTTCGATGAAACTTGGCCACAACCTTCATCACATTGTCTGTATCAAAGTTTGTTCACGGCATGAAAAAAAAAAAATCGGGCCCTATGGCGGTTGCCCCCCAAAATAGGTACAGTATTTGCTTTCTTCTCAGAAACTACACAAACTATTCAGGTGAAACATGCCCACAACCTTCATCACCCGTGATGTATCTAAATTTGTTCACGACATTTAAAAAATAAAAAAATCGGGGATGTAAGAGAGTGTACGGTGGGAGGGGGTTGCCACCCAAAATATAGTCATGGATCCAGGGTTCGAGGCTTGCCACAAGAGGAAGCACTTGGTTCCCTCCCGAACACCCGGTCCTGAGGCCGCCGAGCACAGATAACTCCGTGCACCGGCAGGTTTGTAGGCAACCACAAATGCCGATTGGCATGGCCAATCTGGGCAGGGTTACGCAACTGCACGTGATACCTTACCTGTGGATGGCCGGCTAATTGGGGTCACGTTCCCTCAACGCATACTCGGATTAATGCGGAGCACTACAGTGAATGTGTGCTGGCTAACGAAGCAAATTATTGGGGTACAACTTCCCGTATAACCTTACTTATGCACTGTGTCCGACCAAAAAAGGAAAAGACAAGCTGGTAGGCGACGAGGGATTCGCTAGGATCAAAGCGCTGGATATGATGCTTTTCATTCTGACTGATCCACCGACGAAGATTCATTGCCAAGACGTATTGGTTCACATACAATTGTTCCTCTGCCTGGCAAGATTTTTCCTATTGCGTATTTTGCCAACTGGCACTCCGCATAAAAAATGACGGTAAATAGACACCCTATTTTTGAAGGACTACCATTTGAAAAATAATCGGTTTGCTGGTTTGTGCTGTGGAGCCTCGCGTTGCAGACACACACACACACACACACACACACACACACACACACACACACACACACACACACACACACGGAAAACCTGATAAACTTCTCTCAATGCTCTTGTTTGACCACACCTCCTGAGCCACACAATATTTTCATAAGCCACGCCCACTTTCCTACGCCACTCCCACTTTTCATCAACCCCGTCCACTTTCCCTAAGCTCCGCCCACTTTCCTAAGCCCCTCATAGAAAATGACGGTGAATAGACACCCGATTTTTGAAGGACTAGCATTTGAAAAATAAAACCTCAATCAAAAATCGGCTCGAGTAAAATTTTCTAAATATCTCGAAGTGTTTAATTCCGAAGTCTCGTTTCTCTACATTCAAAATTGAAGGACAAGTATTGAAAATACTGTACGAGGTTTTTCGGCCACTGCACAGCAACGGGTGGTTGCTTGGCAACGAAATTCAAACGCGCACATTCCCAGACCAAATGGCACCTGTTGGCAAAGTTTCATCGAAATCGGTTCGCTGGTTCGTGCTGTGGAGCCTCGCGTTGCAGACACACACACACACACACACACACACACACACACACACACACACACACACACACACACACACACACACACAGCCGGAAAACCCGACAATAAGGGATATCTAGCGAATCCAAAAACCGAGACAGATTGGAAATAACAAACAATTATTTATTCCAAACACACAAGCAAGCAATCATTTTAAAGCAAGTATTTATAAGCAAGAAAGCAAAAAGGCACATCAGAGCAGATTTAACCATAATACGTATTCTTATTAAATCTGACTTACTCAAAAGACTTGGCCTTCATTCACTCAGGGGGCAAAGAATAAAACAAAATAAAAGTAACGAATGGAGAACAAGGACAAATGTGTCCAAGAGCCGCGTCCTAAAGGCAACAACAACAACAACAACAACAACAACAACAACAACAACTTCCGATATTTGTCACATGCCTTGATGGAGCCAATAGCGAGACCCGTCATGGAGGCTCCTCGTTCATGACGAGAAAATCGTGTATTTACAAAATTACAACACATTAAATGGAATAATCTTTAAATAGTAACGTGAACTTTTCGAAACTTTAAAGCAAATGTCCGAATATATTTAAAAGTTCGTGATAGACGCTCTCAAAAGGCACCGTCTATGTGAGGATGTGTACATGTGCTCAGTATTTAAGGAGATCCGGATCCTGCATATGAAAGAGCAGAGTCCGAAAAGGTTTTGGAAGAAGAAGAAGAAGAAGAAGAAGAAGAAGAAGAAGAAGAAGAAGAAGAAGAAGAAGAAGAAGACGCAGAGCTAATCTTGGAGCCACGTTTGCTACGCGAGACGCTTCTAAAAAGAAAGCAGTCTTTTCTTCTCTTCCTCACCTCACACAAATGTACAAGAGAATGCGGAGGAAAATTGATGAGGAAGATGCGCAGTGGCGATGCGGACACGCAGCCATGCCATGGTGCCCAGACCCAATCGGCGTGTCCTCTCCAGCGTCCCGGATGTGCGACTCGGCCTCCTCTCCCTCAGGGCCCCCGTCGATGAGGTTCCTCATGGCTGACAGGTTTGAGAGGGCAGGATGATGCTCGTGGAAGGAGTTTTCTTTCTCCACAGAAGCTTGACACCAACTGCTCGTGAATCTTTCCTCGTTTTTGTTCCTCACCTCACGAGCCTTCTCGGTCTTTTCGTCTTTTCTGCTCGTGCAAACTTGTCCCATTTGCTTCTGCTTCTTCAGCCTTGTGCATCTGCTTTCTGCCTCTTCTCTCAGCCTTTCTGAGCGCTTTTCGTCCCTGCTCGCACGAGCCTCGCACAAGGTCCGCAGCCGATGGGGGTGGTGCACACCACATCACTTGTGGAGACTGCCACCATTCTGAGGGAAGTTTCATCGAAGCCACCGCCCTGAAGCCACGACAAGAGCCCCAGCCCCTTCCCCGTACACGCAAAACACCCACTTGCACTGTTTTGCACTGTACCATGCCTGCGAGAAGTGCCGCACCTCGTCGGCGACCGCAAGCACCAAGCAGCATGAACATGCATGTGAGAGCACCCGATGGGTTACCAAGCAATGCGCCATTGGAGAAAACGTGGAAAGGAACCCCGCATGACCGAACGGCAGCTGGATTGAAGGTAAGACCGATGGGGTGAAGGAGAGATTGTTGAAAAGATGTTTGATGGAAGGGAGATTACTGGTGGACCATTGAAATGGGCCGATGGGGTAATGGAAGGATGATTGAAAATAGCAGAGGGATTGAACAGAACGATGGTGTGAAAGAAGAATGATTGAAAGTAACAGAGGGGGAGAGGAAAAACATTACACGGGACAATTACAACTGAGCCAACGCATAACCCCCCCCCCACCCCCCACTCCTCTCTGCAAACAGCCCTTTGACAAGAGACCAATGACTATCTATACAAAGACTAAGGTAAATGAAATAACTCATCCTCTGGTCACCTATGTGTCCATGTATGCTCACCCCCTGAGGTAAGTTTTCCAAAACCATAACAACATGTATTTGCTTTCTTCTCTGCAACTTCACACACAATTTCAATGAAACTCGACCCCGACCTTCATTACCCATGATGTACCAAAGTTTTTTTTACGCTATTTAAAAGATATGGGTCTAAAATTGTTTACAGAGGGGGGTTCCCCCCAAACTAGGTATTTGCCACAACATTGGTTCATTGGTACATTTTGCTGATTCTGTCCCACATTGACTTCCTCCTCAGGATCAATATTCGACCAGGTGAGCACCCAGGAGTATTTGGTCGTAGTTCATGAACTGGTCACCCTAAAAAGGCGGAGTTGTTGCATGTTTTTCAAAACATCCACTTTCCACTTTGACTACAGACCAGAAAAACCACAGATATCTCGATATTTTAGTATGAGAAGAAAGGTAATTTTGTCGAGTTTAATGTGGAAACAACAGAAATATAAAATATGCAATAGTTTTTGTGTAACAGGCAAATAAGTGATACAAGTCAGGGGTGGTCTAAACAAGCGGATGTGGTGAGTCAAATTTGGAATAAACTGAATTTATTTCAATCAATAAGCTTTAATCTAATCTATTTTGTTATTTTTTAGGTGAGTAACACTTGGGACTTGCTGTTGCATGATGAAAAATTGATTATTCAACTCGTTATGATTCAGCAAACCCTGACCAATATGTACAAACTCCTAAAAGAGATCGAGTAAATATATTTACATAGTTATGTATCCAGCAGATTCTCAGGATTAATTTGGCACTTGAATTGTCCAAAACGGCCAAAGGATAACTGATCCGCATCCAATTTACTCAGGGTGAATTTGAGATAAATGCGAAAATGTGTTTTCCTTGTAATGCATTATCCATTAAAGTTCATAATTAAAAATACCATATTCGCCGTTAATTAGTGGTTTTTGCTAAAAAAAAAAATTTCACCCAAGTGCATGTAGCTTGGTGATGTCTATTTGAAACTGAAAAATTGAATATTTTGACCCTGTAACGCAAATGATGACCAGTTCATGAACTACGACCATTTCCCCTATTTATTTATCTTTATCTCTTAATTCTCTTAAATTGTCTGGGGTTTTTTATGTTGAGGGCATACAAACCGTAAGAAGAAACTAGATATCTGCAATCACAAAGTGATCGCAAATTGTAAGCTTCTTACTTACTTACCCTTGGCGATTGCCCGTGACAAATCCTTGACCCGTAATCCTTCCTGGAGAGAACAATTTCCTTCCGAACGGACAAACCTTGGTCAAGTTTTGGTGAAAAATGTTAAAATGTCTCTAATTGGGTCTTGACCTTAAAATTAGGTCGACGTCAAAAATTATCTAACCCTTGCATACTTTTTATTCCCATTATTGATGCAAAATTTCATTCCGAAAGTCACAGCCAGATCCGAGATACAGCTCGGACATTGGCAGAAAAAAGGAAAAATAACCTAAATGGTGGTTTAGTACTCCTACGGGTCTATGACCTTGATCTTTGACCTGGAGGGGCATTATATAAATGAAACATAGATGCACCTTGATCGAAGTTGTCTATTGAGGGAAATTTTGTTCTGATTGGAGAAACTTTAGTTGAGTTTTGGTGAGAAATGTCAAAATGTCTACAATTGGGTAATTAGAGTACCTTTAAAATTAGGTCAAGGTCAAATTAAATTATGTGAACCCGGCATGCTTTTTATTCCTATTATTGATGCAAAATTTAATCCCAAAAGTCCTTGTAGATTGGCACAAAAAAGAGAAAAACCATTATGGTGGTTTAGTACCCCGATGGGTGTAAGACCTTCACCTTTAACCTGGAGGGGTATGATGTAAATTAAGTGTAAATGCGCTTTGCATCTTGGTGATCTAGCGTGGGCAATTTCTTTCTGATCAGACAAATCATAGTCAAGTTATTGTGAAAAAAAGTTTAAATGGCTATAATATCTAATGACCTGAAAAATTAAGTCAAGGTGAAAAAAAAGTGTCATCCCTGCATACTTTCTATTCACATTATTGATGCAAAATTTAATTTGGAAAGTCCCAGCCGGCTCCGAGATACAGCTCGAAAATTGATCCAGCTCTGAAATTTGGAGTGCAGTAATTGAAAATAAAAAAATTATAAATGGTGGTTTACTACTTCTTGGGGTCAAATCTTATTTTACTAAAACTCTCATTTTGTATATGTGTATGTATGTTCCCGAAATACAGCCAAAACGGTACACGATTGCGCAAAAAATTTTGGCCCACATTACTCACCATTCTCCTGCGGTGTGCACTATCAAGTTTCGTTCATATTAGGCAACGAAAAAAATTATTAAAAAATCGATTCCCGATTCAGTGAAGTACTCTTCGGGAGAATTTAATCAATGCAAACAACCTCAGCGGTATAGTTCGCTGGAGCTATCTTTTATTTTTTTCTTGAAATGATTTATTTAAAAACCTCAAACATTTAGTATAGACAAAGAACGATTTATTTCCAAGCATAAAATAAGCATTGCTTCGGGAATATTCCATCAATGCAAACAACCGCAGCGGTATAGTTCACTGGAGCTATCTTTTTATGTTTTTTTTGAAATGATTTTTTTTCGTCAATCGCTGTCACAACGGGAACCCAACCGGTTCACGGGTCATCTAGTCATAAATTTAAAAATTGGGGGTATTAATTGTGGAACTAAACCGTACAAGAGTTATAAGCCTTGCTCTATCATATCGGGGAGGCTTAATCATGAGTCACATTTGCTCTATGGCTAGGATACGGCGGCTGTACCCCCCCCCCCTGAATTGACAGAAACGTGCGGCGGCCGCAGAGTTTCTGAGGTGGCCTCAGGGTGGCCCTACGCCATATGGCTATCTTTTACAGGCCGTAGGGGTATCCGTGGAATTAAAGCGCGGAGTTATAACTTTTTTAATTTCTCGGTTGGCTGTAGCAATTCGACAAGCCGTAGCCATGACGTAGATGTGGTCCACATCGACTGTACGTAGGGCGTACGGTGGGCTTGCATTATTCGTGCGGCTGCCGTAGGCTCTTATCAATGAAAAATGAATTTTGCCAACCCCCAAAAAAGTGATTTATCACACACACACACACACACACACACACACACACACACACACACACACACACACACACACACACACACGATACATAGTTATGGCAACAATTTCAACAGCCCATTTAATCTCCACTCCCCAAATATGTTCCACATATGCCCTTCCCTTCCCTTGCTGCTATCTCCTCCCAACCTCCGTTGTTTTTTCCTCCCTCCTCAAAATGATCTCCATCAAGCTCCGTTCTCTCTCACTTTTACCCCACATACGTAAAGCAAAAAGCGGGCTTAACCAATTGGTTCACTTCTGTCCCTGTCTGTCTGTCCGTCCATCCATCCACCCACAAACGTCAGTTTATGATCGAGGAACAACTTTATTTAAATTGAATGTTATATTTTGAACATGAATCAGAAAATGAACCTATAGTTTAGCGGTACTTTGGCTCTGAATTTGTCCCAATTGCGCATACTCAGAGGATGAGATCATATTTTTTTCTGTCTGCCTGTCTGTGAGTCAAACAAAATTGAAAATCATTCAAAACAGGAAACTTGCTGTTTCGAAGGATGTCACAAAGGACACAACTAACAGGCATGAAAAATTAATGTAATGTGTTCGACAAGGTGGTATAAAAGTCACTGCTTCAAAGGTGCTAAACTTCCCAAAAAATATTTATACGGCCTTTAAAGTAATTATTTAATTTTAATTGAATTATAGATTTGAACACTGTATGTGGTAAGGTGTTCTATGAACTCTCGAGTGTTATATTAATATTAGCTCCCCAAACCCCGACCATTGCATCCGTACCGGTAAGTAAATAAATAGCTTCTCCTCACATTTCACCCTTCCATGTCCATTTGCAGTTGACAACTTCCTTCAGATTATGGGTATTATTATTGTCTTCACAACGTTTAAACTTCACAATTGTTGTGGACAAGTTGGGTGTGTGAAAAGGATGAATTGATTCGATTTTGGTGAACATCTGGATCCGGATACAAGGATTTTTAACTTTTTAAGTAATTTTTGCACCATTGAGAGATAGGGCTAAACTAATATATAGCACGATATCTCAAAACGTTGTGGACGGATTCAAATAAAACTTGGTGGTCATGTTGGGTGTGTGGCATGGAAGAATTGATTAGATTTTGGTGAAGATCCGGATCTGGTTACGAGAATTATTTAATTTTTAAAGTGATTCTTCACCATTGGGAGACAGGGCCAAAAATTGATATATGGTAAGATATTTCAAAAAGTTATTGATAGATTATGATAAAACTTTGTGGATGAATTGGGTAGGTGACAAGAACAAGCTAATTCGATTTTGGTTAAGGTGCAGATCCAGATCCGATTTATGAATGTATTACAAAATGTAAACTGTTCAGCCTGGTGAAGTGATGCGCTCTCCCGAGTGTCAATCTCTTTTTAAAAGTTTCCAATTACTTTACCCCTCTACCCTCCTTTGACTTAATTATTTTCACCCTTTTCTAATCCAAAAATGCAAACACAAAAAGTAAACTTTCAGTATATATTGTTGCGGGCCAGGGGTCGGGTGAGAAGACCACTAGGTGGGGGAAACTATCTCGGTTCCCACCAGACTCCCTGGAATTATAGGCCGTCGCACATGGATAATTCTGTGACGCGGCAGGTCACTTAACCGACCGTGGACGCCAATAACTCAACGCGTGACCTAGGGTCCTCCCATCTATGGGTTAATCAGGTCACCTAATTAATCACGTGGTTTAATTACTGGGGAACACACCCTCGGTACGCCTTGTCCAAACCGGATCACTCTATCGGATCGGATCGGATCACTTTTCCAGATCAGATGCAGCCAAGCGACACTGCCAAGGACGTACCGGCAAAAAGGAACAGATCGTTGGGATTAAAGTCCCGGCTAAACTAGGATTCGGACCATGCTGGATCAATGGAAGAAAAGACAAAAACGAGCAGGGAATGTTCCTAATAATAATTTATTAACAATGGGCGAGAAAAGGTATGAGGCAAGATAAAGATTTATTGGGGTGTGTTGGGCAGAGATAGGGGAGAGAGGTGTGGTGCAGCAAATAAACAGGCAACTTACAAAAGTGGACACAGCGCAGACTTAATGTAAAAATAACAACAATAATAATGATAACGATCTTCTACAGTCTTTTACTTAAACAGACAGACGCCAGGACACACACACACACACACACACACACACAAACACACACACACACACAGAAATCCTGATGAAGACAAACTTTTGTTCCAGGAAGGGAAAGGAGTTGGGGCTATGATCTTGGTACCTTTGTGCTTGATAGCACGACGCGCCACCAATACGTTTCGTGGGGGGGATGTACCCGACAGTGGGCGTGTCGTCTCTGGCTTCAACCACATGTGTGGAGACCTTCTTCATGAAGGAGGAGCTTGAGTGGAGAAGGGGCGGAGTCCAGAGTGCGAGGACGGAGTGGTAGGCGGGACCAGGTAGGTTGGTGGGATCGACGTCATGTGGTCGGAGATGAGGAGGCGGAGTCCAGACAGCAGGAGGCGGGTCGTGGTGGTGTCGACGATGGTGAGGCGAGAGTGGGAGAGAGGTGAAGAAAGAGAAAGGCGGAGGGACCGCTCCGACCTTTGTAGGACCTGCCGCACGGGGGGAGGGGCCACCCCGAAGCGAACATCATCACCTGAATCGGGTGCTCGGATTGGCCCCGACCCCTCATGTGGCCCGCTAACTTGGGCTGGAACCCGCCTCACTTCGTTTCTGACAAGGTCATCTCAAACAGTGGCAATATTCCTCTCCGACCCCACGACATGACATGAATCGCCTACACCAAAATTGGCACACGAATCATCCTGCAAAAACCCCCAGGCCATGCCCTGGCGAACGGCCGAGGGTCCCGCATGCCCACTCGGGTGTCCGACCAGCGCCGATCAACGCGTGCGCCAATGCGGCCCGCACTGTACATTCCCCAGTTCGATCACAGCTTCGCTGGCCATCAAGAGGAGAATACGTACACTATCCGTGGGGACTCCGCTGCAACCAGCGAGGGCCAAAGGTACATCGTTATGGATAAATCCATGCATGTTTCACGAGCGGTGTACATGTCTGCCTTCGAGCACATTCCATACAGCGAGCGCAGTTTGGCCATGACTCACGTGGCCAGCGCTCGCGTTCACACGATTCCGCTAGTGTGTGCGTGGGGCGATCACCAATATGTGTTGGATATTGAGGTTGAAAAGGAACAAGCCGCTTCTATCTCGCACACCCGCATCCCGTCCGACTTGGCGTGGAATCGCCTTTATCGGCCGCCGTACGCAATTCGTGCAGCTTGGGCGTCGTGCTGGCTGTGTTTCCTGTGTT
>NC_140961.1:128692582-128760082 GCF_056783735.1 Eptatretus burgeri
ATCCAGTGGTTTAGATTCAATGATTCACGAAAAATATGTTAGTTATTTGTTTGGTTATTATTATATTAAATTAGGGTATGGTGAGATGCGAATCCGTACACTTCTGAACTTCCGAAGTGAAAATGGACTGCATTTTCGAACTCAGTGGGGTCGATTTACTCTAAGAAATGTTTAGACGGACAACAAATTAATTATAGATTAGAAAATATCAAAATGAGTAGGATTAGTTACTCAACTCCAGTAATGATAAATCTTGTTTTAGGTCATATTTTCAAAATGGTAGTGAAATTAATGTCGGTGCAGTCATTTCTTAGAGTAAATTGACCCCATAGAGTTCGAAAATGCACTCCATTTCCACCTCAGACATCCAGAAGTACCCGTAATCGTACATGACCATACCCTAATTTATTCGTCATGAGACTAAAAGTCATCATATGGAGCGACCTCTGAATCCCCTCCGATCAAGCTAAAAAATTTTATGCGCGTTATTGGATCATGTTGGAATAATTTTAAGCTTGTGGAGCCACATTCTATTTTTTCGACTTTTTTGGACCACCCTACTAAACTCATGTATATCATGATATCTCAAAACGTTGTGGACGGATTTAGATGAAGCTTGGTGGACAGGTTGGGTGTGTGATCACAACAAATTGATTTGAGTTGGGTGAAGATCCAAATCCGGATCTGGATATAAGAATTATTTAATTTTTAAAGTGATTCTTCACCACTGAAAGATAGGGCCAAAACTCTATAGTAGTGTAGAGCATGATATTTCAAAGATGTATTGGACCAGATATGTTCTCGTGGATCAGGCATTACGTGGTGGAGGTATGTGCTCTACAGAGTGCCCTTCTAGTTTTCTCAGTTTTCTCTGCAACAGCTTATCCGATTGACCCGACATTTTCACCAATGATGCGACTACTCATCCAGAATTTTTTATATGATAATTATGACGCCATAGGCAACGTGTGGTGGCAGCCATGTTCTTAAAACGGCAAAACTTTGGACCTCTGTTTCTCCTAAACTGCACCATGGACAAAATTGAAACTTTGTACCTGGCAACTCTGCATGGGAAATAAGGGTGATTTAACGATGACGTCATCGGTGAAGTGTATTCCGGTCAAAATTCGACACATAGAATGCTGCATCCAATCAGTGTGAAAATTTGTGAGGTTCATCTGGGGATAGATTGGTCGACAGAAAAAAAAATTATGATGTCACCAGTCATGTGGTTTGGCAGTCATATTGTTTATTTACAAAAAAGGAAAACATTTTCTTCTCCAGAACTGCTTTAGAGTTTTAAGTGCAACTGCACACAAGTGATCGTCGAGATATGGTGAATAAGGTTTGATAACTATGATGTCATAGGTTACACGTTCTGGCAGCCATTTTGAATTTACCCAAAACCTTCAAAAATCTTCTTCTCCAAAACAGCTAGACAGATTGAGGGGAAACTTCACACACCCTTCCCTATGCATTGGGGATTCTTGGGTGATGAAGATTAATTGATGTCACGTGGTTTAGTAGCCATATTGGATTGAAGAAAAATATTAAATAATGTCTTCTCTGGAACCGCTTATCTGATCCATGCAAAATTTACCAAACATCGAATGCGATTGCTGAATACAGTGTGGAAATGATGACATCATAGGTGACGTGGTGTGGCTGCTATATTGGATCGAAAAACGGACCTTATCCGATCAAAACGAAACTTCATACTCACACACATGATCCTCCACCAAATCGTAGGCAGGGTTGACATTTTCAATGCCATAGGTCATATGGTTTGGCATCCATGTTAGTTTGAAAACCAAAAAATTAAGGACCTTTTTCTCCAAAACTGCTTAACGGATCGATGTGACACATGTTGCATTACATGGAGCAAGGGCAGTGGATTACAACTGCAACATTTGGCATCAATCACTACAGTGGCTTCCCAAATATAATTTGGTTTTTTTCTTTGAAACCAATGTGGCTACCACACCACATGAGTGATGATGTCATTGTTAAAAAATATGTTTTCAGCAATAGTGGTGGATCATCACTGCAAAGTCTAGTATTGATAGGTTGAATGGTTTCAGAGAAATATTGTTTTTTTAATAAGTTCGACTGGGCATGAGGAATATTGGTTGAAAATTTCAACATCAGTCACATGGTCTCGCAGCAATGTTGGACAAAAACGTTATCCTATCAACGTGAAACTCCAATGATGTGATCGGCCACATATGTTGAATTAGATTTGATAAAGAAAACATCGTGGGTCAGGTGTCCGATCGAAGCGGTGTTGTATCAAAGCGGGCAGCATGATTTTTTTTTTCACCATAGAAATTTCACGAAATTTTCACCAGAGGAGCGACTACTCATGTAAAATGTTTTTTTGTGATAACTATGACATCATAGGTCACGTTATGTGGCAGCCAAACTTCTCCATGGAAAAAATTGAAATTTGGCACATGTGAAATGCTCGTATGGGAAACAAATGATTTTTTTTGATGATGTCATACGTGGCTTCGTTTTGACGTCATAATTGCATATGTCAAATGCTTTATCTGATCAGTAAGAAAATTTTTGAGGGTCACCTCAGGCTAAATTGTAATTGGCAAAAAAAAATTGATGATGTCATCGGTCACGTGGTTTGGCGGCCATATTGTTTTTAACAAGAAACCATCAAAAATCTTCTCCGAAACGGCTGAACAGATCAAGGCAGAACTTTGCAGGTATGATCGCCTATCCATGACGAACAAAAAGTTCTCCCCCAATGACATCATAGGTCACATGGTTTGCCAGCTATGATTTTTTAAAGAATAAACTTTTTAAATTCTTCTTCTTCAGAATGTCTTGACAGATCAAGGGGAACTTCACTTACATGTTCCCCAAGCCTTGTTCCCCAACTTACATGTTCCCAACACCAAGTGTTCACGAATAATTAATAGGTCACATGATCTGGCAGCCATATTGGTTTGAACGAAAAACATTTTAAAGAATATCTCTCTCTTGAACCACTTCATCAATCAATGCAAAACGTCACAGTTATGATTGAGTCATTAAGTGGAATATATGTTTTAAATTTCAACGTGATCAGATGCATTGTCTGGCAGCCATAAGTATTACCCTCACTGAAGGAGAGGGTATTGTATTTGTGTCCGTTTCACTGTTTGTTTGTCTGTCTGTTTCTTTGTTTGTTTGTTCGCACATAACTTTAGTGTTTTTCTCTGCAACAGCTTGTTGGATTGAGATAAAAAAAAATTCACCAGAGGAGTGACTTGTCATGTAGAATATTCCATTGATAATTGTGATGTCATAGGTCACACGGTGGGCAGCCCTGTTGAAAAAACGGAAAAATTTTGGATTTCAGTATCTCTGAAACTGCACCCAGGAAAAATTGAAACTTGGCGCATGGCAAATACTCCTCATGTGGAATAAGTGCGATTTTTAGCTCGCCTGTTCGAAGAATAGAGAGCTATAGCGATACCCCCGGCGTGAGCGTGAGCGTGAGCGTGAGCGTGAGCGTGAAAATGTTAAATTTTTTGTATTACAGAAAAACTCCTCGACGGATTTCGATGAAACTTGGTGGGGGGGGGTTAGGTATGGTCCAATGATCATGCCATTAGATTTTGGACTTAGTCCCCTCCCCCCCCCCAAAAAAGTTAGAGAATTTTTTTTTTGCATTTCTACATGTTTTAAGTGATTTCAAACCTCCCCCCCCCAAAAAAAAATTGTTGGAGAAAAAATTTTTGCAACTTTTTTCAACAAAATTTCGATTTCTTTTTTTTGCATTTCCACATGTTTTAAGTGATTAGAATTTTGACGAAACTTGGTGGGGGGTTAGGTATGGTCCAAGGATCATGCCATTAGATTTTGGACTTGGTCCCCTCCCCCCAAAAAAAAAATTGTTAGAGAAAATTTTTTTTTTTTGCATTTCTTCATGTTTTAAGTGATTTCCAACCCCCCCCCCCAAAAAAAAATTGTGAGAGAATTATAAAAAATATTAATTATTAGACTCGTCTGAAAAATGATAAATGTATAAACAGGCGAGCATTGGGTGGCTTTGACACCAACTCTGGTTTATGATGTCATAAGTGCCTTCGTTATGACGTCGTAATTGCATATGTAGAATGCTAGATCTCATCAGTATGAACATTTCTGAGGGTCATCTCGGGATAAAAAGGTTCCCAGACAAAAATTGATGACGTTATCCGTCACGTGATTCGGCAGCCATATTGCCGTTTGGTTTTTTTTTAACCTTCAAAAATCTTCGACTCTGAAGGGGTTGAACAGATCAAGGCGAAACTGAACAGATCATGGCGACAGTATGACCGCCTTTCCATGAGCAACAAAAGGTTCTCACATATGACATCATAGGTCACATGGTTGGGCAGCCATATTGGATTTCCTCTCAAATCTCAAAAAATCTTCTTCGGCTGAAGAGATCGAACGGAAACTTCACACAAATATTCCCCAAGCCATGTGTATACAAGTTTGTTCAGGAACAATTGATAGATCACATGGTTTGGCAGCCATATTGTATTAAAGAAAATATTAAATAATGTATTCTCTGGAACCGCTTCATCAATCGATGTGTAACTTCACAATTATAATCTATTAAGGATGTGGAATACAAATTTGAAATTTCAACTTGATCAGACACATGGTCTGGCAGCCAGAATTATTAGTATTTTTTGATGTGGTTTCTTTGTTTTTTAGATTTTTAATTTTTTTTGAATAAAGTTCACTTGGCTGTGCCAGGATTTGCTTGAGGGTGGAAGGGTAACAGCTGAAATGCGATTCCTATCCAGGTTCCTCCTGATGACTTCATCTTTTTGGTTGTTTGGGTTCCTTCTAATTACTCCAATGCAGGACTGGACCTATTTGTTCTTCCATTTGATTTGAATTGAATTTATTTAATCCCATTCTAGATTCAATTGAATAATAATACTAAACGTCATGGACCAGGGTCAGGTGTCCGATGAAAACGGGGTTGCATTAAAGCGGGAGGTCTTGGTACCCGGTCATCACTGCCAGCATTTATAAAGTGGCAGTTCTAATTATGTTACGTAACACACCAGTACACAAATGCCACACAAAATACACCACATAAAAGAAGTCCTGGTGAGGGTCTGCAATCTCTGATTGCTCTTTTTCTTGTTTTGTGTGCACCACATGTCTGCCTCATTGCTGGGAGCCTGGCTGTGCCACTGATGCAATGCCCCCCTGTAGATTAGAACAGGAATTTGGCCAAGTTGCCAGCGATAGCTCAGCTTTGTATTAACTCACCCATAAGGAAGGAGATATAATTTTAAGAAAGCACCAAACCAAGCAATAAATGAGATTCTGTACTTTCCCCTGCTTTAGAAAGGAAATTGAAAAGGAAACAAAATGCTTTTCCACTTTATTCTCAGCTTAAATGGAAGCTCAATGCAGATAACTCATCCAGTCTGGATTAAAGTTGTGACCTCAAAAGAAAATTAGAGTAAGCACAGATTATACTCTTCCTGCCATTCACAGCCACTCTTTGCTTCCTGTCACAAAGCCAGTTTCCAATACAGATAGATACTCTACCAGCCACTCCACAAGCTCTCACCATCGTGAGCAGCCTTCCATGTGGTACCTTATCAAATGCTTTCTGGTACCAGTAGAAATCGACTACATCCCCCACACTTCCCTTGTCTATCCAATCAGAAACTGCTTCACAGAACTAAAATTTCTTACACATGACTTCGCTTGAGTACATCTGTGCTGACTGCCGTCAATTTAGTTTAAATTTATCTAATTGGTTCCCCATCCGACTCCTAATTAATGTCTCCCACATCTTCCCCACAAATGAAGTTAAATTAATTGGTTCTCCAGTTCCTCTCTGAATCATTTTCAAAATAACAGTTTTACATTTTCTCCTAACCAAACCATTGTTACCTGTCTTGACCCTAATGAATGGATTAATAATGCTTATGATATTCATAGATTTAGCATCTACTGCAACTTTAAGTGCAAGTTCCATACCACTCCAAAGAAAATGCTATACTGAAATTTTTACAAGTAAAATTAAAAAGAAGAGACCATCCATTGTTTAATGACAGAGAAAAGAAGTGAAACTAGTGTCGTGTGATAAAGTTCTGAGAGAATTGGAATTATCGAAAATCAACTGCTGGGGATTACTTGAACCCTGATCTTTATGAGATGGTTTGCTCTTTTATCATTACAGTATTACTTTCCATTCTGAAGGGAGGAAGCCAACACCAAAAAAAGTCAATCAAGAGAATACAAGAACACAAAATTATCCAAACTGGATATGAGGATGCTATCAAAGCCGGAAGAGTGATCCTTCATAACGTGAGAAATTTCCCAACTCAGTAAGCTCTGATTGCAGGTGAGACTGGTATTGACTCCGATTTGCATTTGTTCTGAAGATTTTTGGAGAAATCGTCATTTAATCTCAGTTGAATAAGTCCTCTGCAACGTGAAAGCAAAATCTATGATAGCAACTGCCTCCCAGATGTCTCTGTGCATCAGAATCTGGAAGATTAACAGAATATCAAAGGATCTACTAGGAAATTCAATGCAGGAAGAGCTCAAGAACCATTAGGCCCTTAAAGCCTGTGCAATCAGGGCAACAACTTTGTCCTCGATCCCCATGTCTCCATTACTTGAAAATACATATACAACGCAATTTTAAAACTATTTATTGTTTCACCACCTTTGCAGTAGCTTGATTAGCACACGAGTTATAGTGTGAACAAGCATTATAGTGCTCTGCCTGAGTAGCTCGATCGAGAATGATTAAAGTGGCTGCATTCATAACAAATATTGAGGTAGCTGTTAGATTTGTGAGTTGTGAGCTGAAATGTGATTTCATTTTAAAGCCAACAAGTGAAGAAGAGGGATGGCTTGCATTTGAAAGAGATATACATTTATCATGAATGGGAGGGCAAGGGGATGGTGGGAGGTGGAGAGTGCCCGAATGGAGAAAGAAAGGTAGGAAGGGCTTTTGTGTTTTCAATTGTTTTTGATTAGCTGAAAAATTAGCTAGCTCGCTTACTCTTCACGAAGGACACAGTGGGATCTTTAACATCCACCAACTAATGTAAGCAGATGGGAAGCCCAGTTCAATGTCCATCAGAGAGACAGCACACATATTAATGCCTCATCACGCCTGCGAGATATCAGGATGACAGTTTATAGCTGGGCCAAGATTCATACCTCGGCTACACAGCATGCCTATAGCAAGCATGTGTATAAATGAAAGTGGAGCCACAAATTGGTTCTGCATGTGTAAATGTGCTTGATCTCAAAAAAACACAAGACAGCCAATTACCTCTGATTCCCCAGTTCCAATAAAGTTGTGACAAACTTCAAGAAAGTACAAACCATGGCAACAGCACAGGTCATCAATACATTTGGCACATGACTGCAATTGCTTTTGATATAATTTCACAGAGAACAAGCGATTATCTTCGACTTATATACATTTCAAGACGTCTGGATGTCATCAAAGATATCATTTAGTGATGTTGAATATATCACTTCATATCACAAGCAATTGCTTGTCAAGCAACTTCCTGGATGTTAAGTTCACTGGAAGGATTTGATTTCCACTTTGGTAATCCATATGTTCGACCCTTCCAAAGACAGGCCATGAAGAGGGAGCCTTCAAAGAGGACCCCACTGAGCAGGAGGAAAGCACCACTCAACTGAAATGCTGCTGAGTATCCCCTTGTGATGTCAATTATCCAACCTGCAGGATAAAGTATGAAACACAAGGAAATCAGACACAGATGGAGGACATTCAGCCCATCATGACTGCACCACATCAACACCACACTAATTTATCAACACAAGATCCAAAGAAGAAAATGTAATATTTATTTATTTGTTTGTTTATTTATTTATTTATTGTTTGTGGTTTTGTGTTTTTTTAGATTCTCGTGGAGGATCTCTAAGTCTTGCTCGCGTTGTTGTTCTTCATCTTCCTATTGTGGACTTTTTTGTTTCACAACCTAGTTTTCATCGAAACTTCCTGAAACTTGGCATATATATGTAAAAATACCCTGCGCAGACAGTAACCATCTCCGATTTTGAAAATTCCTCCAAGGAAAAAGTTATGACGTTAAAATATCACCGCTAATGGAAATCGCCGGAAAATTTTTCTCCGAAACGAGGCAAGCTTTTTGAATTCTGTTTGCGGGAATCGAACAGGGCATTAGCAAAGATTAATTACCACACATATGATGCATCACTATGACATCATATCAATTTTTATGACATCATTCCTATTTTTTGACATTTTTGGTTTCACAACCCAGAGTTTTCATCGGATCTTCGTGAAACTTGCCATGTATATGCAGAAAGCCCACGCGCAGGTAGTAACAATCTCCGATTTTGGAAATTCTTCCTAGAAAAAAAGTTGACGTCATAATATCGCCGCTAATGGAAATCGCCTATACCATTATCTCCGAAACTAGGCAAGCTGTTCGAATTTTGTTTGTGGGAATCAAGCCGGGCATTAGCACAGATAATTTATCGCAAACCTGATGCATCACAATGACGTCATATTCGTTTTTATGACGTCATCATTAAGAGGATGAGGATCTTAGCTCATTTGAGCTTGTTTATTTATCTATATATTTTAATTTTTGTGTTTTGTTTTTTTTTTTTTTTGTGTTTTGCATTTTTTTGGTAAACATGTATGTATGTATATATATATATATATATATATATATATATATATATATATATGTTTACTTCTTCTTTGGAGAGGGGGCATGGGCTTGATTAAAAACATACAGCATCAGCAACACAAAACCCCCTTGATGAAACCCCCACCAGCAGCACTCTGTACACATGCACACAATCACCCATCAATGCTCAAACTACCAAAAAGTCCTTCAACATCCTCATACCCCTCTATCTCCATAACTTCCAGGTACCACTCTAATTATAATTTAAACTTATCCACTGTTTCTGCTGCCATTACCTTTCCAGGGAGGCCATTCCATGCATTAACTACTCTCTGAGTGAAAGTCCCCTGCCTTGCTACCGTCTTAACTCTCTTCTTCTTTACTCTCAGGCTATGGCCCCTGGTCCTATCACTGTCTACTCTGTTGAATAATTCATCTGCACTTATTTTATCTCTACCTTTCATTATCTTAAACATCTCTAACAAATCTCCTCGTAACCGTCTCTAACAAATCTCCTCGTAATCTCATAATTTCTAATGTATAAAAGCCCTGTCTCCTTCAGCAGTTCCTCATAGCTGAGTCTCGCTTGGCCCAGAATCAATCTAGTATCCTTGCGCTGAACCCTCTCAATGGCATCTATGTCCTTCCTGTATTGTGGTGACTAAAACTGCACACAATGTCCTGGATATAGCCCTCACTAAATTCCTGTACAATGTTAACACCACCTCTTTTGATTTATAGTTGATCCCCCTCCAAATACAGCCTAAAACCCCATTTGCTTTCCCAACAGCTGCCTGGCACTTGATGCCTCCTTACCTCCCATATCTATTACCACTCCCAGATCCTTCTCCTGTGTGACACGCTCTAAAATTACCCCTTGCATCCTGTAATCTCTATTTTCATTGTTCTTTCCCCAATATTGTTCACCTAATAAATGCCTTTGGTTTCTCCTCAATAGTGTTCCTTTTCTCACGACTCAACCACCTTGGCCTCTTTCTGCTTCTAATTTTACACCTCATTGGAATGTACTTACTCTGCACTCCACACATTTGGTCCTTGAAGGTTTCCCATTTCTCTGATGCTGATTGTCCTGTTGTTAGTCTCCCAATCTACATCACCCCATTCTCTCCTCATACTCTGAAAGTTTGCCTTCCTGAAATCTAATAGCGACTAATCTAATGAAGTGAGCAATACGTATTCACATTTTCTCATTGGCTAATGATCATAATTAGGAATTTTGTATTCATCACAACTTGGACAGAATATGAAAAAGGCAGTACCACTACTATATTTATCGTCAACCCTTTGTCTTTTTAAAGGAACCTTGTTATTAATGAATAGAATAACGTGTGTGTGTGTGTGTGTGTGTGTGTGTGTGTGTGTGTGTGTGTGTGTGTATGTATATATATATATATATATATATATATATACATCTATATATATATACATCTATATATATATATACATCTGAGTCGAGGATAAATGGGGCTTCTGAGGCAGCCATTCAAATGAATGGGGGAAAAGGGAAAAACTTTCTAACTTAAACCGCAAAAGCCCAAAATAGGAGACTGATTTTCTCCCCACCTATCCCCTTCCCTCCCATACAAGCAAATGTAAAATTGAGACTTACTGATTAAAGCACTTCTTTTCTTTCATATTTTCATTCCATTCAAAGAGCGAAACAATGAATATTTGTCCATGTTCTACTTTGGGGAATAACTTAATTTTCCTATTACATTCATCTCCATCGAGTATATTCACAAAGATTACTTTGAAACTTGGTTCTTGGTTTATGTGTCTTTGTTGAGCAGAGATGAAATGATAAACTTCTCTTAATGCCCTTGTTTGACCACCTCCTTTGCCACATATCATTTTGAGATTGTAGTAAATTGTTTTTCCATTGTTCAATTGATAACCATCAAAGTTTTCAGTCCATTCAAGGATATTTTTTTTTTCTTTACATCCTCCAACTTTTTTGAAATTAAATTTATCCGCTTATTTGTTTTATCTACTTTTGCCCGGTTATTTCTTCAATAAGACTTATTTGATATTTCTCACATTCTTTATGTTTCCCATTTAAATACCAAGGCTGATTACATCTCCACTCTTTGGTTTGGTTATAGCTTGATTCTATCATTTATAAATCAGTAAAAAGATGGTGGTAGCCTGTTAAAATTCCCAACCCAATATCTCAACACATACTTTTAACCAAAAGAGAGACTATTGATTCCATTCTCTAAAATATATATTTTATTATCAAAAGCTCCTAATGCTTTGTTATTTGTCTCTTCTGCATATAATTTGTGTTTATAAGTTCTTATGGTATTCATTTTTTCTGTACTCTTCCTTCTTTAAGGTTAAATAGTTGTGATGATGTTTAAAGTTTATTGTTTCCTTGATTTTATTTTTCTTTATTCCCTTTAGCTTCTTATCACACCTTTCAATGTTATTATTATCAATATACATAAAAGCATAAGACTTTGATCTCAATCCTATAAATTCACTTCTGACCTTCCCATCCAACTCATCTTTAAACTTACCAATAACCTTTTTATTCTTTGATGAAAACAACACATCACCTGACTTACAATTACTTGTATCAAATATATCAATATTATCAATCATATCCTCATATATATCACTTGTCTTAATTTCTAATATAAAACTATCTGTATCTATATATAACAATGACACATTATTCTTATACTTTGATTTTAAATTATTATAGAAATAGTCATACATTAATGAGTTTGACAAGTCAAGAATTGATGTTCCTATATAAATAGGTTTATCTATTTCAATACTCTCTTTTTTTAATGAATAGCACAAAAGTTCTCTGAAAACACCTCCGCTCGTTCAAAACTTGGTCTATTAATTAACGTTGAAGCCTGTTTCCAAGATGTAGCAAGTCTTATGTTTTGTCGATTCTTAACATTTTCCATAGTCTTTCCAAATACAGCATTATTCATTGATTTATAAAAGTCCTTCTCAAAATCTGTTTTTGCTTCTGTTCTCGTTTTTTGTATTAAAATCAACATACTTCTTTAACCAATGACTTTGTTTAAATTTCAAAATCCGATGAATTTTCCTCACTCTCAACCCAGCAGATAAATATTGTCTCAAGTTCCTTTGATGCAAAATATAACACTCTTTATCATTTAATGAAGTAGGTAGTTTTTCTGGAGATTGACCTTTTGTATTGAGTGACTGTTGGTAATCACTGAACCATTCTTTTCTTGGACTTTCTTTATCAGGGGCATAAGGTAGGTCTTTATGTTTGTGATGAAGTTCTTCTCCATATTTTAAATCAACCTCAAAATAATATCCAACTTCAGCTTCATCCAATTCTTTTTGAGAGGAGACAACAATGTCTTCTAAAACTTTTTTGTAATGTTTTTCTTTAACCCGTTTAAGTTTTCCATGAGGTAAAGATTGAGACATAGCCCACCAACACAAATTGTTAGCATCATAATACATCAGGTCAGAGTTGTCCTCATTCTTATTATAATCAGGAAGATATTTGTTATTTGCTTGAGCATATTTCTTGGAACATACTTGTGATATTCCTCCTCTTTTAGCCTTCTCGATCATTAAAGGCATATCTATATCACTGATTGATTTTTTTTTAACATTTTTAACAGAGCACTTCAAGCCAAACCCGGGGCTGTGTAATGGTGAGCGGGGTCTAATCCATTACAATTTTTTTATGACAGACTGTTCTAAAAGTTTCAAACAAATCAGCCAATAACAATACATCAGTTTTAAGATACAAATCATGATATTCTCCATGATTCTTTATATTAAACTTCTCCCAAACCTTTTTAGCTTGTGTGTAATCTCTATCGGAAATATGAGTTTTATTCAACTTGCCATAGAAACTTTCCCTTGAAGGAAGTTGTGTTTCTTTAAACTTCTCAAATGAATCAATTTAGTCATACAGATATATTCCCTTTTGTGATAAGCGATCAATCTCTTCTTGATTTGAGTAATATGATTTAAGATTCAGTAAGTTTTTAATATTAGATGCTAATTTAGATAATGAACTTGCCATAAACTTGTATGTGTCAAGAAATCTGATAGGGTTATGGGGGATGTATGAATTGTTTTTGTGAATGAGATGTATTTTTTATCTGTTAGGAATAGCAGAAATATCTCCAGATATCTTTGAAAGTTCATTTATAAATAGATGTTTGTCATCGTGAGAGTTGTTGTGAAGAAAGAAGGAATAAAGTTTGGGGGCTTGTAATTAAGATTACAACGTGAATGAGCTGGACCTCTATATTTACCAGTAAGATGACAGTGATCCCTAACCTTGACCTCTCCGTCAATTTTTTCCTCACAAATATGACAGATACTGTTCTTTCTAAATTCCTTTTTCTCTCCCCTTGTTAATGACATTGGTTTTAGGTTTTAACCATTATTTCTCTTCGTCTTATACAGACTTTTTCCAATCGTCTTAAAAACTCCTCTGAGGCATCTTCTCCTCCATAAAGTTCTAACTTGTATTCATCACCAACAGATGATTTGATATAATAACAGAAACCACAAGGAGTATATTTTTGATATTTATTTGTGTATGATTTATTTGGATTTGGAGAAACAGTATTTATCTTTTTAAGGATACTTTCAAAATCAGCATATATCACAGACGGATATTTTATAGATTTATTAAAATCTTTGAATGATATGTTTGAACTTGCTTTTGGTAAATTGATTATGGTTGATTTATGATTACTACAATATTTTGAATGTTGATTTAATTGTTCTTTTGTGTGAAAGGAGTCGAGACATCTCTTTCAAGGATACGTTTTACATTTTTTCTTATATAGTTGTGATTTGGTTAATCTTGATAAATTTTTGATGAAAGCATAATGTGATTTTTCCTTTGAAGTAAAGTAGAGAAGGTCAATGTGTGTTTCATCATTTTTATAGTTTGAAATTTTTAATATCTGAACTTTGTTTGTATCGTTAATCCATATCCATTAACAGATAGATTATTCATTTTCTCAAATTTAGGAATATCTCATTGACATTGGAAACTTTAAATCTTTAACATTCAATGTATTCTCGTATTTCTTGTAATGTTCAATCCTTTCAGGATTCCATTGTGGAGGATGTAAGTCAGCAAGAACAGACCATACAAAACATTTATTATCTTTGTTTTGAATATTAATGACTGCTTTATTAAGTTTAATCCCTTTGGTAAATCCATATAAGAAGAAGCTTGAAGAGGATCTGATTTTAAAATGTGTAAATCTAAAAAGATTATTTTTGCAAAGGTAAATCCACCACCTACTACAGTGTTATCAACATCTTGTTCTTGTCTCTGGAGTTCATCGTAAACATCACATCTTACAAAATCTTGAAATTATGAGATAAAGTGAGGGTTTGTCCTCATGTCAGGAGTAGTTTCATCGCCTTGTCTTACCATATTCAATTTTACTCCAAAATAAAACTTTAAAATTTTCATTTCACTTTATGTGTTTTTAATTGCAGTTTCAATACTTTGTTTAACCATATCAACAGCTTCCATGATTGAAGATGGTCCAGGGTCTTGAAAGCGAAAAAATCTTATTTTTATTTTGCCCTTTCAATGCCCCATCAGTGTTTTCAATGGAGAATTTAGCTTCCCTTTCTTCATTGTTCTTGTGTTTGCGTGATTGAAGGTGTTTATTATTAAAAAAAAATTAAGGAATATCATTATCACATCTATCACAATGTTTTGTTTCTTGGTCAAGTGGAGATATTTGTCTGAAAAGATTAAATGTGTGTTTGTTGGTTTGAAGGTGTTTTTTATAACATTTATATTCATAATTACAAACATCGCAGTATGTTGTATTCATCATATTTATATCACAAAACTTTGCTTAAAATAAAATTTATTGATGAAAATTAATTTAATTTACAGGTGAATCTGTGCTTAAAACCATTTTATCCTCCAACTTTTTTTCACTTAATAAATACAATGTATCAAGACACAAAAGACAAGTTTCAATCAATCTCATCATTTGTAAAAGATACTGAGAAATATGTCTAGGATGTAAAATTGAATAAAGATAAATATAACAACTATTGGATAAAAACAATTATGGTGAATAATACGAGTTCTTCAATTTCCTTCAATGGAAGGGCTTTTAGTATGTCTGGAAGAACATCAATTAAAGTAGCTCCAACAAAAGTTTCTCCTCTCCTTCTGGTGATATATTCAAAACCAGAAAAAGCAATGAAACAAGAAAACGTATCAAAAAAGAAAAACCTTTGGGATGAAGCTTCAGAAAGGAAAGATAAGACCATCTGTTATGGAATAGGCAAAGCCAAGAAGCGAACGTAGAATTCTTCTTGCATTCACTTCTAACTTTACCTATTTCTATGTTGCGAATATTAAACGCTGTGCGGTTTATAAACACGATCGGGTTTGATTTCTATCTTGCAAATATTAAACGTTGTGCGGTGTATAAACATGATCGGATTTGATTTCTATCTTGCGAATAAAAAAGAATTGAATAAATAAATAAATATACACTTCTGGTCATGATCTCCCGGCATGCATCATTCCCCATGACAAAAACCAGAAGCAAAAGGGACATAGCGGACGACACGGATTTCAAATTGCCAGGGTAATGTGTTGTTGTTGTTGTTGTTGTTGTTGTTTCCTATTCTTTCATGTGCATGCGTTGAGTATGAAGCTCACTACGTTCGCTAATATGCAAGTAGAAATTTGTATTTTTTTCAACAACTCCAAAGATGTAAATCCTGATGAAATAAAGGATGTTAATATATCAGGTGAAATGACATTTCGTTCAATAGTAGTTAAGGGTCATTTTAAAATTACCTTTAATCTAAAAAATGTTGTAGTTGAATCTGCTAATAAAAAAAGGTGTATATATGTATATATATATATATATATATATATATATATATATATATATATATATATATATATATATATATATATATATATATATATATATATATATATATATATATATATATATATATATGAAGACCACAAGGGGAAAACCAGAGATGTCAAGATAAGTCAATTTTGAAGTAACTGAAAAACAAAGTTTCAAGACTTTGGTGGACTGTTTAATAATTGTCATATAAATTTTTTTCCCAGTAAAAGGAAGAGTGATCATTGGCCGATCAAATTAAGCATGTAACATTTGCCACGCTTCTGTGTTATTTCATTTAAGAGCAAAGAACGAATCAATGTTGCAAACTGACATCACTGGTTATTCCCTTGTTTAATAATTGCCATGCAATTTTAACCCCGGATGTGTAGCAAATTCATGTTTATTTGCATACATTACATGACTTTGGTGATCACAGATTATTTTTTTTCAACATTAAACGGTCATTGTTTTTTTGTTTGATTGGTGTTCAACGCCATACTCAAGGGTATTTCGCTTATATGACGACAGATTCTCCATTTCTTACTCCATACTACTTAATATGATGGAAAACCGGGAGGAAATCAAGGATAAACCACCCCCGAGATGACTCCCTCATATACCTAAGCAGGTTGATTGGGCGGTGGGTACATCGAATGAGGATGGGTACTCAGACACGCTAACCATTAAGCCACGGCGTGGGTCCCATAAAAGTCACAATAAAGGTTTGACCAGGCTTGAATCACGATATGCACCAACTACGGAGCCCATGATATAACCAAATAGGCTATTGTAGTGCTCAGAGTTTATGCTGTGAAAGTTTTACAACCTTTCATTTTTTGTTTCTCAACTCTGAATATTATGGTGGAATAGTTAACATGAATGAAAGGGAGATAACCAGGAGTAAAGTACTGACAACTCTGGGTTTCTACTTGTTCAGCTTTGATAACACTTGTTTTTTCATTGCACGGCTAAACTTTATACCGTATAAATTGTGACACCCCTGGTTATTTGTTAAAGTAATATTGTGAGAGGAAACCTTATGTTGCCAACTATTGGCAGGTGCAATAACCCTGAAATTTATAAAAAGTGACATCCCTGGTTTTCCCCTTTGTGGTCTTCATATATATATATATATATATATATATATATATATATATATATATATATATATATATATATATATATATATATATATATATATATATATATATATATATCTATATATATATATATATATATATATATATATATATATATATATATTGTTGTGGTTGACGAAATTCACAAACCACCATCCATTCAGGTCCCTTAGGTGAGATATCTCGGTAAGTATATGTGTAGTTAGACCCAAACCCGTTGTCTAGAGGGAATAAATGTCATTCATGCGGGCTGCGACTCTTCAGGATAGCCCTTTTTCTTTTACTATCTTTATTTTGGACCAGCCTCCATTTTTACCACCACCAACCACGTCTCAACAGCCATCACACAACAACCACCAACCACAACTCCGCTTCACAACAACAACCACAACGCCGCTTCACAACAACCACCAACCACAACGCCGCTTCACAACAACCACCAACCACAACGCCGCTTCACAACAACCACCAACCACAACGCCGCTTCACAACAACCACCAACCACAACGCCGCTTCACAACAACCACCAACCACAACGCCGCTTCACAACAACCACCACCAACCACAACACCACTTCACAACAACAACCACCAACCACAACGCTGCTTCACCACAACCGCCACGACCTTTACCGTCACAACTCGCCACCGTCGCATCGCCACCATTCTCGCGCCACTTGTGGGCGCTGATACTGGACTCGTGTAGGGCGCGCACCGAGCAGCGTGTTCAAAAACATCACGGACTTTCCACAGAAAACGGATCAAAAACGACTCACGCCCACTTTTGTTCCGTCCAATCGGTGAGCGAGGGGCGATTTGGCCCCACCTCCAGGGCGTTGGAGGGCGGTCGCTATATGCAAATTCATTGATCAAAAAGCATTCACGCCCACTTTTCCTCGGGCCAATGGGGAGCCAGCAAGAGAGGTGAAGGGTCGGAGGCAGAGGGTCAAGGGTGAAAGAGCGAAGCCACGGGGCTTATAAAACGGCTGCGTTCGTCAGTCAAGTGGAGTTCAGTGGGAAGTTGAGAGTTCGAGTGTGCGGAGTTCAAGAGAGTCGTCGGTGGAGCTGGAAAGAAGTGGTACTAGTCGGAGTGAAGAGGACGGAGCTGTGGAGAGGTGACGGCGGCGAAGGCGGACAGGGGGTGCTCGCGTCGGTGCCGGGAGCTGCCCAGGGAGAGGCCAGTAACGCGACCGAGGTCGAGGAGGAGACGCTCGCCGCGGGACCCGAGACAGGGCAATATCCTCCTTCCCCCGAGCATCAGCAACCCCCTCCTGTTTCCCCCCGCGCTGAGATAGTGCGACAAAGGGGGCCCCTTTTCCCACCCCCAACCAGACACTGTCCGCGAGGCCCGCGGAGTTGAGGCGCCACCGCCGCTCTGCGTCACATCATCAGACGGGTAGGCCCGACACGGTCTCGGCCCCAGGCCCGCCTACCCCCCTCATCCTGGAGGGTGGTTCTCTTTTCTTTTGCTTTGGGAATATGTGTTGTCGGCGCCGTCTGTGAAGTAAAATTGTATAAGTGTTGCCGTGTGCCCGGTAGTCGGATAGATCTGCATTGTTGCATTTGCTTTTTGTGTAATATTGCATTGTCTTCTTCTTTTACATGTGCTTTTGGTGGAATTGTATATGTGTGCTTTCCGTTCATCGCGAAATAAATCTGCTTATTGTTGAACTGTTTTCCCGCTTCGCTTCGTCATTTCTTTCATTGAATCTCCATCTTGCTTCACGTAAAGGGTTGGTCGTGGGCTAAAACGCCCGATAATTAATCGAACCGTCGAGGCCAACGAATAACACCGCTCGGTTATCCCGATAGTACGGAACGGGTCGCTTAAAGTGGCCCGTGTCTGAAGTCGACCTGCGGCAAGGTGCGATCGCCCGGTCTACCCTCCGTGTGGGTACTTAGGTAGGTCGAATTTGGCGAGCAATCCTATCCCATGCGGGGGCCGATTGGCACGATCGTGGTGAGACCGAAAGGTCCACCCGTGACTGGTTCCCGGCGTTAGTCCGAGAGGGTCACGACTGGATTGTCCATCCGGTGGGCGACGTGCCGCGATTCGAGTTACGTGGCCGTCCGCACGCCGGCGGGCGCGAATCCGCAACACTGGTGTCAGGTTGTGCGATATAAACCCATCGCCCTCCTCGCGGCACTGGTATCGGAGAACGGGAAAACGGGCTCTCCTGTCTCCAGCTAAATTCACTGGAATCGGTCCAGGGGTGAGAGAAGCGACCCCCGATTCCCTCCAAATTACGAGCGAGCTAAATTAACCCTTTAAGAGAAATAAGATGGCGTCTCAAGGCGAGCGGGAGCCGGGGGTATTAGGTATGTGTCGTCATGTAGGATCCATGGCCCAGGTCGGTTCTTTTTATAATTATAACCCCACCACTAACTGTGGTCAGTGGGAGCGGCTTGAGCACGAACTTTGCTGGCAAACGGAGTCGCACAATGGCAGCACGGAGCGGGCTGATATTAATGGCACAGCACGAGGCGTGAGCTCCCAGTCACCGGTTCAAGGCACGTGGTCACGGCATGTGCCATGGCAGGCGTGGCAGGATGACTATGCGAGCATTGGCAGGCTTCAGGCACAATTGGGGGATGTCTTGGAAAAGGTGAAGCGTTATGAAGAATATATCGAGGAGGTGCAACGTGGAGTGGACGAGTCACAACGGCACGCAGACGCGCTTCAGAAAAATTACGTGTACAGGGGGACACAGCGATTGGACGATTTACTGGAACGAATTCGGTGGCAAAAACATGACTTGGCCAATAGAGTCGACAAATTACGTGGGAAAAAGAATTTGGTAGTGTTTTATACCCGTCAGTTGGAATATGCGAAGAGCAAACTGAACAAAAGAATAGAGGAACAGCAGATTGGTATCACCCAGGAAAGGAAACAATGGGAGGAAGAATGGAAAACCGAGCTCGAAAAGAAACAAAAGGAGCACGACTTGGAAGTAAAACAATTAATGGAAAAATTATTGGAGCAAGCAAGGCGGTTCAAAGAACTGGAGGGGAGAGTGAGGGAAATACAGTTGGAAGAGAAAAAATGTGAACACGATGGGGAGTTGGAACAATTGAAGGAAGAGATAAGAACAGGCAATCAGGAAAGAGAAAGCCTAGAATGGAAGATAAAAAGAGGAGAGAGACAGCTCGAGGAAAGGGCGGAGGAATTGCTGGAAAAGTCAGAACAGTTCGAAGAACTGCAGGGAGAATTGAGGGAGGAAGGAGAAAGGAAAACAAAGCTCGAAAAGGAAAAACGCGAACAAGATGGAGAATTGGAACTACTGAAGCGAGAGGTAAGGGCAAGCCAGTTTAAAAGAGAAATCCTGGAAGGGGAGATGAGAATGGGAAAGGAATGGCAGGAAAAACTAAATGAATACAGTAAAAAAAGGGACGAATTGAGGAGGGAAGCGGTGGAAAGAAGAGATGAAATGAGTGAAGAAGCACGCAAATTGAGAAAGGAATTGGAAACAAAAACTTCTGAGATACTGAAACACGAAAACAAAGAAAGAGGATTACAAGACGAACTGAGGATGTTAAAAGAGGAAAGGACGAGAACAGAGAATGAAACGTTAAGGAACCACACTGAGCAGATTGAACAAGTAGAAGCCAAAGCAAAGTCAGAGTGTGCGGAGATGAGAAAGGAATTGGAAAAGAAAGCTTCTGAGTTACAGAAACACCAGAACAAAGAGAGGGAATTACAAAACGAGTTGAGGATGGTGAGAGAAGAAAGAACGACAGCAGAGAATGAAACGTTAAGGAACCACACTGAGCAGATTGAACAATTAGAAGCCAAAGCAAATTCGGAGTGTGCAGAGATGAGAAAGGAATTGGAAAAGAAAGTTTCTGAGTTACAGAAACACCAGAACAAAGAGAGGGAACTACAAAACGAACTGAGAGTGTTAAAAGAGGAAAGGAAGAGAACGGAAAATGAAACTTTAAGAAACCACACTGTACAGATCGAACAGCTGGAAGCGAAGGCCAGATTAAAGAATGAGATGCAAGAAAGAGTAATGATGGAAGAACGAATCAGACAGGAGAAGGAAGTCAGCCAACTGAAAGAAATAACGAGATTGCAGAATGAGGAACAAGAAAGAGTACTGAAAGAACAAGGAATGAGACAGGAGAAGGAAATCAGCCAACTGAAGGAAACCACAAGATTGCAGAATGAGATGCAAAAAAGAGTAATGAAGGAAGAACAAATAAGACAGGAGAAGGAAGTCAGCCAACTGAAAGAAATAACGAGATTGCAGAATGAGGAACAAGGAAGACAGTGGAATAGGAAATACAAAGAACAAGGAATGAGACAGGAGAAAGAAATCCATCAATTAAAGGAAACGATGAGATTGCAGAACGAGGAACAAGAGAGACAGTGGAATAAAAACTGAAAGAGTATGAATTTGAAACGGAACGACAAAAGGAAAAAATTAGGTTGGAATACGAGGAGAAGTTGAAGGAGCAAGGAATGAAGCAGGAAGGAGAAATCAGGAGATTGAAGGACACAAGGAGATTGGAGAGGGAAGAACGAGAGGAACAATGGAATAGAAAACAAAAAGAACATGAATCTGAGGTTGACCAATTGAAAGAAAAGCTGAGGCTGGAGTACGAGGAGATAGACAAAGAACAGCGAATGAAACACAAAATGGAGATGAACCAAATGAAGAAAACCATGAAACTGGATAAGGAAAGACAGGAGAGGAAACGAGGAAGAGTAATTAGACAGCAGCAAATGAAACACAAAAAGGAGGTTAACCAAATGAAGAAAACCATGAAACTGGAGAAGGAAGGACAGGAGAGGAAACGAGGAAGAGTAGTGAGAGAACAGCGAATGAAACACAGGAAGGAAATGAGCCAATTGAAAGAAACAATGAGATTGGAAAACAAAGAGCAGGAGGAACAGTGGGAGAGAAAACAACAACTATATGAGTGTGAAATTGAACAACTAAAACGGAGAGCGAGATTGGAGTCAACGGAGATTGAGGAGCTCCGGAGGGAGAACGAACAGCTAATGGGGCTCAGAGAGAAAGAACGACTCAGATGGGAAGGAAAAAGGAACCAGGAAGAGACAGAAATAAGGAACAAGGAGAGAAAATGTATAGAGACACGGGAGACAAGAGACGAGGTGAAAGGAATTGCGAGGGAGAGAAAAGAACAATTAAGACGGAAAGCAAGGATGAGGTACGCGGAGATCGTGAAAGAGCAAGGAGTGAAAAACAGGGAAGGACGGGAGCGACTTAAGGAGAAAGCAAGGTTGACCTACATAAAGATAAGGGAAAGACGCCAGAAAGAAGCGGAGACTAATAGACAGGAGGGGACAACAGAAAGAATAAAATGTATAGAGACACGGGAGATAGAGGGTGAATTGGACAAGGTTAGTGACGCACACACACACGCAGGTGGTGGAGGATAATGGGGGTGAGCTGGCGGACTGGGTAGAGACCCAGTGCGAGCAGCGGGATGGCCTCCTCCAGGAACGAGGGGAGGGAGTATGCCCCCTTGAGGCGAGTCACGGCCAGGTGGGTTCGGTCGTGCTTTGCGAGGTTGAGGGGACGGGTGCTGTGCACAGGTGCACGGAGAGCTTGGGGGGTAGAGAGGCCCCGGAGACCCTTGTGGGGACACGAATCCCCAGTGTGGTTGTCCCTGTGCGTGTGGTGCAAGGCGTGAGTGCGTCCCCGTGTGTGGAAGCGACCCCGTGTGTGAGTGGTGTGGTGGCGATGGTGCCAGAGTACGTGCTTCCCAGCACGCCGTGTGTGGATGAGGCGCCGTGTGTGGATGAGGCGCCGTGTGTGGATGAGGCGCCGTGTGTGAGTGAGGCCGTGTGGGTGGATGAAACGGCCAGTGTGGATGAGGCACCGTGGTTGAGTGCCCCCGTGGGTGTGAGCGGAGTGGTTTGTATGAACGGAGCACCACGTGTGAGTGGTATGGTTTATGCAAGGGAGACCGTGTGTGTGAGAGAGCGGTATGTGAGGGAGATGTCGGTCGGCATGCGGGAGCACGCAGCCGCGTCTCCCGGTGTGAATGTAATGGAATGGAGTGTGAGCGTCGTAACACGCAGGTGTGCGTGTGTTGAATGGAGGCGACAACGGCGACATGTGAGGAAAGGAAGCCGGGTAGCGGCTGTAGTTGTTTCGGGGACCGTGCCGGGTTCACCCAGCAGTGAGCACGAGGTCCGTGCTGTGCAACGCACGAGGCCCCCACGTGCTCGCTTGCGAGAGTGAAGTCCCGGTCCGGAAACGCACGCGGTGGATTTGCCGATCCCGCGGACGGACAAAGTTTAGGCAGGATAACGGATTTGGACCGGACGGGTTCTCCACGCGATCGTGTGTGTTAAGCTCCAACGGGCAAAGCACATGTGTTCGCGTGGGGAACCCCTCGAGACGTGGGGCTTGTGTTTTTTTTTTATGCGCACGGTGACGTCATGGCTGCACGTGGGGTTGGAATCCGGCAGGAGGGGTATCCCTGCCGGATGGTACCGTCCAAGGAGGGACGAGGAACACGTGCAGCTGCATGACGTCACGGGCAGATGCAAAGTGCGTGAGTTGCCGCGCTGGTGCTGCGCATGGAAAAAAAAAAAAAAAACAGCAAGCGTCACTTTCGGTTGCACAGGATTCCTGGGCAAGGGGTGGAAGACCCCCTTCCCAGGGCACAGGATGGAAACTAGTTAGGGGGAAGGGTTAGCTTAGCTAGACCGGCTCCATGGGGCAGGGGTAAGTCCTCATGGGGCCCGTGGAATGGATTAGTTAGAGGGATTGTAGCGAGATTTAGGTTGGGAAAATGGAGTATGGGATTATTTGGAGACCGTGACAGACTTGTGAATGTGTAGTGGGGACGTAGCTTAGCTACGTAGGTTAAATGGAACGTGCTATAGTTTAAGGGACGACGTGGGAGCACGAGTTAGTTAGGGGAGGTAGTTAGGAGGATGGCAGAGTTCAGCGGTGAGTGTGTTGAAGAGTTGGTGAGTTGTGAGCTGAGTACTTGTTGAGTGAGTGAGGCCAGCGGGTCTGTGTGAGTGGAGCGAATGGGGACTGCATGGTGCGATGAGTGATTGGGGGGAGGAGTGACTCCCGCCCAAGGGACCCCGGGGTCAGAGTAAAGTGAGTTAGCTGGGTCAGTCAAATTGAAAAATGGAGGTCGTTTTGTTGTTGGTGGGAGTGTAGGCTCGAAACCCGTTTGGAGGGGTGCAGGAGCCCTGTTGACAGGCTGGGAGCGTGGCTGCGAAAAGTGAGTATCGCTGAGTGGGTACCCCGGGCACCAGGCTAGTCGGCCGTGGTAGGCCAAGGGCCCATGGCGGGCCGGGATAGCGTAGTGGGCACGGGTGCGCCTGCTTGGTGCGGGGGCCCGGGGCGCCATTAGCCGCGTGGGCAGTGTTGTGGGCACGGGTGACCCTCGGAAAGGGGCCTGGGAAGCCAGCCTGCCACGTGTGCGTTTCAGGGGAGGTGCCATGGGGGGCACTCCCCGTTTTAGGGAGCTGGTAGGCTTGGAAGCAGTGTAGTGCCCGGGGGTGCCATCGTCGGAGAATCGGCAGAGGGTCGTGCCTGCCAAAGGGAGCCACGTGTCCCAGCCATGAGACCGTGTGAGGGCACGGAGAGAAAATTGGGGGGCGAGGCCCGAAATTGTGAGGACACCAACACAGGCGACGGGAATCTGGGTTGTTAGAACCAATAGTTTAAGCAGGAGGCGCTTGTTGAAAGCCCCGGGGTAGTTTAACAGTTAAATGGATAGGGTAGATTAGGAAGTGTACCCCTCCGCACCATCCATCCCCTCGCTCTCGTTGTGGGCCGCTGGACCCACTTTGGTTATAGATCGCTGAACTCTGGGGAGGCCATTCTGAGGCTTTGTTGGGCCTCGACACAGGATGCGAGCTCTCCCTTATTCCCCTCTGGGAAGGGAACGTAGGGGTTGAGAGTAGGCTAGGTGACAGGATAGGTTAGCCGAACAAGGACAGTATAGGCGGTTAGCGAACGATTTATAGTGGGGAAGTAAAAATAAAAACAACAAAAAAATAAGTTGGGGCTAAATTGGGGTTTGACAAATTAAGGGAGTGGGTATGTACAGTGACAGGCAAAGGCGATAGGTGGGAGGGAGACAGGTAGGTAGGTCCGAGCCCGCCTTCCAAGTGGCCAGCACCACCGCACTCCCTCCACCAACCTCCACTGAACGGCAAAGGCTGGCCAGCTTCATCGGCTGGCCGTGTTTTGCTTCAAGGCGGAGGCCGGCCAACTTCATCGGCAGCTGTTGTTTTGCTGCAAGGCCTGTGACATCGGCTGGCCGTGTTTTGCTTCAAGGCCTGTGCCGGCCACTTCATCTGCTGGCTGTTTTTCTTCAAGGCCTGTGCCGGCCAGTTCATCTGCCGGCTGTGTTTGCCTGCAGCGGCCTTCTTCTGCGGGCTGTGTTTGCCTGCTGCCTTTGCCATGCCATGCCCACTGCCCCTGTTCACCAGCCCCGTTCAATTTTTGCTTTGCCCCCCCTGTTCATTGCCATGTGCGCCAGGATCAAGGCAACAGTTTGCAAGCTGCGAGAACTGCCCTGTTGGCAGCTACAACACGGGCCTGCACTGGCGGCCCGTGCACCGTGTTTGTGTTCATCCATCCATCCGTTGTGTTCATTGCGTGTGCCACTTGAGCTGGCACGGAGACTACGTTTGTGCAGCCCATGCACCGTTGTGGTTCACTGCATTCAGTTCAAACCATTCATCCATCCATTCGTTGTGTTCATTGCGTGTGCCACTTGAGCTGGCACGGAGACTGCGTTTGTGCAGCCCATGCACCGTTGTGGTTCACTGCGTTCAGTTCAAACCATTCATCCATCCATCCGTTGTGTTCATTGCGTGTGCCACTTGAGCTGGCACGGAGACTACGTTGTGCAGCCCATGCACCGTTGTGGTTCACTGCATTCAGTTCAAAAATGGAAGGCCTTGGACTGCGTGTGAGCAGCCGGCCACGTTCCCTGTCACCTGCATTGTTTGAGCCAGAGACTGCATGTGAGCAGCCTGGCTCCCTGCTAACTGCTTTCTTTTTGCAGAGTTCATTGATCCTGGGCCATGGTTTAGTGTAAAATTTGTAAGTTAAGGTTAAGATGTACTGTAAATATGAGTGCGCCCTCGGCATGTTTGTCTTAGCGCCGGCAATTTTATTTTAGTCGTCCGTGTGAGTGAGTTTGTTTAGGTAGTTACTCAGCCCTCAGGTTATTTATTTTGGGGACACGAATACCATGAATGTCGCACTCAGGGATCCGTAGGTAAAATGTACTAGGGGAAAACTACACATGATGGCACACGAAAATTTGACGACTCGGGACGAGTCTGTAAAAAGGGGAGGGGGTAGTGTTGTGGTTGACGAAATTCACAAACCACCATTCAGGTCCCTTAGGTGAGATATCTCGGTAAGTATATGTGTAGTTAGGCCCAAACCCGTTGTCTAGAGGGAATAAATGTCATTCATGCGGGCTGCGACTCTTCAGGATAGCCGTTTTTCTTTTACTATCTTTATTTTGGACCAGCCGCCATTATTACCACCATCAACCACGTCTCAACAGCCATCACACAACAACCACCAACCACAACGCCGCTTCACAACAACCACCACCCACAACGCCGCTTCACAACAACCACCAACCATAACGCCGCTTCACAACAACCACCAACCACAACGCCGCTTCACAACAACCACCAACCACAACGCCGCTTCACAACAACAACCACCAACCACAACGCCGCTTCACAACAACAACCACCAACCACAACGCCGCTTCACCACAACCGCCACGACCTTTACCGTCACAACTCGCCACCGTCGCATCGCCACCACTCTCGCGCCACTTGTGGGCGCCGATACTGGACTCGTGTAGGGCGCGCACCGAGCAGCGTGTTCAAAAACATCACGGACTTTCCGCAGAAAACGGATCAAAAACGACTCACGCCCACTTTTGTTCCATCCAATCGGTGAGCGAGGGGCGATTTGGCCCCGCCTCCAGGGCGTTGGAGGGCAGTCGCTATAAGCAAATTCATGGATCAAAAAGCATTCACGCCCACTTTTCCTCGGGCCGATGGGGAGCCAGCAAGAGAGGTGAAGGGTCGGAGGCAGAGGGTCAAGGGTGAAAGAGCGAAGTCACGGGGCTTATAAAACGGCTGCGTTCGTCAGTCAAGTGGAGTTCAGTGGGAAGTTGAGAGTTCGAGTGTGCGGAGTTCAAGAGAGTCGTCGGTGGAGCTGGAAAGAAGTGGTACTAGTCGGAGTGAAGAGGACGGAGCTGTGGAGAGGTGACGGCGGTGAAGGCGGATGAGGGAGTGCTCGCGTCGGTGCCGGGAGCTGCCCAGGGATAGGCCAGTAACGCGACCGAGGTCGAGGAGGAGACGCTCGCCGCGGGACCCGAGACAGGGCAATGTCCTCCTTCCCCCGAGCATCAGCAACCCCCTCCTGTTTCCCCCCGCGCTGAGATAGTGCGACAAAGGGGGCCCCTTTTCCCACCCCCTACCAGACACTGTCCGCGAGGCCCGCGGAGTTGAGGCGCCACCGCCACTCTGCGTCACATCATCAGACGGGTAGGCCCAACACGGTCTCGGCCCCAGGCCCGCCTACCCCCCTCATCCTGGAGGGTGGTTCTCTTTTCTTTTGCGTTGGGAATATGTGTTGTCGGCGCCGTCTGTGAAGTGAAGTAAAATTGTATAAGTGTTGCCGTGTGCCCGGTAGTCGGATAGATCTGCATTGTTGCATTTGCTTTTTGTGTAATATTGCATTGTCTTCTTCTTTTACATGTGCTTTTGGTGGAATTGTATATGTGTGCTTTCCGTTCATCGCGAAATAAATCTGCTTATTGTTGAACTGTTTTCCCGCTTCGCTTCGTCATTTCTTTCATTGAATCTCCATCTTGCTTCACGTAAAGGGTTGGTCGTGGGCTAAAACGCCCGATAATTAATCGAACCGTCGAGGCCGACGAATAACACCGCTCGGTTATCCCGATAGTACGGAACGGGTCGCTTAAAGTGGCCCGTGTCCGAAGTCGACCTGCGGCGAGGTGCGATCGCCCGGTCTACCCTCCGTGTGGGTACTTAGGTAGGTCGAATTTGGCAAGCAACCCTATCCCACGCGGGGGCCGATTGGCACGATCGTGGTGAGACCGAAAGGTCCACCCGTGACTGGTTCCCGGCGTTAGTCCGAGAGGGTCACGACTGGATTGTCCGTCCGGTGGGCGACGTGCCGCGATTCGAGTTACGTGGCCGTCCGCACGCCGGCGGGCGCGAATCCGCAACAATATATTTATATATATATATATATATATATATATATATATATATATATATATATATATATATATATATATATATATATATATATATATATATATATATATATATATATATATATATATAGTAATGTTTTTTTCCTACGAATTAAATGTCATGATTCAACTGAAGATTTTGAAGATTATGAGAGTGATGACAGTTATGATACCGAGAGTTTGTGTTCAAACGATAGTTGTGAAAGTAGTTTTATAGATGATTATCACTGGGGAACAAAGTTTTTGTTGCATTGATACCAGCACTTGATCTTATCTAATTTGAGTGTGCTGAATTCAAATCTGAAGTTAGTTAACCTCCGCCATCTTCGAAGATGGATGGAGGTTACTGTTTTCACCCCTTTCTGTTTGTTTGTTTGTTTGTTTGTTTGTTTGTGAACAGTGTTACGGAAAAACTCCTCGATGGATTTTGACGAAACTTGGTGGGGGGGTAGGTATGGTCCAAGAATCATGTCATTAAATTTTGGACTTGGTCCCCCCCCCCCCTAAAAAAAAAATGTTAGAGAAAAAAATTTTTTTTTTTGCATTTCTACATGTTTTAAGTGATTTCCAACCTCCCCCCCCAATTTTTTTTTTTACCCCCGCCCCCCAAAAAATAGAGAATTTTTTTGCATTTCTACATGTTTTAAATGATTTCCAACCCCCCAAAAAAAATTGTTACCCCCCCAAAAATAGAATTTTTCTTTTTTGCATTTCTACATGTTTTAAGTGATATCCACCCCCCCAAAAAAAAATTGTTACCCCCCCCAAAAAAAAATTTGTTAGAGAAAAAAATTTTTTTGCATTTATACTTATTTTAAGTGCTTTCCAACCCCCCCCAAAAAATAGTTTAAGAAAAAAATTTCTTTTGCATTTTTACATGTTTTAAGTGATTTCCAACCCCCCCCCCCCAAAAAAAATGTTGGATAAAAGAACGTCAACAGTGCTGACAGAGTTGTAATCATATTTAATGAATAAGATATAAGGTTCACTTGAGTGACCCAGCAGTATTGGCGGCGGAGGTTTGCACTCTCCCGAGTGCTCCCCCTCCAGTTTATCTCTGTAAGCTCTAGATTTTTGCAATCCACCATTATCAACATTTATTTGGTAAGTCACAATTTTTATTAAAAGCAAATTTATATTAAACGTATATTTTGCAATTCAACATTTTCAACATTTATTTGGTAAGTTACAATTTGAAATAAAAGCAAATTTAAATTAATATATATTTTGACATTAAGACGATAGGTTATTCAGAATAAATGATAAGGATAGAATGCAAAGTTCAAATAGGTCCTATTCCAGCAAGAATTTGCGCTTGTCGCTCTTGCGTTTGTGGACTTCCACAGAGCAATCTCATTTGATGCTCCATCAGTAGTCTGCCATCATATTTTTGTCCCATCACCCTTGGTAGCGCTCTTCCATCGTCATGAGGTCCTGATGGAAGCACTCTCCCTGTTCCTCACTTACAGCCCAAAGGTTCTCAGGAAATTGATCAAGGTGACTATTCAGGAAATGGAGCTTGAGACCCATGTTGCACCCAAGATCGCGAAAAGCCAACAGCATTCTAGTAACCAGAAACTCATAGTTATCTGCCTTTTTGTTACCAAGAAAGTTTTGTATAACTACGATGAAAGACAGCCACGCCGTCTTCTCCTTGTCATTCATCTTCCTTACAAATTCCTCATCACGTACAAGGGCACGAATTTGAGGTCCATCGAACACACCTGCTTTGATCTTCTTTGAAAGACAAAGCAGGAAAAGCAGAAACTATATGTTTAAAACATTCACCATCAGTACTCAATGCCTTCACGAACTGTTTCATCAAGCCTTTCTGTTGACCAAGGAGAATGTTGATCATTTTCAGGTCCACACAAATGATCCAGTTGTGCTCGTGATATTTGAGTGAGTCAATGACTATTTTTATGTCATTATGTTCTTCTCGCAAATGCACTGAGTCACCAACTGGAACCGCTCTATAAACATTGCTATTGTGCAAGAGCATACACTTGAGGCTGTGCTTAGAGGTATCCAGAAATAATCGCCATTGTGTTGGATTATATGAAGTAACACCTAATTGCCTGAGAAGACCTGGGATATCGTGGCAGTAAACAAACTGCTCGTCTTCTGAGAAAAAAGCGACAAAGATCTGGTCCCACTTTCAGAAATATGAAACATTTACAGAGTGGTCAAGTAGATTTTTTTTTCTTGCTGCCTGGAGACTAATACCTCAGCTGCTTTCTTGGAGAGCCCCAAATCATGCACTAAGTCATTCAATTCTGGTAAGGCTAAACTGCTGAGGGGCTGATGACTGTTTGCTATCAGATAAGGAGGCTTCGGATTCTGAAACCATTTCTTGAAACCCGTCATCATGACCCTCGTGCTCTTGCTGATCATGTTCACTGCCTTCATCTTCAGATAAGACAAAACCATTAAAGACTGGAACAGGGAGTTCCTCAGAGTGCGGAGTAGGTCGAATTGCTGAGGGAATACAGGGATAGGAGATCTTTTGCCAGTTTTTCTTGACGACACACTTTGTGTTGACCAGGCAAAAATAGCAGTCAGTTACGTGGTCCTTGGGTTCTCGTCAATCCATGGGAACTCCAAAAGGCAGACCCTTTCGTTTTCCTTTTGTCCAGTCACGAAGCATTTCCTCACAATTATGACATACAATATGAGGAGCCCATTTCATGTCTTGGTCGCCAAGGGGAACATCAAAATAGGCTTTATAGGCACGCCTTACAAACGATGTTATATTGCGCTTTTGACGAAGTAGTGTGTTTGTTTCAGATCTGATCATGGCTTCTTCAATAAGACATAAATGTGTAAATAATCCTGATGCATTCTGTTATGTGTGTGGACACATAACAGAATGCATCAGGATTATTTACACATTTATGTCTTATTGAAGAAGCCATGATCAGATCTGAAACAAAGAAAAACATAAAGTTAAAGAATAAATAACAATAAAGAAAATTGATGTCAAACAAGTGAATCCTTCATTACAGCACGTGTGGTGAATCAAATAAGTACACTAATGTTAAAATATGCAATTTATGCTTTTTCAGTTAAAAAACAATTAAAAAGCGTACTTAATATTTGAAATGTAAAAATCTTGTTATTATTGTGATAAGCACCTTTATATATAACAGAAGGAATGAAATCATTCGATACAGCGTGGCGGGAGGCCGCAAAAGAATGATTGTAAGTAAATTTCAACGACTAATGCATGATGAAACACTTGTTTATAGCTGATATTAAAGAGAATGATGGCAGAAGAAGAACTTAGCCTGGAATCCTCGTGCATAACACCGCCCACACAACACACGTGGTGTCCTTTGACCAATCAGGAGCAATGCAGTTACAGAATCGTTTCCTTCAGCTCGATTGGTCTTGTCCTGCACGTGATGTTTTCGGGGTTTTTTTTCGTTCTTGTTGAATCTGAGGAGATTATTTTTTCGTTCTTGTTGAATCTGAGGAGATTATTTTTTCGTTCTTGTTCTAAGTAAATTTCAACTACTAATGCATGACGAAACACTTGTTTATGGCTAATATTAAAGAGAATGATGGCATAAGAAGAACTTAGCTTTCTGTGTTCGGCGCGAAATCCCATGGCAGACGAAGATGACGTCTTTTGTTCGTTCGTTCGTACATGAGGGGAGCGTTTCTTCGTTTTTTTTCTGTCAAGCAATAAATTATATGGTTTTCACATATATAACACATTAGTTTCACAAATTTCCATTGAAATACTCGGGTATTTCCGTCAATTGTCGCCATTTCCGTCGAGGTTACGCACTGCATCTACCGGACGGCCGTCATTGGCTGTCTTGAGGCACGTGGGGGGGCGGGGGGACACCGGACCCACCGGACCCACCGGAGACGTGGTAGACGACGCCGGGGACATTTCAAACTCGGTGCAATTGTATACAACGCACGCGCTGTAATAAATCGTGAGCAAATCGTTAGCAGCAAAACGAATACGGTCTATAGTTATTTAGCAGTTTAAGCATCGAATGTTTCCTCTAAAGTCCGAAATCGCACCCCTAGTTCTCAAGATATCCCGAGTGCAAATAGCAATGGGTGTCCTTTTTTGCGCAAATCGCAAGTTTCAAATTGCATGAAAACTAGAGTATGTAGAGGAAAACCGATTTCAGATTTGAAATCAGCGTTGAAAAAATAAATAGAATAAGTTGAAAAATCTCATGCAACAGATAAGAAGAAAAAATTTGTTCCCCAGTGTTATGAAAGTACTGAAGATGAATTTTACTTTAAGCAAAGTTTTACTTTATAAATATGAATAGTTAACTAGATTTTGAGCCTCTTGAATTTCCTGATTCTCCACATGATAAATTTGAGAATTGTCCTGCGTGTGAAAGACAGGGATTAAACAAAGAGTCAAAAGCTTATAAACAATGTATATTCTGTGATTATCTTCTAATTAATGATAATAAAAAATATAAAAAGAAATATAATTCTTTTAAATTTATACCAAATATAAAATTACTTTGCAAGATTGATTCAAGAAATGAATGTAAAGTATGAGGGTGACAACCCACCTTTCCTTACAATGGAAGAAACTGAACGTATTCGAGAAATGTTCAAAGGATTGTTGTTATATATTATTCACGATTGTCATTTTCAGGGAAATATCAACACAAGATATTGTATAAATAAAATAATGGATTATCTTGAATTTAAACCCGAACTTAGGATAAAATATGGAATTTATAAAAATGCCAATAATAAATTAAATAACCTGTTTTCCAAATATATAAATGAATGATTTTTTACCCATTTGGGAAAATAAGATAAAATTTAACAACCATACAAATCTTCCAAATTCATTAAGATGTCTCATAGTTGGTTCAAGCGGGTGTGGAAAAACATGCTTACTTTGAAAGATGCTCCTTATTCCCAACTTTTTGGATTATGATAATTTAATAATTTTCACAAAGTCGAGTTTTCAACCTGAGTATCAACTACTCTCACAAGGTTTTAATGCTGGTCTTCAAAAAGAAGATATAATTGGTTTATTTAAACTTCAAAACAAACTAAATGATTACAACATTGAAGATATAATACAGCTATTTTGTGATACACAGAGATATAAAAAGAAATCAAAACTGATAACTTGTATTCTTAGTGATAATACGGATGATATACCTTCTCCCCAAGATTTGGACAAATCAAAAAAACAACCTCGTTATCTTTGATGATTGTGTTAATTAGAGAAACAAAATGGTAATGGATAGCTACGACACAAGAGGGAGACATTCTTCTTGTAATTGTATTTATCTCGGTCAATCATACTTTCAACTCCCTCGTCGCTCAATAACAAACAATGCTATTACTTTTATTTTATTCAAGTTAAATTCAATTGATATAAACAATTTTTGGAGAGACAATTGTTCTACATTATGTAGTAAAAAGGAATTTCGGGATTATCTGAAGCGCACAACTGAAAAATATAAATATATTGTTGTGAAACAAGGTGAGATATTAAGGGATATATTTTTACAGCGCGTGCGCTGTATACAATTGCACCAAGTTTGAAATGTCCCCGGCGTCGTCTACCACGTCTCCGGTGGGTCCGTTGTCCCTCCCCCCCCCCCACGTGCCTCAAGACAGCCAATGTCGGCCGTCCGGTAGATGCAGTGCGTAACCTCGACAGAAATGGCGACAATTGACGGAAATACCCCAGTATTTCAATGGAAATTTGTGAAACTAATGTGTTGTATATGTGAAAAACATTTAATTTATTGCTTGACGGAAAAAAATGAAGAAACGCTCCCCTCATGTACGAACGAACGAACGAAAGACGTCATTTCCGTCCACCATGGCATTTCACGCCGAACGCAGAAAGCTAAGTTCTTCTTATGCCATCATTCTCTGTAATATTAGCCATAAACAAGTGTTTCGTCATGCATTAGTAGTTGAAATTTACTTAGAACAAGAATGAAAAAATGATCTCCTCAGATTCAACAAGAACGAAAAATAAAACCGAAAACATCACGTGCAGGACAAAACCAATCGAGCTGAAGGAAACGATACTGTAACTGCACTGCTCCTGATTGGTCAAAGGACACCACGTGTGTTGTGAGGGCGGTGTTATGCACGAGGATTCCAGGCTAAGTTCTTCTTATGCCATCATTCTCTTTAATATTTTCCATAAACAAGTGTTTCGTCATGCATTAGTAGTTGAAATTTACTTACAATCATTCTTTTGTGGCCTCCTGCCACGCTGTATTGAACGATTTCATTCCTTCTGTTATATATAAAAGGTGCTTATCACAGTAATAACAAGATTTTTACATTTCAAATATTAAGTACGTTTTTTTAATTGTTTTTCAACTGAAAAAGCATAAATTGCATATTTTAACATTAGTGTACTCATTTGATTCACCACACGTGCTGTATTGAAGGATTTCACTTGTTTATTTTATAAACAATTGCATATATAAATGACAACTGTTATTATAAATCTTGTGGGTAAATCTGCTTCTGGAAAAAAAACTTTCATAAATCAAGGTTCTTATATAGTACAAATGAGAATATTGTAAGTTTTCTTTAAAAGCACCATGTAGTTCATATTGTATCAACAACAACTGGAGCAATAAGACCTGGAGAAGTAGAAGGTGAAGATTATTACTATATTTCAGAAGAGGAACATATGCGATTGAGGAATGAAGGTCAAATATTTGAGGAGGTATCTCTTGGTACAACAAAATATTCACATTGTAAGAGTGAGTTAAAGAAACTAAAATCTGGTGGTCTTTGGATATTAGAAACTAATGCAGAAGGAATGCGACAAATTATAAAACATCTGAGTGGTCATGAGGTTAAGATTTTATCATTCGGTTTTGATGTTGATGAATAAACTCAACGCAAACGTATGAAAGCAGATATACAGGTATTAGTGAAGAAGAAATTACAACTCATATTAATGTTGATAAAGAACGGGGCGTAGTTGCGTGCGCCTGTAATCCGGATACTCAGAGGCTTGAGTTGGAGGATCGCTTGAGGACGGGAGCTTTGCGCTGGGCTGTGCTATGAGAGAGTGTAGGGCAGCCCGGAATCATGGCGAAACCCAATCCTTATCCCTGTGTCGTAAGAGGCGACCAGGGTTGCGTCAGGAAGGGCATCCGGCGTAAAACCTATGCCAAATCAGTATGCTTATCATAACGGATGATCCGCTGTGGCGACCCCTAACGGGAGCAGCCGAAAGACGAACAACAACAACATTAATGTTAATAAAGAATTCGATGAAATATTTAAAGAAAAGGATTTATTTGAACACATCTACTGAAATGATGAAGAAAAGGGAAATTTCCCTGTTGACCTTTAGAATTCAGTGAATGATATTTTCCAATAAAGAAATGGATGCGAAAGAAAGAGCAAGAAGATTTAAGGAGCATCAAGAGTTGGTTTCAAAAGTTGTAAAACAACAGGAACACATAAAGAAGAAATGCAGACAGAAAGGAACGGGTGAAAAAGGATTTGAAAGGAAACAAGATAAAAAAAATTTAATCACTTTTAAAAACTTCCCAAGAAAAAAATTATAGATGTTTCCACAGTTCCCACAATAGAATATACGCCGAAAAAACTTCAACTGTTAAAGATTTCAGTCAAATGATGGAGGAAGAATTAGAGCATATAGGATAATTAGAATATGATGATGAAGGATTATTTCAACAAGTGAAAGAGATAAATCAACCACCTGATTATATTGCGAATGCTCTTCAAAACAATGAATATTCAGTTGATTCAAAAAGCATAGCAGGTCTCATTCCAACAGAACAACCAGCAATATTCTATCTTACTTAAGAAAAGGTATTGAAATTTAATGATGAATTAAGGTTCTTGAGTTCTGCTCAACCCCCTGCTAAATTAACCCCCAGATTAATGTTTCTTCTCACAAAAGATGGAAGACAAGGTTCAACTGTGAGGGATGAATCAAAGTATTTTGATAAACCATTGGATATGAAAAATAATGATGATAGAGTATATATTGATCTGCTGGACTCTCTTAATTATAGAGTTAGTGTCTCTGGTAAAAGTAGGAGGAATGAGAAGGAGAAACACATTATTCAGGCTTTAAGTAGGCTTGGTTCAGGTGTTAGTTTTCATCCAAATGACCCATCACAATTAGTTAATGGACTGTTATTGCTGTTAGGTAGTAAGAAGGCTGGAAATAATTGTATTAATGAAGCATCAGCCATTTTAGACCAGTTGATGAACATTAAAATAATTAATAAATGTCAATACAAAGACATTTTATCGCGTATTAAATAAGATGAGAAGCACAATCCTTAGTTTTAATTTCACAACAAACGACCACACATCTTCATTCCCATACCCAATACAACTTGATACAACAAAAGAATATGAGGGGCCTTTATTGTCCATGGAAACTTATAATACCTTATTTAATATCACTGAGAAAAATGACAAGTTTAGTTATAATCCGGGAAGTGGAAACAAAATGATAACGGTTTCACCCGGAGCATATGAGATTTCTCAAATATCTTCCGAAATTGCTTGTCTTATGAAAGAACAGGGTGATGAACCAAAAATATTGTTATAGATTTTCAAAATCAACGATTAAACTTAAAAATAACAACAAGGTTGATTTCACAATTGATAATTAATTTAGAGAGTTATTGGGTTTCTCCTCAAAAAAGATTGAAACTAATGGGACATTTTACAGAGATAGTCATTCAAATATCGTCAGGCATAAATTCGGTATTAATTCACTGTGATTTGATTGATGGCGCTTATAATGATGGAATAAGAACAAATACAATATTTTCATTCAGCGCATACTCAACACCAATTGGTTATAAATTCAATATGGAACCCAAAAATCTGGTTTATCTACCTGTGTCAGGAAAAACCATATACAGAGTAAATTTTAGGATAACCAACAAAGATAATCACATGATTTTTTTAATGGAGAAATTATATCAATCAGAATTCACCGACGTAAAGTTTTCCAATAAATAAATATGATGGGTATTGTGAGGAAACACAAGTTGGGAAAATATAAAATAATTACAGGGGATGGGATGTTACTTTCCCCATACTACAAGGGTGAAGGTATGTATCTTGTTCGAGGATACTATAAACCTAAGAGGCAAAGGGGTGTCGGACATCAATTTAGAATAAAAAGGAGATGGGATAATTGATACTCGAATGGGTATCGGTTCAACTATTCTTAAACATGAAGACCTAATTGGTTCAACTGCTTCTGCTGTGGGAAATGTAGTGGGTGCTATAAAGAGGATAAAAGATGCCCAAAAGGAATCTCATAAATTACAAGCAATAAAATTAATTAAGAAAGGCAAAACTCAGTTGTCTCCCCAAGAACGACAGAAAATAATTCAAATACTTGGGTCAGGGCTTCAAAAGTTTTAAAATCTTTTTTCTTAAATGAATACAAGTATGGAAGCAATTGATAGTATCTCTGATTTGGATGATACCATTGTCATCTCAAACTCGACTAAAAAAGAAGACAACTTCAAGGTAACTGCAATAACTGGAACAGACTGGAATGCAAATGGAACAAAAAGTTTTGAAATAAATAATCAACAAACTTATTTGAATCGAGCCAAAAGTTTATTGTTGTGTAAATTTACATTCACTTCGGCTGCGACTAACACAAATGCTACACTCGTAAATGATTTCTTCTGGAAAATGTTTGATGGTGTTCGTTTGTACATTGGAACACAAGAAGTTGAAGCGGTTGATTATGTCTCTGCTCCATCTGAAATGATGAAATTTACACGATATTCCTTTTGTGATAGAATGAGAAAAGGAGCTGTTGAAGGTTTTATTCCTGATATGGCAACGGGAACAAACACAGACCCTGGATATAGTCAAAGGAAAGGAATGTATAATGATGATACAAAAGCAGGTAATAGTTTTACTGTGGCAGTTCCTCTTCAAGGTATATTTGGATTTTGTGATCATGATAAAGTTCTGCATGGTCTTAAAATTAGATTTCAACTTTAAAGGAATGATAATGAAAATAGATTGCTTTTTTGTGTGGCTTATGCTTTTGCTGCTGAGAATAAATTTTTTATTGATGAAATTAGTTGGTATATTTGTGAATATACTCCTCATCTTAAAACAGAAGAGATGTTGATTAGAAGAATTAACTCAAAGAAGCCACTCAATGTATCACACCTTAAAAGATGCCAACACGTGAAACTGAACCAAACCACTTACACGTGGAATTTGGGTGTTCTGGAAGGAAAGCCACTATATCTGTGGCTCATTTTTTAAAAACCAGATGATGATACTGCTACTGATAAGAATAATGCATTGAGTGATAATGCTAAGGTGAAAGAACTTCGCGTTTCTCGAGATGGAACATTTTATCCACGAGATAGATTGTAAATTAATTTGGAAAAAAATGATTGTGCTGAAGCATACAAGTCTTCCCAAAAGGTGTGTGAAAGCAATGGAAATAAAGAACCCATTTTGGATATGACAGCATTTAAAAGTCTTTATACAATCTATGCGATTGACCTGAGCGCTCAAAAGGAAACAATAAAGTCAATCGAGTGGATACTTCCCTATACATTGAAAGAGGAGAGAGAGTGAAGAAGTTGATACGTATTGTTTGCTTTTGGAAGAAACAGAATTTCAGATTAATACAGATAATGGTGTTGTGATTAGTCTGACTTTTTTGATAAATAAATGACTTGTAAAGTGCCAACTGGGATATATGTTAATCAAATGAATCTTCATAAACTATCATCTTGTATTCAAAATCAAAAACCTTGTATGATTAACATTAGTACAATTCAGAGAAAAGGAGCAGTAAGAATTAATATTTTGCTCACAAGAGAACAGGTGAAAATCTTGAACGATACTGGCTCACTTAAAATTAAAATGTCAAAACCAATGTTGAAGAAATATTCAATAAGAGAGTCGAGTGGAGGATTTCTCCCATTGCTAATTCCTTTATTTGCTGGTTTAAGTGCGGCTGTAGCATTGACGGGTGGTATTTCAGCAGCGGTGAAAACTACCAACGTAAGGAAGGCTCAACTCCTGGCTCAAAAATAATTGGAAAGACATAACAAAGAGTTGGAGAAACAAATTTGTGGAAGTGGTGTAATTGTAGATTTTGCTGAAAAACTTGAAAGTCTGCCTGATAAAGCGAGATTGTTAGTTGGAGATATGCTTTCTTCTATCGCACAAGCAGGTGTAAAATTAACTAAATGGGGTAATGGATTATATTTTTCTAATAAATAAATGAGCATTGATAAGTGGTTTAAAGAATTTGGAAAGAATACAACATCAAAATTAGAACTTATCAAATATTGTAAGAAATTTAAAATTCATAATGTGGTTATTTGTATGAGAGATGAATTAACAAACATGTCTAAACATACAAAGAATATTATTATGAACTTAGAAGATATTAATGGGAACGGTTCTCATTGGGTTTGTATTTTTAATGGTCAAGACAAATATTATTATCCCGCCCCCTTCCGGATGGAGGGAGCGAGATATTTTAATCTTCAGGTTTGTTACTTACGAAATCTAAAGATTTCGCAAGTATATTGATGACTTCTGTCATACTTTTGTCATACTTCTGTCATACAGCTTACTTTGATAGTTTTGGTCTTCCACCACCTGTTGAAGTGATAATTTTTTTACAGAATGGTGTTTATCAAACATTTCAAGTCCAAGAATTAAATTCCAAGTGTTGTGGTCAATTATGTCTGTATGTGTTATTTCAACTCGACCAAAATAAATTTTTTAATGACATTTTTAATCTAATATAAATGACTTATGTTGGTAAAGATGGTTCTATCTTTGGTGTATCCCAAGAACTGAATATTGATTTATCAAATTATTACACAAAGGCAAAGGCTGAACGACAGAAATACAGTATAACAAAAAATATTAATATGAAAGATGCTTATAAATTAAAAATTTATCCAAGCTCAACTGACGCGAATGACTTGGTGAGATTAAGTGATTTATCACAATATATATCCTTAAATAAAACAGCTGTGTATTCCAAAGATACAGAAGTGTTGATTTTATCTCCAGGTCATACAGAATTCACAGTTCCAATTAAAATAAAATTTTATAAAGAAGGGCGCATCGTTTGTATGAGAATAGAACAATTGGGATATAATATGAATTCTTTAGGGTATAATTGGTCATTTAAAATTGACCTAAAAGACCTGGAACAATTAAATTAGTCTCGTAAGGAAGAATATTATCCACTTGGTGCCGAGAATGAGTTTTGTGGAAGCACGATTCGCAAACAACAAATAAAGAATTTAATAAGGGTAAAATCAATCATGATTTTGCCATAGTTTATATCATGAAAACACAAAGAACAGGATTATATATAATAAGTAAGGAAATACAAATGATTTAACTATGGGAAGATGGGGAGGTGTTTCCTGTCATTATATTATTCTGTCATATATTTCTAATACATAAATGACAGCAAGAAGGCTTCAAGAAAATTATCATTTCTATGTCCAAGCATACCTTCAAGAAAAGGGTATTCGGTATTTTAATAAATATGTTCTACAACATAAGAATGAGGTATTTTGAATAAAAGATTGGCTTTATACTGATGTTAAGGCCCAGTCACACCTTGACGTTTTCGCCAATGTATGCCGATTTTTGAAATTTTTTTCTAAAACGCTGGCACACGTTGAATACGTTATGGGTAAGTTTTGATAACATTGAGAGCACGCTGAAAAACACTGCCATACGTCGTTGTACGCTGGCTTTAAACGTTGTACTTTTCGGTTGTCCTCAAATTTTTGCATGCTTGAAATTTCACGACGTATGCCGGCGTATGACTCACACGTTCCGCTATGCTGGCCACAAGTTGTATGCACGGTCTGCGATCGTTGACAGACGTCAACACATGCTACTTGTAAGTTAATCATAAGTTGAGACACGCCGAGGTAATGCTTAGCGTACCCGAAACTTATTTCTAACCTATGATTAACGTGTTGTTGGCACGTTACGCGATCGTTGCCACACGTCGACAGACGTTACTTTTAAGTTACTCATAGGCTGAAAGATGTCGGTATAATGGATCGTCCTTGCGTCAGCGTCCACGGCCACGGCCAGGACACTTATTTGCAGCATTCTTCAAACTTTTCTTCGGCATGACGAGGATTTTCACACTTCGATGTCTAGCTTGGCTATGATTCCAATTGTCCATCGGCAGCGTCTATTTAAAATAGTCGAGTTTGAGCGTTTTAACACGTTCAGAAGAAACGCTTCAAATTTCCAAACCCCAGCGTCAAAAAACAAAGGCGAGTGACAGCAATTTAAATCGTTCATTGCAAACAATGAAAATAGTTGAGTGGTACCGTTTAAAAGTCGTTGAGTGTAAAAAAAAAATCCAATTGTTGAGCGCAAGCGTCTACTTTCAATAGTGGAGTTTGAGCGATTTAGCACGTTCAATAGAAACGATTAAAATTTCCGAGTGCCAGCGTCATAAAACAAAGGCGAGTGACAGCAATTTAAATCGTTCATTGTAAACAATGAAAATAGCTGAGTGATACCGTTTAAAAGTCGTTGAGTGTAAAAAAAAAAATCCAATTGTTGAGCACAAGCGTCTACTTTCAATCGTGGAGATGCAGCCATTTAAATCGTTGAGTGACAGCCTATGAATAGCAAACCCCACATCACCGGCAAAGATAAACTGCCGCACGATATGGATAAGTTAGGCTATCGTTGGGCATAGTTTGTGAACGCCGGCTACACGATAATTATTCTTTGGTATACCGTATCTATAAGTTATCGAAGCGCTCTATGCACATTATTAGTTCATTGTGCATTTGTCCAACCCGTTATGAATAGACCAAAATCGTAAAAACAAGCCATAGCTCATTGTTGAAAAAGCCCCATAAAAAATTAGCCGCAAAGAACTTCGAACAATGGTGCAAAGATGTCTCCTACCCGTGGACACGTGGACGCAAGGAGGACCCAGGTCGAAAAACCAGTTAAAACCAGTACACATTTTCAACTGGTCTCTATTGGTTCTAATTGGTCTTTAACTGGTCTCTATTGGTTTCAACTGGTACCAGTTAAATTCAGTCAGAATTCCAATTTCCCAGTTGAAAAAACCAGTAGCTCATATTTGTACCAGTTAAAGTCTTACTGGTTCCAGTTGATACCAGTTGCAATGTACTGGTCCCAGTTGATACCAGTTGCAATGTACTGGTCCCAGTTGATACCAGTTGCAATGTACTGGTCTCCCAGTTGATACCAGTTACAATGTACTGGTCCCAGTTGATACCAGTTAGTTAAATACATGTATTTCAACTGGTAATATATCACTCTATTCCAATTTCCATATTAAAACCAGTAAGAAACCAACTGGCTTTACTGGTACCAGTTGGCTACTGGTTTTCAACTGGTACCAGTTGACCAGTAAGCTACTGGTCTTTACTGGTTTTTTGACCTGGGGATCCATCATCACCCACACCCTCCCCCTCACACTCACCTACTACTGCCAACATGAACAAACTACTACTAATACGAATACTGATACTGATACTGTTAATGCTGACATGGACATCGACTCAAAAAGGACTCGAAAACACTGTTGGGTTCCCCTTTTATGAACACCATTTTTATATACCAATTCCCAAAATCGTTGGGAACACGTCTTTATTTGGCAGTTGTAAGTTAGAAACACGTTCATTTATTTTTTTGTCGACCGGAAGACGTCATTGGAATACGTCTACATATGTCAATGTGTGTTGGGACTACGTAAAGAATTGGTTCAAAGCACATCAAACATAAGTTAGAAATAAGTTTCGCGTAAAAAAGACATTACCGCGACGTGTTTCGACTTATGAGTAGCTTAAAAGTAGCCTTTGTGGACGTGTGTAAGCGTCCGCATATCGTGTGTACAACTTATCCCCATCGCATGCGGAACGTGTGTCATACGCCAAGTACGTCATAAAATTTTGAACATGTTCAAAATTTCTTGACGTACTCTACTTACTACGACGTATGATAGCGTACTTTAGCGTTCTACTCACGTAATACCAAACTTCTCATACCGTATTTGACGTGCCCCAACGTTTTAGACACATTTTTCTTTGGTCGGCATACGCTGGCAAGATCGCCAAGGTGTGACTGCGATGTTGACACTTCCATTTCTACGGCAGTTATGATTCAAATCGTTGTGCATCAGCCTTTTAATAGGCTACGTCACGACATCGTCGGCGATGCGTGCAATGCGCTATGCCTAAGTTAGACTATCATTGGGCATTGGTTGTGTAGGCCGACAACAGGTTCAGCATTCGTTGGTATAAGTTATCTACAACACAACGAAATGTTCTGTGTCCATTACTAATGCGTTATACATAAGACCAAGTCGCTATGAATACGTCCGAATCTTTAAAAAAAAACATCAAAAGTTCAACGTAAGCCAGCGTTTTACATACATTTTAATACGTTGCCATCGCTGGCTAAAACGTCAAGGTGTGACTGGGCCTTTAATAAACCAACAACTTTGGATTTAATTAAAATGTTAAATAATGAAAAAAATTTAAAGTTAAGAAAACGCTCGGCTCTTTTAGAAATCCAGAGGAAATTTTATTTTGGATACAGGAATAACAAGAAATCCTGATGAATATATGTATGATATTCTATGGGGTGAAAGTGATTCAACGATAGTAAGGGATGAGGAAGGAGTTGAAGAAACTGAGATGAGAGAGAGGGAGAAAAGAGAGAAGGAGGAGAGGGAGAAAAGAGAGAAGGAGGAGAGGGAGAAGAGAGAGAAGGAGGAGAAGGAGAAGAGAGAAGAACTGCCAAAAAGGCAGTCCTACGGTCCTTTTATAGGCGACCTGTGTACACAGAGCCTCAAGCACGACTTCAGCCAAATTCAGCTTGCCTATTGGCGCATCGCTGCACGCAACCTCCAACCATCAATTATTGCGGTCATTCTCTCCTGACTATTGAATGAGATGCAACTCTCAATTAACACAGGCCTGGCTTACGGCGCCATGTTAGGGACACTGGATGAATGCCAGAAAGCAGCCATTTGCCGGAACAACTGAGGGAAAACATGAAGCACTCACAAAAGGTGGTCTATTCTGAACATGCATTTATGGAAATAACTGTCTGAAGACCTGGATGTTGTGTGTATTACTTGGATCCAATTCTGAAATCCACAACTATGTATATATATATATATATATATATATATATATATATATATATATATATATATATATATATATATATATATATATATATATATATATATATATATATATACATATATATATATATATATATATATATATATATATATATATATATACATATATATATATATACATATATATATATATATATATATATATATATATATATATATATATATATATACATATATATATATACATATATATATATATATATATATATATATATATATATATATATATATATATATATATATATATATATATATATACATATGCACACATACACAAACACATACATATTCAGTGTATACATACGTGGATATATACATATGCGGTACATGGTACAGTATATGCTATAGCCCCACTTGATGCTCATCATTTGGAGAATAGAGCATGAACAAACCCTATATGTTGGACTCTCTTAGATGGTGAATGGGGGGGGGGTGGATAATGCTCTCCAATTGTGCTGCTGATTGCTGAGACAAAGCTACGTCATATGGCAACCAGAGTGCCCTGGTAAATTACATCACTTTCTCCAAGGTCAAATATGGAATATCTCGTCCCGATCACACATGCATGCACAGAGAGGGTTAAGGTATTTTTTTAGTCTGTCTGCCTGTCCAGCAGTCAAACAAAACTGAAAATCATTCCGAACATGAAACAAACTGTTTTTTAGGGTTGTCATAAAGGACACAAACAACAGGCACAAATAACATGTAATTAATGGGTTAAATAAGTTGGTGTAAAAGCTGCTGCATCAACGACAGTAAACTTTTGAAAAAAACATTTTTCTACGACCTTTAAAATCTTAATTTTATTTCAATTGAATTATACACTTGAACATTGCAGAACACAAACTGCCTTTTTGGCATCTTCAAAACCTTTCCATTTAGCAGTACATAAAAAAAAAACATATCCATGCCTTGAGGACAGAGTAACGATGAGAATTAACATTCACACCATCTCATGCTCTGAGGGTGGAGCAACTGTGTGATATTCTGCATTTAGACAAATATGGCACTGCCTAGCACCATTTGTTTCGTGCATATTTTTCTCAAAAATTTCAAAATCGTCATTTTAGCATAAAGGACTTGGGAGAAAGTTTATAATTGTGCAAACGCATGGATAAACCTCGATGGTGACAAAAAATGTATCTCAGCAAAGCATCGTCAGTTCTGGACTTTTCCGTTCAACCCATCAGCTTTGTATGTTTTTTCATCGTGCCTGTTATGCAAGGTTCATGAACAAAACAAACATTTGTCGTGGTCGGAGACACAAAGCAAGAGTTTAAAAGACTCTTTCCATGTCTGTTTTTCTGAAGACTGCTTGGGGTAAGGTGTTCTTTGAACTCTCGAGTTTCATATGAGTTAAAAATACATTTTTCACACGAGTTACAAACAAAATTTTTGCACGTGTTCGAAAGATTAACATACCTGAGAAAGGTGGGATGACAAGCAGTGAAATTCCAACACCAAAATACATCATGCCAATAGCTTTGGGTGAATCTTTTGCACCGACCAGTTTTGAAGCTATGAATGGCATCAACGACATGAACACGCCATTGCAGTAGCCAATAGGAATGGCACATGCCATCATGAGACTGTATGTGTTGGTAGCTGCCAGAAGAAGCACAGACACCCCATAGAGAGCAGCCATCGGAGCAAAGGTGTGCACTTGGAAAGGGCGGATCCATCTGTTAGAGTGGGGTTTGGAAGATTTCATAACAAATTTATATATTTATTTACAGTGATCTAAGGCTTATTGAGAACCTTCTAAACATATAACATGTAGAACATATCACGATACAATTAGAAATGAACAGGATAGAACAAACATTAGAAATATATGTGGAAAAAGTACAGGCCCAGACCAGGAATCAACCCAGTTCCTCTGGCCTGGCAAACCATACCAGTGCTCTGCCATCTGAGCTGTCTGGGCGACTCACCGGCTGAGCAACGCAATTCTTCCACATATAGAAACGCCATTTTCTATAATGGCATTTCTCTATGTTGAGTTGCAGTGTTGTTGCAGCGCCAATAAGTGACTTTCGAAATGTCATATGAATGCTCATAAGGCCTTTCGCACATGCGCTGTGTGTGCATTTTCAGTGACTCGGTTAACAAGGCTAGCAAGGCATTTCAGTGACTTGGTCAAAGGTTCTAGGGGTCTAGAGGGAGCCTTGCCGATCTGTCAAAGTCATTGTTGGATTTACAGTGACTTCCTGAACTAGTTTCCCACTTGCCAGGCAGCTGAGTTTGGATGGGAGACCTGATTTGGGTTGAGTCTGGGTGGTATGATACATCTTCCGCTTTTTAATGATGGATTTCACTGAACTCTAAGGGATAATGAGTGACTGAAATCTTCTTATAGCCCTCTCCTGAACGGTGTTTCTCCACCACTTCATGTCTGACTTCTTTGGAAAGCTCCATGGTCTTCATGTTTGCCTTGCCTGTTGACCAAGTGAGTTGCACCTTAAAACTCCTTCAATAAGTGGGAGAGCTTAATTTTTAAGTTAAACCACTGATTACAAATAAGTGAAACATATTACACTTATTTTGTCTAAAGGGGTCTGTAAAGTCTTAAAGGTCTGAAGGGTTTTTGGGGTCTAAAGGGTCTTCCAGGGTCTTATGGATCTTGGGGGTAAAAAGGGTCTCAATGGGTCTAAAGGTAGTAAATATCTCACGGCATCTAAAGGGTCTTCAAATGTCTAAGTCTAAGTAGTCTCAGCAGTCGAAAGGTTAAAAAGGTACATTCCAATATTACATAATTGATAGACGTACATGTAGTCAGAGTACAATTGATGTTCAAATGGTACGTAATTAACAGACATATACTGAGGCTTCACAGCTTCACGGACAGAGGGCTTCACAGCCAGACCGTGTTTATCATTTTCATATAAAGATAACGGTCCTCAGCTCATGCAGCTCCCAATCCCACCCATCAACCCCACCTCCTCCCAAACATGATTAATAGTAATAAATGTTGTAAAATTACCCTGTGCATTGTCAAGCCCCAGATATGACTTTCCCATCAGTATTAACAAGTATCCAAACCAGATACAGTGTCTTCCTCTGGGTAGTCTGCCTGAATGTTGGTAATAATGGCATGGTCTTTCCGATGCAGATGGACATTAAATAAATCGCCAAGCCTGCCATGTTCACACAAGGTAATCCTGCAAGGTTCAAAGTCCACTCATTGGCAGCAATGGTCGAAAGTTAAGGTAGAACGCGCCCATCGCCGAACCTTCAGAACTTGCACTGGCCCACATCCTCGGGAGATCACATTACACGGGGATGCAAGCTATCAGCTTTTTGAGTGAGTTCAGAAAGTTCCTCAACTTTCATGTTGCAGAGGCACATCCCTTTGTCGCAGGTGCATTGCCATGTATTTTTGGTTTGTTTCAGAAACTTTGTGAGTCATTTTAGGTCACAATTATTATAACAAAATGTTTCTCGGGTATTGGCATACCCGATATACATTTGCCTGTCCTGATGACCCTCATTGCTTGGGGGTTTCTGTGCACGCGCACCTACTCTTCTGTGATGGATTACATCATTTTGAAAGTCGCTTATTCCCAGCCAAATGGCATGGTTGCATTGAAATCAACACAGATAAGAAATAGAGAGTTGTGATTGGTGGATGTTAATTGGGCCATATCAGCAACAATAAATGTTTATTTGGAGTCGTGATCATGAGGTGGACAGTACATAGTGCAAACATTATATGGTTGCAGAAAGGAATGAGCAGTCAGAGGTATTTTAGGAGGTTAGGGCAGAACATTGGCAGTGGGGTTGGAGCTCTTACCATAAACACTAATCCCACCACCATGATGGGGGTTTTGCCTGTATTAATGGAGCACAGGTAGGGGGTGGAAAACTCTGCTGGGAAGCAGCAGCAGGAGGTGCAGCACAGGCAGGTGCAGACATGAGAGGAAGAGATTCAAGGGATATGGGTGTGCAAGCAAACACAGTGGTCATATAAGGTTTAACCACTGTGTTTGCAAATGGCCGAATACCGGGTTCCGTTTCAGAATCATGAGCTCAGTTATATGCTGCTACACATTGCCAGAGAGGAAGGAGGGGTGAATAAAATCAGGAATAAAAGCAGCTCTGTAAAAATGCACCAAGACATGAAATCTGGTTTTCTCGAGGCGAGGAAGAATGCTCAGGGTGAGGACTGAGGAGTAATTGTGAGGGAAGAGAAGACAGTGTAAGGGAATGGGAAAAGTAGAGTGAGGGGCAGGAATATTTTACTTTAAACATTTTACTTTAAGCTCACAGGGAAAGATGAAGCTGGAAGGGGGAGGAATATTATGTTTGCTCTGTTTGGATTAAATAGAATCAGGTCGGTGCCTATGTGAATCGTTGGGTGAGGCAGAGAGGGAAGTGATAAAGTGAGAGAAGGAGAGCAGAAGAGATAAGAAAGAGAGAAAAAGTTAATGGTTGAAGCCTACGCATCAAGTATTATGCAGTGGAGATCACACACAATAAATAAATTTATACAATAACCTAAAAATCAAGGAAAAGACATACCGGACAATTAACAGCACAGGTAACAATAAATAACAGATAAACGAGATAAATTTTCAATAGTATCCTTAGCTTTGGGGGTCATTTTCTGTGAGCAGCAAGCACGTATATATAAAGGAGGAATCTGGAACTGGGTTAGTTGACACCTTCATGTGTTGTTGTTGATTTTCGTGCTGTACTTGTGGTTCCTAACATATGTCGTTGTATGCTCTACAGTTTAAGAAGGGATGCAGGGGTAACCTACTGAAGGGCAGAATTGCATTTTTCTGCATCTGTGTTATTTTTTTATGTTCTCTTAACCATAACTAGAATGGCAGTCCTGAAAGCGTATAGTCTCGTCTGAAAATTCTGAACAAAAATACCATCGTTAATTGAACACGCTACTGTTATGGACCACTGCTATTATGGCCTATATACCCATATCATCCATGCACCCTATTATGTCACATACATTGCCATTATTTGTAGCTTTATTCGTTATTGATTGATTATTAGAATACTTAACGACCACCTTTGTGTGCATGAACGCAAAATTGCATCAATGAAGCTGAATATGAAAAAGATTTCAAACTATATTCCTCATGGCTAGTCGATCATATGTATCGTTTCCTGTCCTGTCCATAAGTTTCCTGTCGATCTGTTAAGTGGTTCTGGAGAAGAAGATTTTTTGCATTTTTATTTTCAATCCAATATTGCCACCAGAGAACGTGACCGAAGACGTCATTTCAGATATACAATGTTTCAGATTTTTGGATAAGGATTTTGATTCAAAGAATTTATGGCTGGAATACCACTTCACCTATGATGTTATAATTATCACCCTATGTACCCCAGTGGGGAGTTGATGACGCATGGCAAGTTTCAATTTTTTTCGTTGAGCGGTTTTGGAGAAGATGATGTCAAAATTTTTCCCTTTAATCAAAAAATAGCTGCCATACTAACATGTGACCTATGACATCACAGTTATCAAGAAAATAATTCTTTATGGGGAGTCCATCCCATGTTTAAAGTTTCGTATCGATTGGTCAAGCGGTTGCAGAGAAATACAATTTTAAACTGAAAATATCGAGACGTGAACACGCCCACACCCACGCACATACACACACACACACACACACACACACACACACACACACACACACACACACACACACACACACACACACACACTGCAATTGTGTCGCAACCCCTTCTGGGCGAGATTAATTGTGAAGAAAGCCATAATTGGATTTGATTAACAAAAGACTGCCACTTACAAAAACAATAAAAATTGTTGTAAACCAGAAATTGAAAACTCACAAAACCCAACTTACTTTCTGTCAATGACCCAGCTGTGGGTTATGTTTCCGAATATGTCCACAATGCCAATAATGGCAAGCAAGAAAGCCGCTTGCCTCTCAGAAACACCACAGTTGTATGCGAATGGAACAATGTAAACAAGTGGGATTATATAACCACAGGCAAGGATGGATGTTGAAATGAAGTAAACGACAAATTCCAGGTGGAGGATTGATGAACTGGTGTCACATTTTCTTGGTGGGAACTTGTAGCAGCAAGGTTTCTGTGTTTGTTCTTTCAAATGCTCTTCTTTGTCACAAGATTTTCTGTGTGTTAGCAGGGAAGATGTGTGATTAGGTGGAGGACGGAAGAGTGCCGCACAGACACAAATGTGGGCAACCAGGCCTCCCAGGATGAGCAAGGCCCCACGCCAGGAATACTTCTCAATGAGAAATTGAGAAACAGGTGCCAATATAAAGGTGCCGACCCCACTGCCTATCGTAGCCAGGCCCATGGGAAATGAACACCATTGATCAAAGTAGCATGTGACAATCGCCACACTTGGTGAATAACATAGGCCGTATCCGAGACCTGAAAGAAAATTAACGACAAGAATAATACATATCATCATGGTGTCATCAATATAACATTTTTCAAGCAAATGTTACAAAGCAATCAAAAGATGTTACTCTTAAATTTTTAATAGTCTGCTTGATCCACCTCCTCCTTCCTTATCTCACACACATGATATGTGCACAGACGAGAAGTTATACAGTGTCAAATGTTCATGTACACCATTCATTTGGAAAATAAGTTTCTCCCCCCCCCCGCCCCCCGTTTGTTTTCTGAATGCTTGTGGGTTGTACGCCATATTCTATGTGTAGTTAAGAAAAGTATCGTTTTCTTGTGTGCAGTTAGTTAAGTGATATGTATAGCTTTCATTACGATATTTCAATCAATTTGTATGTAGCATGACGAGGAGAGCCGACCCGTCGCTTCGCTGATGGACCAACTAGTCGTCCTGTTTGCCAAATTTTTCGCCAAATTTTTTTGTTTGCCAAACCCGTATATAGAGTGATTCAATCCATCCCTCCACCACCTCTCTATCCTCATGTCCCGGCTTCTCCCCCCCCCCCAACCCCTTTTGTCCCCTCGTTTGTCCTAATGTCCCTTCCTGCTACAAATGTCTCACACACGATGACAGGTTTTGACAGGCCCCACCGTTGGAAGGTGGTGGGGAAAAGGGGGGGGGGAGTGAAGGGAAGGAAGACAAATTTACTCGTGCGAAAACCGTGCTTTAACCTCAGCGTTGCCCAGGTAAAAAAGAAAATTGAAATACCCTCTGCCAACACTAGGTGGCACTGCATGGTACACATTTACATGGAGAATTTACGCCCCCCCCCCCCGGCCTATACCCCTCCATGAAGGCGCGGCCATGTAGCCTATGTTACCCCCCACACAGTTGTATTTGTACCCTGAGTTTGGAGTTTGTAACTTAAGAGATGTGGTCGTGCATAAGGAACAAAGAAAGCCAGAGAGAGAGGGAGAGAGAAAGACAATGATGTGTGTGTATATATATATATATATATATATATATATATATATATATATATATATATATATATATATATATATATATATATATATATACACACACACACATATTCGGAAAGGGGGGCGACTTTTAGATGGTCACCAGTTGATTTCGTTTTGTAGTTCATTATTAATTCATTATATACTTTTCCCCACCACATACTAACTTTGAGGCAATTTGAACATGTGTTTGTATGTCTGCCCCATTCAATGGAAGATTCAAATGAACCGCCGATTGAGCCGATGTTCCTGAGTCACGTCCAGATTTCAGAGCTCGTTCATACAACAGCCATGGGGCACAGCCCTAACATAGCGTCAGTAGTTTTGGTTCAATGATGTCAGTCTCTCTTCACAAATCTGGAGACCCTCTCGGGACTCACTTGCCAATGAGACTACTCAGATGCAGGCAGGAGACCTTTGGGTGCCTTCAACAAGCTCTGGCCTGTCCTGCCTGCACCCACTAAGCCACTTTGGACATTTTTGGTATCCTCAGGACCACCCTGCCAAAGCGCTTCTACCGGGTAACTTTGGCTGATAACGATAATAATCTCTCCTTCGACTTGTTCTTATTGGCACTCATGCTTCATGTCATCCCATTCCCAGCATCTTCCCAACAAAACTGATTCTTTCTCTTATTCATTTTCCTTTTGATCCTTCCTTCCCATTTTATTGCCCTGTTATTTACATTCCCCTGAATGTTCAAAGCATTTATTTCATCAGTAATAAATTAATGTTGGCCATCTATTTTTAGTCATTCAGTTTTTCTTCTTGTATTCTGACTCTCATGTACCAAACTATTACAGTGCCAGTGCTGCTGAAGTCGTTTCTTGGCAAGGGTTATGCTGAGTGGTTTGCCATCGCCTTCACAGCAGGAGTTTGGATAGGAATTTGTAATATGTTCATGGTGGCAGCGGGAGCTCGCCTACTCAGATGGGACACCCAGTTTAACATCTATCCGATGGATGGCACACACACTGATTAATTACCTTGACAGTTTATAGCTGGCCTGGGATGGCAACCCAGGCTTGACAGCTTTGAGGCGAGTGTGCGTACCTCGAGTCATCAATACTGCCAGCCCTGTTCTTGTAAACCGGTAATAAATTATTTCTTTATGGTCAAGTTGATGTTACTCTTTCCCTTCTGTGGTGCAATTTGACTGTAAATCAAACCATTGGAAAGGGTATGTGGAGTAAAAGAATGAGTAATTGGTCATCTGACCTTGCAATCAGAATTATCAACTCCATCTCCGGGCATTGGGATTGGCACTACACAGCCAATAGTAGGTAGACACCTCGTCCAACATCTCATTCCAAAATCATGGGTATTAGCTCTAGCAGGGCAGAAATTTGATGAACTGACTTGCTGGAAAGGTGGCATCCTATGTGGGTGCCACGTTGAAAGTCACTGAGTGCTGCAGTCCGGCCCATTCTACTGCCAACGCTTGTCTATGGAGATTGCATGGCTGTGTGCTTGATTTTATACATCTGTCAGCAATGGGTGTGGCTGAAATAGTCAAATCCACGAATTAGAAGGGGTGTCCGCATACTTTTGGCCATGTAGTGTGCTACCCAATGGTGTATGTCTGTAAACTTGTGTAAATTTTACATTATACCTTATATCCAAAACCTGTTAGGCATGTTTCACATGGCAAATGCAACATGCAAAATCCATCCTCTGCCACAAATATATAACGAGAGTTCATGCAACACCTTACCCCACACAGTGTTAAGTAAATAATCAAATTTAAATAAAAGTGGAACTGCCACTTTGTAACTGCTGGCAGTGATGATTGGGTACCAAGACGTCCGGCTTTGATGCAACACAGGATCGACAAGTTACGGACCGAGTAACACAAAGTGGTCAATCAATTTGTTACATATGCAGTTAGCCCTTTTTCCTTGGGACATTGTCGGTATCAATTGAATTGGCATTTAAATTACCTGAAGACGAAGTAATAAATGTGCCGGAAATGTCACCATGGGTCCACAGGGAAAACCGGAACTCCCCTGAGTAATACGAAGCCCCCCCCCCCATACGTCTCTCTACTATGTGGGAATGACGACTTATGACTTATGGACCCGTAACATGCCACATTCAAGCAATTTATTACGTAAGCAGTTATCCCTTTTTCCTGAATGCAAAATCGGTATAATTTGAATTTTTTTTCAAATAACTTGAACACAAAGTAATAAATGTGGACAAGATAGGTGCAGAGGGTAAAGCAGGATTCCCCTGAGTCTAATGAGGCCCCACACATTTCTCAACGATGGGATTCACAAGTTATGCACTGAGAAACAGGCGACGTTCCATCCATTTATGATGTACACAGTTTTTCCTGGAGCCATCATCAGTGTCAATTGAATTGCTACTACTGTACCCTCAAATGCATGCAGACACAGCCAAGTGAGCCTTATGAAAAAGAAAAAAAAAAAATCGAAAACTTCTCAGATTCAAATAATTAAATAATTCTGGCTGCCAGAACTTGTCGTTTGAGTTTAAATTTAAAACGTGCATTCCCCATGTCTCCGAGATCATAACTGTGAAGTTTCACATTGATTGATACAGCGTTGCCAGAGTAAACATTATTTAATATTTTACTTCAATCCAATATGGCTGCCAAACCATGTGACTGCACAATTATTCATAAACCAACTTATATGAACTACACTTGGAGAATACGTTTGTGAAGTTTCCCCTCGATCTGACCAGTTGTTCTGGAGAAGAAGATTTTTGAAGGCTTCATAGTAAATTTAATATGGCCACCAAACCACGTGACCTCTCAATTACAAATTAACAAACTTGTTCAAGCATGTGTGTAAAGTTTTGCCTCAATCTGTTCAGCCAATTCGGAGAAGAAGATTTTTATATATTTTTTTTTTTAATTTTCAGTCCAATATGGCTGACAAAAAACCACATGACCTATGACGTCAAAAAATTTTTTTCGATAGTCAGTTGCGTAGATGACAATCAAGAAATTTCTAATTTTTCTGATGCAGCGTTCTCCCTGTCGAATTTTCACTGGGATACCACTTCACCGATGACGTCACAAAAAATCACACGTCATCTCCATTTAGAGTTCTTGCCTTGTGCCAAGCTTCTATTTTTTCCATTGTGTGGTTTTAGAGATACAGAGGTCCAGTTTTTCAGTTTTTCAAAGATGGTGCCCGTACCGCGTGACCTATGACGTCACAATTATCAATGATGTATGCTATAAGAAAGATATGTATTAAGGTGAAAATTTCGTGCCGATCAGACTTACGTTTGTTGAGAAAATGGATTTTAAAGCGAAAAGACTCATCATCACACCATTTTAGAGCCTTTTTCCCTGAGCAGGGGTCAGCTTTTTGTGGGCTCCAATCATGGTACCCTTTCTTGTGGAAATGTTTTTACAGCCGGATGCCCTTTCTGATGCCAACCCTTTTGTTGCCTTCGACATGCAGGGAGAATTACCAGTATACTCGTGCTCATTTTGCCGACCTTGGAGGATGCCAGGCTGAGTTAACCCCCCTGATGTTAATTAATTGGCCAGCAGGGCTTGAACTCAGGACCTTGAAGATCCCAAGCCACCACCCTAAACACTAAACCAACACCAGGCACAAGAAACAAAAAAACTAAACAGAGCAAAAACAATAGGTTACCCCACCTTGTAGGCTGGGTACCCTAGTGGTGGTTTTTAAGGTTGTACAAGAAAAAATCCAGAAGTTTCGTGCCATTTATGTGGTCTTCTACACAAATTTATGCAACATGTCTAAGTACAGCAAAACTGGAGGAAAAGGCGATTTGTGTTCTCCAGTGTTCAAGTATATACTGTAATTTAATTGAAATAAAATAAAGATTGTAAAGGTTGTATAAAAAATGAATTCCAGAAATTTATCGCTGTTGACATAGAAGATTTTAAACTACCTTATTTAACACGTGACATGAATTGTTCAGGCTTGTTAGTCCCCTCCCGGTTTCACAGGAAGGGACTATAGGTTTGCTCTCCGTCTGTCCATTCAGCTGTCCATCCATCCGTCCCACATGTGGTTTTTCCAAATTTTCTCCCATACCCTTTAACATATTCAACTGAAACTTGGTACGTGACTTTATGATAATTTATCGGACAAGCTCGAGTTTTAAGGCGTTTCGTCAATTTTTCACAGAGTTATGCCCTTTTTGTACTTTGAAAATATCACATCGGTCGGGGATATGTATTACAAAGCAATTCTCGCTCTTGCTCTCCATGTTGTGTTCACTATATGTTCCCTACACAAAGATTCCCACTTTTATTCAGATATTTGTGAAGAATATCCCACATTTACATTATATTCACTAGGCTGAAAGGATAGCTCAGAGGTAGCACACTTACCTTTGAGCTGTCTCGTGCAGGTTCAATTCCTGACCCGAATATGAAGTGTCATCCTGATGTTTTGCAGGAAGGGTGTTATGTCATTGAATGCACCATTCATCAGATGAGACTTTAAGCCGGCGTTCCATCTGCCAGCGTTTGCTTGCCAGCACACCAGCACTTATGGATCCAAAGGTGTCCTTCGCAAGTAGTTGGCTCTTGCAGTCCAGCTGTTAAGCTGGAAAGCTGTGCACTTTGTGCTAAAATCATGAATTTACCATGAGGGTTCTTCATGGGTCAATATCATTTTTAACCTTGTACCCATCTTGGGTCTTGCTTATTTTAGGGGTGGGGCCAAAAATATTTAAGTGGGGGGGGGCAATACCAAAAGCAAGTAAACTCACCTTAACGGTCAAAGCTTGTGCCACTTTTTGCCTTAAAATGGAAACATGACAATGGTAATACATTTTCATATGTAGAACCTTCATATGTATTGCCCTTTTTATGGGCGGAGCAAGAATCTTTAAATGTGGGGGCTAACTACACCGAATAATGAGCAAACTCACTTCGACATTAAAATGCATGACTCTGTGTCTAAAAATGCAAACATAAGGAAGGTTTTACATTTTCACATATAGACCCACCTGATATATATATATATATATATATATATATATATATATATATATATATATATATATATATATATATATATATATATATATATATATATATATATATATATATATATGGTGTTCCCAAAAAAATACAACTTTTAAAATGCTTCGTTTGATCCTAAAAAAGCAGTAATTTTGTCACTAATGCTTCATTTCTTGTTGCAGAGACCCTGAAGTTTATTTTGATACTAAGCAAGCGCCAGAAAAATGCCAAGACTGACCGTACAACAATGGACGAAAATTGTTGAACTTTGGCACCAGACGAAAAGTGTGATACAGGTGCAACGTCTTTACTCGAGACATTTCGGTATCCACTTGTGCCATGCACCAAACTTTCGGACAATAAAGTGCACCGTCGCAAAGTTTACCAATGTGGGAACCATCTGTGACCTTCACAAGGATTACAGTGGTTGGAAGAGGACAGGTCGTAGTGAAGAAAATGAAGAAATGGTGAGACAGGCGGTCGTTTAGAGTCCAAAAAAATAGATTCGACGACTTTCTGCCAAGACAAACATTCATAAGAGCACCGTTCAGAGGATCCTTCGCCAAGACATTCATGCCTTTCCATACAAAATTCAAACTGAAACGGTGCTTACTGATCAACAGAAACGCAAACGACTAGACCTTGCAAATTGGTTCTCAGGAAAGTTGAAGGAAGATGCAGACTTCCTCAAAAAACTTCACATGACAGACGAATGTCATGCTCACTTGTCTGGGGAGGTAAACAAGCAAAACTTTCGGTACTGGGGAACTGAACATCCTGCTAATGCATCAACTGAACTGGTGCCTCGATCTGTTCTCAAAGTCACCATGTGGGTGGCGGTTGGTTGGTATGGGATAATTGGTCCATACTTCTTTGAAGATGACCAGGGACGCACTTGCACGGTAAACCAGAGGAACTATCGCGAAATGATTCAGGAATTCTATCTGCCTGAGCTACGTACTCAGGCCCGTAGGAGAAACAACCTGATCCAGATGAGTACCCAGTGGTTCCAGCAGGATGGGGCACCGCCCCATACAGCCAGGGAAACAAGGAGTTTACTCAACCAACATTTTGAGATCCGCTTTATCTCCCTCTATGAAGACGTTGAGTGGCCACCGTATTCCCCTGACCTTACTCCTCCAGACTTCTTCTTGTGGGGGTATCTCAAGGACAGGATCTATGGAAACCCTAGGCCTCAGACTCTTGATCAGCTGAAGGAAAACATCCACCGAGAAATCCAGAACATTCCTCAGGAAACGTTTCCCAAAGTGATGGAGAACATGACAACGCGTTTGCAGGCAGTGATCGGACAAAGTGGAGCCTCCGTCGAACATTTGGTCTAAAAGAAAACGACGATTCTATCCCAAAATTTAAATTTTGGTGGCAATTTTGACATTGGTACAATAAACTTCAACTTTTCAGCTTTCTATCCAGCCATATATCTTTTTTACAAATACATGTTATGACCATCCTCTTTGCAAATGAATAGTTGTATATTTTTTGGGACACCCTATATATATATATATATATATATATATATATATATATATATATATATATATATATACATATACATATATATATATATATATATATATATATATATATATATATATATATATATATATATATATATATATATATATACATATACATATATATATATATATATATATATATATATATATCTTGTCTAACTTCGGGGTGGGACAAGATTGGTTAAAGAGGAGGGGCACGAGACACAACGGAGCAATCTTACTCCAACATTCAAAGTTTAAGTGACTGTGATTATCGGTTTAAAATGTATTTCGTGTATGAAAACGATTTTGTAATTGATAATTGATAACTAAACCTTTCCCTGAAAGAAACACAACAGGTTTAGCAATTCAAGTATTTTTTTAAACATTACACCTCATAAAGTCATATTCTTAGCTTGTGTGCAAGTTCATGTCACTCGATACCTCGATATTTCCAGCCGTTCTGGAGAAGAAGATTTTTAGATCCTCGTGGAGGATCTCTAAGTCTAACTCACGTTGTTGTTCTTCTGCTTCTTCTTGTAGACTTTTTAGATCCTCGTAGAGGATCTCTAAGTCTTACTCACATTGTTGTTCATCTGCTTCTTCTTGTGGACTTTTTTGTTTCACAGCCTACAGTTTTCATCGAAACTTCCTGAAACTTGGCATATATATGTAAAAATACCCCGCGCAGACAGTAACCATCTCCGATTTTGAAACTTCCTCCTAGAAAAAAAGTTGTGACGTCAAAATATCTCTGCAAATGGAAATCGCCGAAAAAATTATCTCCTAAACTAGGCAAGCTTTTTGAATTCTGTTTACGTGAATCATACTGGGTGTTAGCAGAGATGAATTACCGCACATATGATACATCACTATGATGTCATAAAAAATTGACGTCATTCCTATTTTTTCACATTTTTTGTTTCACAACCCAGAGTTTTCATCGGATCTTCGTGAAACTTGCCATGTATATGCAGAAAGCCCACGCGCAGGCAGTAACCATCTCCGATTTTGGAAATTCTTCCGAGAAAAAAAAGTTGACGTCATAATATCGCCGCTAATGGAAATCGCCTATACCATTATCTCCAATACTAGGCAAGCTGTTTGAATTTTGTTTGCGGAAATCAAGCCGGGCATTAGCACGGATAATTTATCGCAAACCTGATACATCACAATGACGTCATATTCGTTTTTATGATGTCATCATTAAGAGGACGAGGATCTTAGCTCATTTGAGCTTGTTGATAGGTTTTAGGGTAAATCCAATATGGCTGCCAAACCATGTGACCTATGACATCATATGTGTGAACCTTTTGTTCCTCATGGCCTAGCACCATGCTCACATGAAGAGGCTGATACGCACATGCTTTAGCATACAGCAGATAACACGAAGAAAGTGTGCAATAAGCTCATGCTTTGCACAGTTGACACTGATGTTGTGGTGCTGGCAGAAACAGCGACAGTGAACGAGATTCAGCCTCATGACCTGTGGGTAGCCTTTAGAGTTGGCAAAAACTTTAAGTTTTTACCCATTCATGACGTTGCTTCGGAAGGACTGGTGTTGCTTTAACCGGCTCCGAACGGGTGTTGGCAGATTCCATCACAACATGTTGTCCTGGGACTTTGCTGACTCACCTGACTGTGAGTGTGGCCTCCCCTAGACTACAGATCATCTTTTGCAAGACTGCCCCACACATGGCTAGAGGGAGGCTGATAATAACTGCAGCACCTGACCACAATGGTCCAAAGCCGGCTATAAACAGCTAACTTCACATCGTAGACCAACAACTCAGAGACATGCCACACAAAAGAACATGCGACTGCAGCATCCATTGTTGCAAGGAAGTCAGCTACTTTCCCACCGCTGCATGATTTGACAGGTTGTGATAACATGTCCTCGTTCACTGGAATGGAGAAGAAGACGGCATGGGACATCTGGAATGTGTAGCCTGAGGTGACTGAAGCATTTCAACAGTTAGTCAGTATGCCTAAAGTCATTAGCGACTGGTCAGTGTCAGTGCTACAGAGCTTTGTTGTGCTTCGATCTGTATTGTAGAATAAGTGACCGACGATGGGAATGATGCCAGAAAGCAACTGTTTGCACAGAAGTCTTGTTCACTGGAGAACATCACAATAATATTTGCTTTCCCTCATTCAACACATCAAGCCTGTCTTGCTATCAGAGTAACTGTTGGAATATCTGCCTGCATCCCAATCCACAGCTGCCAAGTCCTTCAGATTGAGGATGGACAAAAGTCTCTGGATTGTGGTAACCATTCTGGATCACTCCACAACAAGCATCCAAGACATGCTATGAACTGTTACACTGCAACTGCAAGAAGTCTTGCCATGGGTGCTGCAAGTGTGGTAAAGCTGGCTTGAAGTGTATTGTGCTCCAGCTTAGGGGCCTGCCAGGAACAAGGATAGTGCTGATATAACTTCCAGCAGTAGAGACGGTGCAGTTACAAGTATAAATATGTGGCATAATAATGGTGGCATAGCTGCCATTTGGGGTTGATTGATCTACGAGTCAAGCTTTGAAACTGCGGTGCTTGTATACACAAGCATGACTATAAATATTATCACATCTATTTTATATTTCAGACAAACTTTGGACAAACTGAATCTGTTTGCTTTTTTCTTTTTTTTAATGTCTGCCACTCTTTTCAATGTGTAGACAGCCACTGGAATAGGAAAAACACATCTGTGACACCTACCTTCATTCAGTTTTCTATATATATACACATACACACACACACACACACACACACACACACACACACACACACACACACACACACACACACACACACAGATCTAAAACTGAGAATCTGTTGGGGAGGGGGAGAGAGAGGGATGGGGGTGAAGACTCTGGTCGAGGTGGGTGAAGTCTCAGTCGAATGACGTGAATATATGTATTAATTACATACTGTTGTTGGACCACAAGTCCATCTATTAATTATTAATTATTATCGGAAGATACCTTTTAAACCCTTTGACACTTTCGTATGCTTTTAGACTCCTCTAGACCTTGAGACCCTATTGACCCCTTTAGACACTAACTACTATTGGAACATACCCTTGAGACCCCTTGTCCCTTTCGACCTTTTAGACCCTTTAATACCTTTTAGATCCCTTTTCCCTTTAGAGATTTTAGATACTTGAAGACCCTTATCCGTTTCGACACATTTAGACCTTTTTGACCCCTGAGACCCTTTACACATTTACCGCCTTTCACCCCTCAGACCTATGGACATTTAGACCCTCTTGACCCGTGAGACCCCTTTCGACACACACCACACACACATCTAGAGTTTTCTTGCAATATATAGACAATACTTTTTCAGCAAGGAATACGCAATCAACAACCAAGTGGAGTGCGAGTACTCTGCTAGTATCAGGATAAAAACACAAAGTTGAGATAATAATCAGACTGCTCATTGTTGGACTTATTCCCTGACACCAGTTTTCAAAAACGTGGATTTGACACTGAATTTGGTAAGACACTAGATGGGTCAACGTCTAAAAATGTACCAGCGACCGGTACCTCTAATTTCCAATTTTGGACAAAGAAATTGACACCAAGTTGGACTGTTACGGGTCAGATAATTTCTTGTTTTGTACTTCCACTTTTCAGAAAAGGAGGCACCGCCCCAAAATAGGAAGCTACAAGATGGATCCAACCCTGATGTTAATCCCAATGGTGATTATAATCAATGTGAGATGGGTTTATTTTAACAAAAATTGCACAATTTCCCCCCCCCCGTCCCCTTCATAGGGGGCTTAACAGCTGGACTATTTTGTGCTAGCACCCTGGCTAAATTACAAACCCTTCCCTAATGTACAGACAGGCTTCAGCTGTACAGCCATGCGTGAGTAATGATGCAACCAGTGGGCCAAATTCATAACCAGGTCCAAAATATATTCCCCCAAATACTTGTAATAAATTTTGCTGTCGTGAAGCCCTTTCTCTGTGAGGTGTTCCTCAACCAGCTGCCAAATATGCTGAACCTGTTCTCCAAAAAGTGTGGAACTTTTTTGTTGAACATTTCCCTATCCATCCTAATCTCTCTTACAATCTCCATGGTGGAACATAAGCTGTTGCTATGAGCAGAAGCTACAGAGAGAATAATGCAGCCGATACCAGAGGCATTATGTTTTCGTGTTAGTCTGTCCATGTGTCCATCCGTCCGTTATCGGTCTTTATGATACCTTGTGTGACCTTTAATTGAAAAAAATATTTGTCATCGTGAAAACTTGTGAAGCAATGAAGAGATTACAACCAAACTTGGCAGAAGTACAGACTGCAATACAAAGATGAACTGATTACATTTTGGGTTCAAAAGATGAAAGGTCATGCGCCCTTTTATTTGAAAATAATTTTGTGACTGTCTCAGCTAACCAACATTTTAGGGCTGTATCCAAATGTTATGAAAACAATATTTTGCAGGGTTTTTTGGTTTTTTTTAATCATTAAAACATTATCAGAAAACATTGCATGCTTCAAATATTTTAAAAAATATTTTGAAGTTTATAATGTTAATCTCATGGAGGAGCTGGAACATATAACGGTTCAGGATGTAACAGAATAAAAGGAACAGTAGAAGGAGAGGAGGAAGCACCAACGGCAGGGATGAGAGACAAAATAGAGGGAGATTTGGACAAATAAGGGATGTGGGGAATAATGAAGATAAGGAGAGGGAACACGGGGGTAAATTATTGTAATATCATAGTAACGGTTAAAATGCTATGAAAATACAGTTATTCCACAGCGTTTCAATGGCATTTTTACAACCGTATTAAATAATGCTTGGCATCATGTTTTCATGATGTCGTAATAACATTATTGTGTTTACTTTGGGAATAAATTGTGAACCGCTGAAGGGAATTCAACCAAACATGGCAAACGTATGGATTGTAATATGACGAATCGATTCAATTTGGGCTCAACGGGTCCAATGACACGTGCCGTTTGAAAATCATTTTACAGAACCTAACTCGAGTTTGAAGTATCTGATATTATCTCTTTTATCCTCTCTTTTATTCTCTCTATCTCTATCTCTATCTCTATCTCTATCTCTATCTCTATCTCTATCTCTATCTCTATCTCTATCTCTATCTCTATCTCTATCTCTATCTCTATCTCTATCTCTATCTCTATCTCTCTCTCTCTCTCTCTCTCTCTCTCTCTCTCTCTCTCTCTCTCTCTCTCTCTCTCTCTCTCTCTCTCTCTCTCTCTCTCTCTCTCTCTCTCTCTCTCTCTCTCTCTCTCGTGACCTTTAATTGAGATCAAACGTGACAGTGGGTCGACACCTAACATGGGCTGAGGCATATGCATTGACACATTGAGGTGTAATTATATTAACTCGTTTTTTTTCTACATCTTTCTCTATGAGCACAAAAGGCAAGCACACACATATCGAAAGTTGATTAGGTTGTCATGGTTAAAATACGCAATGAAACTGAAATGTAGATCCATTTACATCAAAATGTGTTTGTACACATCTTTATAGGAGAGAATAAAGTTTGAATTAACCTTCTCAGAGTGCAATCTGTTCATAATGTGAATACATTTTTTTATGAACACAAATTGTTTTGAACGTCATACGGTGTCTTTCATGTGAAATCGGCATTGGCTTAAAAGTTTGAAGAATATCTAATTTGTCTCTTACGTACCAGAAACGAGTCCCAGGGTCATGGAGAGAAATGGAATGCTCGTGCCAAAGGAAGCAACAACAAAACCAGTAGAGGACAGAATTCCACCAAGCATTACCGTTGCCTTGTAGCCAAAACGTGAGACAAAGTACATTCCCAAAGGAGCTGTCAAACACACACAAGAAAATAATATTGATGACCACACAAACATATCAATGATTGCTTAAAAGCTTTGCAAATCAAAACCTTGTTAAAAAAAAATGAATAAACAAGACAGAGTATTTAACAATGCAAACCTTACCAGGTCATAGAGCTTACAATAGATCTGAAAATCAGTGCTGATTCACTCACTCACTGACACAGCACAATAAAGGCCCAGTCACACCTTGACGTTTTAGCCAACGTATGCCAATTTTTGAAAAATTTTTCTAAAACGCTGGCACACGTTGAATACGTTATGGGTAAGTTTTGATAACATTGAGAGCGCGCTGAAAAACACTGCCATACGTCGTTGTACGCTGGCTTTAAACGTTGTACTTTTCGGTTGTCCTCAAATTTTTGCATGCTTGAAATTTCACGACGTATGCCGGCGTATGACTCACACGTTCCGCTACGCTGGCCACAAGTTGTATGCACGGTCTGCGATCGTTGACAGACGTCAACACATGCTACTTGTAAGTTAATCATAAGTTGAGACACGCCGAGGTAATGTTTAGCGTACCCGAAACTTATTTCTAACCTATGATTAACGTGTTGTTGGCACGTTACGCGATCGTTGCCACACGTCAACAGACGTTACTTTTAAGTTACTCATAGGCTGAAAGACGTCGGTATAATGGATCGTCCTTGCGTCAGCGTCCACGGCCACGGCCAGGACACTTATTTGCAGCATTATTCAAACTTTTCTTCGGCATGACGAGGATGTTCACACTTCGATGTCTAGCTTGGCTATGATTCCAATTGTCCATCGGCAGCGTCTATTTAAAATAGTCGAGTTTGAGCGTTTTAACACGTTCAGAAGAAACGCTTCGAATTTCCAAACCCCAGCGTCAAAAAACAAAGGCGAGTGACAGCAATTTAAATCGTTCATTGTAAACAATGAAAATAGTTGAGGGGTACCGTTTAAAAGTCGTTGAGTGTAAAAGAAATCCAATTGTTGAGCGCAAGCGTCTACTTTCAATAGTGGAGATGCAGCCATTTAAATCGTTGAGTGGTAGCCGATGAATAGCAAACCCCACGTCACCGGCAAAGATAAACTGCCGCACGATATGGATAAGTTAGGCTATCGTTGGGCATAGTTTGTGAACGCCGGCTCCACGATAATTATTCGTTGGTATACCATATCTATAAGTTATGAAGCGCTCTATGCACATTATTAGTTAATTGTGCATTTGTCCAACCCGATATGAATAGACCTAAATCGTAAAAACAAGCCATAGCTCATTGTTGAAAAAGCCCCATAAAAATTTAGCCGCGAAGAACTTCGAACAATGGTGCAAAGATGTCTCCTACCCGTGGACACGCGGACGCAAGGAGGATCCATCATAACCCACGCCCTCCCCCTCACACTCACCAACTACTGCCAACATGAACAAACTACTACTAATACTAATACTGATACCGATACTGATACTGTTACTGCTGACATGGACATCGACCCAAAAAGGACTCGAAAACACTGTTGGGTTCCCCTTTTATGAACACCATTTTTATATACCAATTCCCAAAATCGCTGGGAACACGTCTTTATATGGCAGTTGTAAGTTAGAAACACGTTCATTTATTTTTTTTGTCGACCGGTAGACGTCATTGGAATACGTCTACATACGTCGATGTGTATTGGGACTACGTAAAGAATTGGTTCAAAGCACGTCAAACATAAGTTAGAAATAAGTTTCGCGTAAAAAGACATTACCGCAACGTGTTTCGACTTATGAGTAGCTTATAAGTAGCCTTTGTGGACGTGTGTAAGCGTCCACATATCGTGTGTAAAACTTATCCCCACGCATGCGGAACGTGTGTCATACGCCAAGTACGTCGTAAAATTTTGAACATGTTTAAAATTTCTTGACGTACTCTACTTACTACGACTTATGATAGCGTACTTTCGCGTTCGACTCACGTATACCAAACTTACTCATTCCGTATTTGATGTGCCCCAACGTTTTAGACACATTTTTCTTAGGTCGGCATACGCTGGCAAGATCGCCAAGGTGTGACCGCGATGTTGTCACTTCCATTTCTACGGCAGTTATGATTCGAATCGTTGTGCGTCAGCCTTTTAATAGGCTACGTCACGACATCATCGGCAATGCGTGCAACGTGCTATGCCTAAGTTAGACTATCGTTGGGCATAGGTTGTGTAGGCCAACAACAGGTTCAGCATTCGTTGGTATAAGTTATCTATAACACAACGAAACGTTCTGTGTCCGTTACTAATGCGTTATACATAAGACCAAGTCGCTATAAATACGTCCGAATCTTTAAAAAAAACATCAAAAGTTCAACGTAAGCCAGCGTTTTACATACATTTTAATACGTTGCCATCACTGGCTAAAGGCCCGGTCACACCTTGACGTTTTAGCCAACGTATGCCGATTTTTGAATTTTTTTTCTAAAACGCTGGCACACGTTGAATACGTTATGGGTAAGTTTTGATAACATTGAGAGCACGCTGAAAAACACTGCCATACGTCGTTGTACGTTGGCTTTAAACGTTGTACTTTTCGGTTGTCCTCAAATTTTTTCATGCTTGAAATTTCACGACGTATGCCGGCGTATGACTCACACGTTCCGCTACGCTGGCCACAAGGTGTATGCACGGTCTGCGATCGTTGACAGACGTCAACACATGCTACTTGTAAGTTAATCATAAGTTGAGACACGCCGGGGTAATGCTTAGCGTACCCGAAACTTATTTCTAACCTATGATTAACGTGTTGTTGGCACGTTACGCGATCGTTGCCACACGTCGACAGACGTTACTTTTAAGTTACTCATAGGCTGAAAGACGTCGGTATAATGGATCGTCCTTGCGTCAGCGTCCACGGCTACGGCCAGGACACTTATTTGCAGCATTCTTCAAACTTTTCTTCGGCATGACGAGGATGTTCACACTTCGATGCCTAGCTTGGTTATGATTCCAATTGTCCATCGGCAGCGTCTATTTAAAATAGTCGAGTTTGAGCGTTTTAACACGTTCAGAAGAAACGCTTCAAATTTCCAAACCCCAGCTTAAAAAAACAAAGGCTGGTGACAGCAATTTAAATCGTTCATTGTAAACAATGAAAATAGCTGAGTGGTACCATTTAAAAGTCGTTGAGTGTAAAAAAAATCCAATTGTTGAGCGCAAGCGTCTACTTTCAATAGTGGAGATGGAGCCATTTAAATCGTTGAGTGGCAGCCTATGAACCTACCCGTGGACACGCGGACGCAAGGAGGATCCATCATAACCCACACCCTCCCCCTCACACTCACCTACTACTGCCAACATGAACAAACTACTACTAATACTAATACTGATACTGATACTGATACTGATACTGATACTGCTGACATGGACATCGACTCAAAAAGGAACTAGAAAACACTGTTGGGTTCCCCTTTTATGAACACCATTTTTATATACCAATTCCCAAAACCGCTGGGAACACGTCTTTATATGGCAGTTGTAAGTTAGAAACACGTTCATTTTTATTTTTTTTGTCGACCGGAAGACGTCATTGGAATACGTCTACATACATCGAT
>NC_140961.1:128767582-128832582 GCF_056783735.1 Eptatretus burgeri
CTACTACTACTGCTACTACTAATACTAATAATACTACTACTAACTTTGACAACACTAAATTCTCTCGAACTACTACTACTACTACCAACATCGACATCACTAAATTCTCTCGAACTACTACTGCTACTGCTACTACTACTACTACTACTACTACTACCACTACTACTACTACTACTAACATCGCCATCACTAAATTCTCTCGAACTACCACTACTACTACTACTAATAACATCAACATCACTAAATTCTCTCGAACTACTGCTACTGCTACTGCCACTGCTACTGACATTGACATCTACTCAACATGGAGTCTGGAACACTGACGGGTTCCTCTTGTGAAGCCCATTTGTATATACCAATTCCCCTAAACGCTGCCAATACGCCATTATACGGTAGCTGTAAGTTCGAAACACGTTCAGTAAGTTCTGTGGTCGTCCGGAGGACATCAATCAAATTCGTCTACATACGCCAATGTGCGTTTGAGATACGTTACACATAGGTTCAAAGCACGCTACTCATAGGTTCAAAGCACGCTACTCATAGGTTCAAAGCACGCTACTCATAGGTTCAAAGCACGCTACTCATAGGTTCAAAGCACGTTACTCGTAGGTTAAAAATTAAGTTTCGGGTATGCTAAACATTACCTCGATGTGTTTCGACTTATGAGTAACTTAAAGTAACGTGTGGCCGACGTGTGTAAACGATTGCAGAGCATGCCGAGAACTTATGCCAGCGTATGCGGAACTTGTGAGCCATACATCGAGTACGTCGTAAAATTTTCAGCATGCTTGAAATTTCACAACGTACTAGACGTACCGCGTAATATGCCAGCGTACTTCATTGTTTTTCATCGTGCTCCTAACGTATACACAACTTACCCATACCGTATTCGACGTGTCCCAGCGTTTTAAGGCCCGGTCACACCTTGACGTTTTAGCCAACGTATGCCGATTTTTTTTTTAATTTTTTTTCTAAAACGCTGGCACACGTTGAATACGTTATGGGTAAGTTTTGATAACATTGAGAGCACGCTGAAAAACACTGCCATACGTCGTTGTACGTTGGCTTTAAACGTTGTACTTTTCGGTTGTCCTCAAATTTTTTCATGCTTGAAATTTCACGACGTATGCCGGCGTATGACTCACACGTTCCGCTACGCTGGCCACAAGTTGTAGGCACGGTCTGCGATCGTTGACAGACGTCAACACATGCTACTTGTAAGTTAATCATAAGTTGAGACACGCCGAGGTAATGTTTAGCGTACCCGAAACTTATTTCTAACCTATGATTAACGTGTTGTTGGCACGTTACGCGATCGTTGCCACATGTCGACAGACGTTACTTTTAAGTTACTCATAGGCTGAAAGACGTCAGTATAATGGATCGTCCTTGCGTCAGCATCCACGGCCACGGCCAGGACACTTATTTGCAGCATTCTTCAAACTTTTCTTCGGCATTACGAGGATGTTCACACTTCGATGTCTAGCTTGGCTATGATTCCAATTGTCCATCGGCAGCGTCTATTTAAAATAGTCGAGTTTGAGCGTTTTAACACGTTCAGAAGAAACGCTTCAAATTTCAAAACCCCAGCGTCAAAAAACAAAGGCGAGTGACAGCAATTTAAATCGTTCATTGTAAACAATGAAAATAGCTGAGTGGTACCGTTTAAAAGTCGTTGAGTGTAAAAAAAATCCAATTGTTGAGCGCAAACGTCTACTTTCAATAGTGGAGATGCAGCCATTTAAATCGTTGAGTTTATCATTTAAATCGTTAAACGCAAGGACGATCCATCATAACCCACACCCTCCCCCTCACACTCACCTACTACTGCCAACATGAACAAACTACTACTAATACTAATACTAATACTGATACTGATACTGTTACTGCTGACATGGACATCGACTCAAAAAGGTTCAGGCATTCGTTGGTATAAGTTATCTATAACACAACGAAACGTTCTGTGTCCGTTACCAATGCGTTATACATAAGACCAAGTCGCTATGAATACGTCCGAATCTTTAAAAAAACATCAAAAGTTCAACGTAAGCCAGCGTTTTACATACATTTTAATACGTTGCCATCGCTGGCTAAAACGTCAAGGTGTGACCGGGCCTTTAGACACATTTTTCATAGGTCGGCATACGCGGGCTAAATCGTCAAGGTGTGACTGCGATGTTGACACTTCCAATTTTCAGGCGGTTATGATTTCAATCTGCGTGTGGCAGGTTTTTAACAGAGAACGCCACGAGTTCGTCGGCGATACATGCAGCGCGCTATGACTAAGTTAAACTATCGATGGGCATAGGTTGTGAACACTGACAACAGGCTAAGCATTCGTTGGTATAAGTTATCTTTAACACAACGAAACGTTCTGTGCCCGTTACTAATACGTTATGCATACGACCAACACGTTATGAATACGACCAAAACTTTAAAAAAAAAAAACCTCAAAACTTCAGCGTACGCCAACGTTTTAAGTGCATTTTTATACGTTGCCATTCCTGGCTAAAACGTCAAGGTGTGACTGGGCCTTTACATGGACCCGCCATTGTAAAGCGATGTGCTTTGCGAATGGCTGAATTGTAGGGTGTCATGCTTGAGTGGTTAGCATATACATCGGAAGGGGTACAAATTTGGTAGCATGTTAAGTTAGTGTGGTTTGTGTAGGTAAGAATATTTTCTGTAATACCCCCTCCCTCCCCCCCCCCCCCAACCATATAAATCCTGCTGGTCTCTTAAAGCAAAGGTTTAACAAATTATATCTCCCACAGGGATTACCCAGACCAGGCCGAAAAGTTTGGGGCACATGTGAGAATGATGGCGGGTTATCAGGCGTTATATGTATTTGATGAATAACAGTTTATTGAAAGGAGACGCAGGACAACAAGAACAAATAAAACGGAGAATCCCAAAATGAAAGGCAAACCATAACAGTGTATAAAGATAAATAAATAAAGTTACACTCAGTAAAGCAAAAGGCACTTAATACAGGAAAGAGCTTATGGTGCCACATGCACTCTCAACTAATGCACAATGAGGAGAAAGCAGGCAAGATATTGAAAAAGAATATGGGCAGGCAGGTCTCTCAAACAAAACATGCGGAAGTACTGCAAGGCGGCACAGGTCAGCACTCCGGTATCTGTGAAAGCAGGCTCACTCCGCACCGATGCCACCAATGGCGAATCGAGAAAAAATGCCGCTTGGGGCGACATGTCAAATTTCCGCCTCCTCGTAACTCACATGCTGAATTCAACACAAAGCCGAATTAAATAACTTTATTACAAATCGAATTGAGTACAGCGCATTTGCAAGTAAACAGTTACACCTGTGTTTTCCACCTTTCAAAATCGTCATCGGCCTAAGAAACGTTCAGTTGTTGTTGTGACTGTGTGGTTCATATTTTCCTCGCCTTCAGTGAAGCAAACTCATCTCGCGAACACAGGAATGAGACCCATTGGCACACTTCGAGGGCTTCGGGGAGGGCGGTTCCCCCGGGACCGTGTTGACATTCCAGCACAATGCGGGGAGGCCATTGGAAGTGTTGAAATTACCAGCACAATGATATAACGATGGTTTTAGTTGCAAGTGGCATTATAATATTATTTTACCGCATAATAAAGACAGTAACTCGGTAATAAAGTTAATTTAGTTGTGACACCAAAATAATCTTGAGTCCAAGTTCCCGAACGAGAAGCGCGTGTAAGATAAAGCCACATTAAAAAAAAAATAACAAACACCAGTTGATCGTCCCCGCTCACTTCCTTTTTTGTACCCGCCTCCTTTTATATTATTTGTTATTTTGTCAAACATCCCAGAAAAAACAAAAATCGCACCGTGCCGGAAGGAAGTTGTGCAGTGAAGCAGCTACACCGATTAAAAAGTGGCCCCATGGGGGGCTGACGGTTACTTCCCCAACAGGCAGGGTGACCTTACTGTCCTGATGCACATAAACAATAACACAAAAAAACTAAACAACAACACAATAAAAACAAAACAACAACAAACTATTATCGAATAAAACACGTGCGTTAGAAGGGTTCTTCTTCTTCTTAATTTTTGATTGACGGATGGAAGGAAGGACATGAGGTATATTGAAGTGGTTTGCACCAATTAAAATCTATTTTCCTATTTCTAATTTACTTACGACAGGTACAGTGCTGTCATCCGCTTGAAATTTTCCTTGCATACATGATATGTTTTCTGTGTATTTGATTTTTAAAATTATTCATCTCAGGGGCGGGTGCCAAAGGAAGGGTTTGCCCCGGGTGCGAAATACTCTAGTCTCTCGGTACGCCTATGATGAGACGGGAACACTGGAATGAGACGAGAATGGCGAACTGAAATGAGCAATGAACACAGGAATGAGACATGAACGGTGAACTGGAATGAAACACCAATTCCTCGCTGCCTCGTTTTCGAGTTTAGTTTCCCAGAATGCTGCATGCTCATTTTTGCCTGCCCCCTCTCTTTGAGACATCTTTGGCCACAACCATTGGTCAGTAAATGGAGGGTGGGGCCATTTGCACAGTACAACCCCTCCCTGCGCTTGTGCTTTCACACGCCACTGGAAAATTGTCCTCAGAAGTGTCGATAGTGATCAATGTTATGACAGGTACAGTACTGTAATGCAACAAAACAAATTCGCCGCCCCCCAAAAGTGCCGCTCGGGGCAGCCGCCCCATTCGCTCCCCCCCCCACCCCCTCGCCACGCCAGTGTATGCCACTGACCCCAGATAAAGTGTAAGTGTCCCTGGTTCTGACCAACTCAAGTCATCCCCTATTGGGAGTCACTCAGCTTCCTAGAGAACAAGAGTAACGAAGTGCAAGAGACAAGAGCTGGAAGAGTGAAGAGAGCGGAAATAGAGTGAACAAGTCCAAATATGACCTTTTAAGTCCTCCCCTACAGCCACGCTGTGCACTTTCAAATGTGCTTTTCTCATCCATCGGCACCAGCCGATAAGGTGGCACATCGCCACACCATCATCACGTCGACGGGATGTTGTCACCGGTGTCGCCTGAAACAGACGCGACACCTTGCATTGTGCCAATAGCAGCGCACCGCCAATGGACTCCTTGTGATGACCAGTGCCATTCCAAACGCCTTGTACTCAGAGCGCAGGCTAGTGGGTTTATTGGCCTAAACATGAACAAAGATACATCCAAATTCATCCATCTCCTTACCTTGCCTGGGTGCCTTGTCTAGTTCACAGAGTGGACACGTATGAATTACACCTTCCCATCCAAAGCCAATGTCAACTATACTGCCCCTCACGGCCTATATAGGAACAGGAGAACTTCACTCTAATGGATCCCTGGTGACATAAATATTCTAACCTACATGAACATACAGATCATGGTAAGTTAACATGCTCCTGAATTCGTACCCTTTCTCATATAACAATATATTTGCCCCTTGCTTATAATTCGTAAAAAAATTCATGTTCAAGTACACTGATGTCTGATAATGTGTTTATCCTATCTGTCACATATATAAAGACTTAATTTGATGTTTAACCATAATCAAGCTTTATGTAGAAGTTACCACTACTGTTACTACTACTATTTATTCAATGGCCTAAATTATCTCCACCTACTTGTGGGATCGACCGGTGAAGGTTTTTGGCCCAAGTCCAGATTGAAACTGATTTGGGCAGGAAAATGCAATTTGTTCAGAGTGCCAGCAATAACTCGCTAATTTTTTGCAAAAGACAGTGGGATCTCTGCCGTTGGCCAGATAATGATAGCAGATATGACACCCAGCTTAAAGTTTATCTGAGGGATGGCACACTTTTGGGTGTAAAGTCCTGACTGTGAAACCAACATACAGATGGTTCAGGAATAAAATGCAGGTAAGACCTCTAAAGGTAAGTGCTCAGCATCTACACCATCATTCAGACAGAGCTATACTTAAAATATGAGAATAAAAATGAAAATCTGGAAGCAAAATGTTTGTGATAACATTGTACCTTATTGCACAGTAGCGAGGACCTTGAAAAGATCTTTAACTATCTGAAGTGATCTTCCAATGAAGGCTGACCAATGAAATGTAATGACTTGCAGGACAGGTGCTGATGGTTTGTCACAACAGGCAACATCGTCACATTTACACTCGGAAACAACTGGAGGATTTCGAAAAACAAGCTCAAATGAGCTAAGATCCTCGTCCTCTTAATGATGACATCATAAAAAACGAATATGACATCATTGTGATGTATCAGGTTTGCGATAAATTATCTGTGCTAATGCCCGGCTTGATTCCCACAAACAAAATTCAAACAGCTTGCCTAGTTTCGGAGATAATGGAAAAGGCGATTTCCATTAGCGGCGATATTATGACGTCAACTCTTTTTCTAGGAAGAATTTCCAAAATCGTAGATGGTTACTGCCTGCGCGTGGGCTTTCTGCATATACATGGCAAGTTTCATGAAGATCCGATGAAAACTCTGGGTTGTGAAACAAAAAATGTCAAAAAATAGGAATGACGTCATAAAAATTGATATGACATCATAGTGATGTATAATTTGTGCGGTAATTCATCTATGCAAATGCCCTGTTCGATTCCCGCAAACAAAATTCAAACAACTTGCCTAGTTTTGGAGATAATGGAAAAGGCGATTTCCATTTGCGGCGATATTATGACGTCAACTCTTTTTCTCAGAAGAATTTCCAAAATCTGAGATGGTTACTGCCTGCGCGTGGGCTTTCTGCATATACATGGCAAGTTTCACGAAGATCCGATGAAAACTCTGGGTTGTGAAACAAAAAATGTCAAAAAATAGGAATGACGTCATAAAAATTGATATGACGTCATAGTGATGTATCGTATGTGCGGTAATTCATCTCTGCCAATGGTTCGATTCCCGCAAACAGAAATCAAAAAGCTTGCCTAGTTTCGGAGATAATTTTTTAGGCGATTTCCATTAGCGGAGATATTTTGACGTCATAACTTTTTTTCTTGGAGGAATTTTCAAAATCGGAGATGGTTACTGTCTGCGCAGGGTATTTTTACATCTATACGCCAAGTTTCAGGAAGTTTCGATGAAAACTGTAGGCTGTGAAACAAAAAAGTCCACAAGAAGAAGATGAAGAACAACAACGTGAGTAAGACTTAGAGATCCTCCACGAGGATGTAAAAAAATTTTAGCTCGGTTACGAACCTAAAGGCCTCCTTTTGTGAGATATAACAGGATTATTGTGTACAATACTTTGCAAATAGAATGGTCATCTTCACAGCCTACCACAGTTTGAGCATCTTCCGGGTGTCAGGTGGAGAGATGGCGACTTTGAAGCACAGGTAAAGCCACTGTCACACCTTGACGTTTTAGCCAGTGTATGGCAACGTATCGAAATGTATGTAAAACGCTGGCGTACGCTGAACTATTGATGTTTTTTTCCAGTTTTGGGCGTATTCATAACGAGTTGGACGTATGCATAACGTATTAGTAACGTACACAGAACGTTTCGATAACATATAGATAACTCATACCAACGAATGCTTAGCGTGTTGTCGGCGTTCACAACCTATGCCCAACGATAGTCTAACTTATGCATAGCGCGGCAGCGTATCGCTGAAGATCACGTGGCGTAGCCTATTAAAAAGCTGCGGCTCAACGATTCAAATCATAACCGCACGAGACATTGAAGTGTCAAGCCGCTGTCACGCCTTGACGTTTTACCAGCGTATGCCGACGTATGAAAATTTGCCGAATACGCTGGCACATGTTGAGTACGTTATGGGTAAGTTTTGTATACGTTAAGAGCACGTTGAAGCATGCTGGCATACGTCATAGTACGTCGAGTACGTCAACAAATTGTAAGCATGCTGAAAATTTTTTGACGTATGCCAGCGTATGACGCACACGTTCCGCATACGCTGGCCATAAGTTGTTGGCACGTTATGCGATCGTTGACACACGCCGACACACTTTACTTGTAAGTTACTCATAAGTCAAAACACGTCGAAGTAATGTTTAGCGTACCGAAACTTATTTGTAACCTATGAGTAATGTGCTTTGAACCTATGAGTAACGTTCTTTGAACCTATGTGTAACGTATCTCCAACACATATTGACGTATGTAGACGTATTTGACGTCTTCCGGATGACCACAGAACTTACTGAACGTGTTACTAACTTACAGCTACCGTATAATGGCGTAATGGCAGTGTTTAGGGGAATTGGTATATAAAAATGGGGTTCACACAGGAGGAACCCGTCAGTATTCCAGACTCCATGGTTTTTTTTTTTTGTTTTTTTTTCTTTTCTTCGGCATGACGGTGATGTTGACACTTCGATTTCTAGTGCGGTTATGATTTAAATCGTTGAGCGGCAGCCTATTAATTATATTATATTATAACCACACTGGAAATCGAAGTGTCAACATCACCGTCATGCCGAAGAAAAAAAAAAGAAAAAAAAAAACCATGGAGTCTGGAACACTGACGCTAAACATTACCTCGACGTGTTTCGACTTATGAGTAACTTACAAGTAACGTTTGTCGACGCGTGTCAACGATCGCGTAACATGCCTCCAACACGTTACTCATAGGTTAGAAATAAGTTTCGGGTACGCTAAACATTACCTCCACATGTTTCGACTTATGAGTAACTTACAAATAACGTGTGTCTGTGTGTCAACGATCGCGTAACGTGCCTACAACTTATGGCCAGCGTATGCGGAACGTGTGAGTCATATGCTGGCATACGTCGACAAATTTTGAGCATGTTAAAATTTGTCGACGAGCTCGGTGTACTACGACATATGCCAGCGTACTACGACGTATGCCAGCGTGCTCTTAACGTATACAAAACTTACCCATAACGTATTCGACGTGTGCCAGCGTTTTAGACAATTTTTCATACGTCGGCATACGCTGGCTAAATCGTCGAGGTGTGACAGCGGCTTAAGAAAGAGTTGAGTATGTAATATGGATCCATGTGAAGTTTTTCTTCATGATATGACATTTTCATCAGATTTCATGATAAATCGTGGGCAACCCTGGCCAAGTTCCAAATTCCTCCTCGAACCTGCAGTGGGAACTGCATCAGCGGCATAGCTGCGCACCCAGCAAAATATGTGGCTACCTGCAGCCACATGTTCTGCATACGAAAGAAGTTCAAAGCTCGCTTACATTCAGAGCCCCATGCTACCTCCAGCCAGTAAAACGTCGTTAGATTTTTCTTTGTCAAGCAAGCACTCTTTACTTTTTCATTATTCTGTCATATTAGTACATGAGAACCCTGGGCTCGTGGAGTGCACATTATTCCAGTCTGAAGTCTCACCCCCCAAGTCAACTGTGTCTGATATCATTACAGTTACCTAACTCAGACTCAGTGAATAATGCATAATTGCACATGAGAACAACATGAGGCCTGGCGTGAGCTTCATGGTTACCGTGCTTGGCTTAAGATCCAATGATCTTGAGTTCAAGCTCGTGTCAAGCTGTTGAATTAAGACCACGTAGGGTTGATTCAGCATGTCATTGTTCTGAGGTTGGCAGAATGAGTACCGGTGTGATGGTAACAGGGGCATTGCATCAGCAGCACAGCAGTGCTCCGAGAGAATGATGCAACCAATCAGCCACAGGCTGCTTTTGATTAGATAATTAATCAATTAATAAATAACATGGATATTTGTCATATTTTCTGTTCCAGGAACAATTCCATGAAGACATAGTCATGGTATTTCTGTTCACATACATAGAGAGCAGAAAACATACAGTGCATTGAAATTAAAGCTCTTGGTGGATAAAGTGCACGCGTTCCTGGCATTAAGATCATCGCACAATCATCACCTGATCAAAATGGCTTGAATCCCCCAATTTGAATTCTGATCATTTTGCAAAACGGCTGAGATGACATTTGTACGCAACACATTAACAACAAAAAAAAAATAAAAATAAACAATGATAATATGAAAGAATCATGTGACAGAAGGAACTAGAAGGGCACTCAGAAGAGTGCCCTTGGCTAGGCTAATTAGTTCACATTTAGTGTTCGACTGATCGGCTGGATCTGGATTCGGACGTGAACTAAAATCTAACGGGCTTGTTCTAATCACCTAACCAACTCATCCAACAAGTTTTGACCAAATTCGTCCATACCTTTTACAGATATCCTGCTATATGTCATTGTTGGCCACTTCTCTCAATGGTGAAGAATCACTTTTTAAATTCTCAGATCCGGATCTGGATGTTTACCAAAATCGAATAAATTCTTCCTTGTCACACTTCCAACCTGCCCAACATGTTTTGGCCGAATCTGTCCACAACTTTTTGAAATATGCCATGTGTCGTTTTTAGCCCCGTCTCTCAATGGTGAAGAATCAGTTACAACTCTCGTATCCAGATCCAGATCTGGATCTTCAACAAAATCGAATCGATTCTTCCTTGTTACATGCCCAACCTGCCCACCTAGTTTCGTCCGAATCCGTCCGCAACATTTTCAGATATTGAGCTACATGTCGTTTTTGGCCCTATCTCTCAATGATGAAAAATCCCTTTAAAAATTCTCAGATCCAGATTCTCAGATCTTTACCAAAATCTCAACATTTCGTCCTTGTAACATCACCAAACTCTCCAACAAATTTCGTCTGAATCCGTCCACAACTTTTTGAGATATTTTGTTCACAAACAGACAGACAGACAGACACACAGGGGTGAAAACATAACCTCCATCCACCTTCGGAGGCAGAGGTAACAATGATAACCCCACGCATTGTTGTTGTGCTAAACGAATGAAAATCAAAGTACATTTTAATCGCTCTCCCTCTCCCTCTCCCTCTTGCCTCCTCTCCCCACCGATGCCAGAAAGGCAGGATCAGTGCTGCTACAGCAATCTCATTGCAAGGATTGCACTGGGTGGTTTCCCATTGCCTTCCCAGCAGTAGTCAGGGCAGGAATTCAGAACTTGGTCAGGATGCAGGTGATAACTCATCTCTTCATTGAAAGACACCGGTGGTTCTTTAACATTCACCAACTAATGCCAGATTACAGGTTCCCCAACTTAATGGCTATCCAAATGAGGGCATACTTAGCCTTGCCTGTATATCACAAATTCGCCAGTTTATAGCGAACGTAGGGAGCTTCATACTTAACGCGTGCACATGAGAGAATAGGAAACAACAACACAATACCCTGGCAATTCGGAATCCTTGTCGTTAGCTATGACCCTTTTGCTTCCGGTTTTTATTTTTTGCTTCCAGTTTTTGTCATAGAGAATGATGCATGCCGGGAGATAAAGGCATCGTCGGAGACATGAAAGACCCAAATATCAGACATGGTGTATATTTCCTCCACTGATTTTAATAAAGATATCTCCCGCATCATCAAAAAATAATTTTTAATCTTGATTTACATTATTTGATCGCTGATCCCGAATCCAGGCCGAAGTAACCGGAAATTGCGTATACAGTTGTGAACAAGTTATAGGTAAAGTCAGAAGCGAATGTAAGTAGAATTCTACGTTCGCTTCTGGTATTTTTTTTTAGATGAGATCCTGTTCTAGACGGTGTAGTTGTCGTTGTGAAGGTAATGTTGAGTTAATACTTATTTTTTTTAGATGAGATCCTGTTCGAGGCGGTGTAGTTGTCGTTGTGAAGGTAATGTTGAGGTAATATTTTTTTTTAGATGAGATCCTGTTTGAGGCGGTGTAGTTGTCGTTGTGAAGGTAATGTTGAGGTAATATTAATTTTTTTTAGATGAGATCCTGTTCTAGGCGGTGTAGTTGTTGTGAAGGTAATGTTGAGGTAATATTTATTTTTTCAGATGAGATCCTGTTCTAGGCGGTGTAGTTGTCATTGTGAAGGTAATGTTGAGGTAATATTTATTTTTTCAGGTGAGAGCCTGTTCTAGGCGGTGTAGTTGTTGTGAAGGTAATGTTGAGGTAATATTTATTTTTTTAGATGAGATCCTGTTCTAGACGGTGTAGTTGTCGTTGTGAAGGTAATGTTGAGGTAATATTAATTTTTTTTAGATGAGATCCTGTTCTAGGCAGTGTAGTTGTTGTGAAGGTAATGTTGAGGTAATATTTATTTTTTCAGATGAGATCCTGTTCTAGGCGGTGTAGTTGTCGTTGTGAAGGTAATGTTGAGGTAACATGCAGTAGTGTTTTCACTGTTTTTGAAATGCACAAATAATTAACTTGATCTGTAGTATACCCAATCACACCTTTATGACTAAAAAATTAACAACAAAACGAGAGAGTAAATACTCTAGCAGTTTTAAGTCTACCTAATTTTATAATAAAGATATCTCCCGCATCATCAAAAAATAATTTTAAGTCGTGATTTACATTATTTGATCGCTGATCCCGAATCCAGGCCTAAGTAACCGGAAATTGCAGCATTAAATGTAAGAATAATTCTACGTTCTCTTCTAGGCTTTGCCTATTCCATATTATTCGGGTCGAGGAATGAACTCAGAGTAGACAGCTCAAAGCGCAGTACACTACCTCTGTACTATCCTGTTAGAGATATTTTAATACTGTGGAGCAAAGTCTTCGACACATCAGATAAGATGACCCGGTGGCTCTTGCGTGTTACTTACAAAAAGAACTCCAGCTATCAGATACTCTGTTTTTTGACAGCCCATGCATGGTGGGAAAGTTCCCTAATCTGGAAAAGAAACTTTATGCGTACCACAGCACATGGTGAGGCAATCATTGATGGAGATGATCCATGCAGTTGCTGATGAGTGTTGTCCAAAGTGGTTATTGAACTCCAAAATAAAGACTGAGAGAGACCTGACACAAAATACAAAAAAAAAAAACATTATTACAAAACAAAGGCAAAATAGTGAAAGTCAAATAAATGCTTAGATGGCAGGGTATAAATTTGGAATCATGATATTGAGCAAAATGAAAAATTAGATTCATGACAATTCACAGACGACAATTCACAATTCACAGTGTTTGTTTGGTTTTTTTTTTTTTGTGTGTGTACCTTGTCGAGGGTCACATGAGAGCTAACACGCAACGCACAGCAAGGGGGGCATGAGACAAGAGGGGCGGGAGTGGGAAGGACAAAACAGTGGGGAACAGAGACATTAGGTGATTGTGGAAGGGAGAGGGATGGGGCGGAGAACATTGGGAACACAAGATGGGCATTACAGGGACTTTCAGGAAGGAAAGCAGGGAATTTGAAGGATGTGGGTTTGGGTGGATTATCGGGGGTAGAAAAGATCGAGGATTTGGATGGGGGATGATAAGAGGTGGTGGTGAACAGCTGTTTTGAAGGCCTGGAGGGAAGAATGGGAATGAATAGAGTGAGGGAGTTTATTCCAAAGGTGGGAAAAAAGAGGAATGAAAGAGTGAAGGTGAGCAGTAATTTGTGATTTTGGTAGTTTTAACAGAAGGGGGTTGTTGGCGGACCTTGAGCGCCCTGCATAAATATAGTGGGGACAAATCACAGACTGAGCAGGGGGGGGGCGAGACGGGAGAGGAGACGGCAGAAGACAGAAAGACCAGCGACCTACCTGCTGTGAGAGTGAGAGGCCCAAAGACTCAGCCTCATCGCGGGAGATGCCAATGATCCGAAATGCCTTGGTTTCCACAGTGTGAAGCCGAGAAAGGTGGGAGGCAGGAGCACCAGCTCAGAGGCAAGAGCAGTACTCCATCAGGCTGTGGATGAAAGCTTTGTCTGTGGTCAGGAGCTCAGGTGGGCCGAGGAAGAACTTTGCACGACGGAGGATTCCCTAGACTGGCTTTGGAGGCCAGGTTGGTAATGTGGTTTTTCCAGGAAAAATCATGGCAGATAGTGAGACCCAGAAGCTTGAAAGAAAGGACGTCTTCCAGATGATTGTTGAGAAAGTGGATGAGGGGGCGGGGGGGGTTCTAAACGGTCCTTTCGGAGAGACATAGTGAGAGTGTGAGATTTGTCCGGATTGAAAGACATGTTCCACGTGTTGGACCAGTTTGTGATTTTTCCCCAGATTTGCAGTGAGCGAAGAAGCTGCTGCTTGCCGGTCTGAGGGATGACAGATGGTACGACAGAGGGTGGAGTCATCAGCAAAGAGATAAAGAGGATCTTCCAGAGAGTCGGAGAGATCATTGATGAAAACCACAAAAAGAACAGGGCCCAGAACTCCATTCACGGCCACATGATGACTGCGACAGGAGAGGAAGTCTGCGAGCCTTGAGTGGAGATGGCCTTGGATACCATAGGAAGAGAGTTTCGTGAGCAGGACAGGGTGCCAGACCATGTCAAAAGCACAAGGATATGTTTTGGGATATGGCTCAGATTTAATGTCCAGCATTGAGGACCTCCATCCATTGTTGGGAGAGAAGAAGCAGCATATCCAGGATAGAGTGACCTGGTCTGAAACCAAATTGATAATCAGAAATCAAGCCATTGGAGAAAAGGAAGCATTTAATGTCTGAAGCGAAGATGGATTTCATAACCTTGCTGATGATTGGGAGAAAGCTGATTGGTCTGTCATTGCAGGGATCTGTTTTTGCACCTTTTATGTGGGGCAGTAATGTTTGCTGACCTAGCAGATGGCAGATGACCTTGAGCAAATGAGAGGGTGAATAGAACAGAGAGAGGGTGAGCAATAGCAGAGGAGCAGGTTTTTGGGAAACGTGGGCTGATGCCGTCTGGACCGGTTGCAGAATCTGAGTCGAGGTTTGACAGCAAGCTCTCCACCTTGTCAGGAGAAAAGGACACAGAGTCCAGAGACAGTTGGGTGCGATTGGGTAAGGTGGGTACAGAAAGTGATGGGTTTTGAACACAAGATTTCAATGCAAACGAGTTTAGGCATTCAGCCTTTTCACGTGCGGTATCAGCAGTGCGGCCGTTTGAGGTAAGGGAGGGGATGGAGGGGGAACATACACCAGAAACAGATTTGATTAGACACCACCAGGATTTTGAGGAGGGAGAGAGGTTTGAGAGTTCAGACTTGAGATGAGAAATATGTTGCTTTCTGGCTCTCCTGAGGGTAGATACACACTTGTTCCAAGCTTACTTCAGGAACTGAGATTGCCCTCAGTTGGGTTTGCTTCCCATGAGGCAAAGGCAAGTTGTTTCGGGACAACTGCCTCGCCACAAGCTTCAGTGAACAATGGGCGGGAGGAAGGGTAGGACAACTGAAGATAAGAGGGGATACATCTGTACATGAGGAGAGCAAGTTTCTTTGAAAGAATTCCCAGGATGAGTTGATGTTGGAGAAAGTAGCGATGGGAGACCAGTCTATAAGTTTGATGGCTGCTTGGAGACCCTGCCATTCGGCTTGAGTGAAATGCCAGACTCGATGGTCCTGAGGTGGTTCTCTGATAACAGCCAGAGAGATGTGTTTGTTTATTTGTCGTGCGACTCCTTTTAGTTCTGGGCAGATTACATCCAGACTTTCTACATCGTATTGGGAAGACCCCAATTGGTGTATCGGGGTGTTTTTATCTTTGCAAGTGGTCTTTCAGGAGGGGGGAGAGGAGGGAAGGAGGCGGGGGCGCAAATTCTCCATGTAAATGTATATCGTGTAGCACCGCCTCCAGGTGGGAGAGGGTATTACAAGTCTCCATTTGCAGGACAGTTTTCCTGTCCTCACGTTTTCCAGTGCAGTGAGGCGTTTTGAATTATAAGTTGTAGGTATGTTTTGCTTCATGTACGTAACTCGGGTTGTTTTATATTTTGTTTTTGGGAGTGATTGAGGCAGCTGTCAGCTGCCTATACACTGCCCAAATAAAAGTATGTGTCAGAAGAACGTGTTGCATGCCTGGAACAAGATCACCCACACGGTGGGTACTCTGCTAGTAATAAATAATTCTCAAACTACTGGACGAACAGGTGACCCGTTAGCAAAGTGTTAACTGCTGTTCATGATGTCGTGCAAAAGTAAAAGTCTCAAGCACAAATTCCTTCTTCTCTTCATTTAATAAGACCTTTATAATTTGAATAATGCAACTCAGCAAAGTTGAAAGATCTATGACAAAAAACTTCCACCAGGAATGACCCAATATCAAACTTAGAGTGGAAAAAAAAATCTGTTTTGACCCCTGTGGCCCCAAGTCCCCACCCATGGGTCATGAACCGGGGGTCTAAAACATAAAATCGTTTCATATGTCATGCATCTCCCAATGTTGATTACATATACAAAGTTTCATTTTGAAATGATTTAAAATGTACCTGTAATTGCAATGACGATATCCCCCGTTGTGTTTTTTTTTTTTCAAAAAGCTTGGGAATAATAATTTGAATCCAAGTACACATAGAAACCATCTTTTTGCTGACTTGCTATTGTTTACATTGACGGAATGCCACAGAGGAAGCACACTTACCTTTGAGCTTTCTGGTCTGTGTTCAATTCTCAGACAGATTATAAACTGTGAGATTAATGATTTATATACAGAGTTCCATCATCAAAAAAGTGTGCCAACTGTCAGATGTTATTAGTTATACCTGACATTCTCAGTTTAAGTTAAGAGTCATAGTCTGGACAAATCTTTCATTCAGTCTGGGAGCTTTCATTTATTCAGTCATTGGTTGTCTACATTTGTGCACTACCACAGCATTTGTGCACTTCAAGGTCCAGCTGTTCCTTTCAGTCCCATGATAAGTTGCTGCTAAACCAAGCAGCTGTTATGAAATAGGCACAGTCGTATTCTTTGTGCCTTTTATCTGCTATGTGTACTTTATTTAAGCTGATTAAATATATATATATATATATATATATATATATATATATATATATATATATATATATATATATATATATATATATATATATATATATATATACACACACACACACACACACACACACACACACACACACACACATCTAGTGCCCAACTGTGTCTGTGGACGTCCTCCTGCAGTTGGGTTACTTCTTATTAGGAGGTTGGTGGCAGGATTTGCACTACGGCCACCGTAAAACCCTTCATTCCGCAAAACGCAAAAAAATCTGAAAACCCACTCCGTGGGAGTACCTCCTTCAGCTTCAGCCTGGTGACTCTGTCAAGCAGACAAAGATTACATGGTCAACATCAGTTGAACATCAAACGGAGCAGTGTCGGACTATGCCCAATGGAGATTGGGGGAGTGCTCGTCACACTCTACATGTTTTGATTTACTCGCCGATCACATCATGTGTCTTCTGGTTGACTGGTTTGCATTCGCGGGAGCAAACATCTGGGTGGCAGATGGACGGTTGCTCTGTGCGGATAATACGGTTTTACCATCTGAGACATCATCCGTGGCAATGCTCACCAGAACAGTCAGGAGGAGCATGTGATGTGTAAACAATAAATGTGGTCATCATTGGTTAGATATTTATCGGTATGCCATCCTGATGAGGGCAAATAAGCCCGAAATCCAGACATGCGGCTCCGTTTGATGTTTAACTGATGCTGACAATGTAATCTTTGTCTGCTTGACAGAGTCACCAGGCTGAAGCCTCTGGGTTGGAGGTGACGCTTTGGTGTAGGACTATGTCAAATGGAGATCAGGGGAGTGCTCATCACACTCCACATGTTTCGATTTACCCGTCAATCACATGCCAATTTACCCCTGCACTAACAACTTGGGACAAAATGGGTCCACACAAAATCCAATTACTCTACTCCATTCCTCCAGTGGCCACAGACATCCAAGATGGTGCAAAGGGGAATCAGCATCCCTACTCTATCCGAGTAGCAACAAAAACACATTTTCCATTTTACATTAACCCCCCTCTATAGTGTGGTTCTACGCAACCAATTTACCCACCGTCCCATGTGTTGGTGTCTAACAGTTTGGGATTAGCCCTCAAAATTTCTGTCCATGCTCGTCTATAATATCCTGGCTAGGCAGTGAGTCTCCATCTGCAGGCTTCCCACCTGCCTACAAAGACATTACAGAAGTAAATAGACACCATAAATTTATTCATTTCATCTCTTATATAGCAAGTTTTTCTCAGTGATATGTCCACTATTTCATATTCATACTATAAATATTCAACTATTTATTTGCAGAAACGAGTTCCTGGGTGGTGTATGACGATTAACTATGCCTCGAACCCAGGGAGCACACGACCTTTGTGATTTTCAAAGAGGACGAATTGTTGGCAAATCGGAAGGTGGAGTCAGCCAGCATCACTTCGCTCAGAACCTTGACATTCTGCTTACTATGGTCAATCGGGTGATTGTGCAATTCACCAGCGAAGATAAAAGGAGACAACCCGACCATGAAACAGGTTAGTACAGGTTTACATGGTACCTGTAGCAGGTCACAGATCTAACCTGACCTGACCACCTCGGAGCACTGCAGTTGCTGTGTCCAATAAGTCTCATGAGTGGAGGAGGCCAGTGGGCCGACCACATGCCTCGTGGTTGCAGCAGGTTGACCATCATCTCAAGGAGATGGGGATGGGCCTGGCATCTGCCTGGGGGATGGCCAGAAGGAGGCCCCTGGAGTACCGGCAGAAAGTGGACGCAGCGACGCGATGTTCTGACACATGCTCCCATACCTGACCTGACCAGCGAAGGCAAGGAATCCACAGCTTCCCGTTCTGGTTGACCTGGGCCCTCAGAAAGGTGTCTTCGAGCTGTCAAGCAGTCCATTGAGAAAACCCCACTGCAAGGCAGCAGATGTTGCAGAAGAGGTCCAAGTTAGCTCAAGAACTGCTGCGCTGTACCTTCATCAACTGGACTACTATGGGAGAGCAGCAAGGAGAAAACCTCTTCTTCGACCAGCCAGCATTCAAATGAGAAAGAAGTGGGGTGAGGAGATGGCCACCAGACCCTTGGAGTTTTGGCGAGCTGTAATGTTTTCAGATGAGTCCCAATTTGCTCAATTTTCTGAGAGTGGACACGTATGGGTCTGGAGACTTCTCAGTCAAGAGTTTTCTTTGAACCGATTACAGCCAACTGTCAAACATAGTGGTTTTTCAGTGATGGTGTGGGGACCAATCTGGAGAGTTTGTCAGTCAGAGCTTGTGGAGTGTGTTGGCAACATCAACTCTACGATATACATTTCTATCCTTGAGGATGGACTTCTCCCCATCTTCTCTACTGGTCAGATGGTCAAAAACAACACTGTTCATGGAAGAGGGAGTTCCATGCCGCAATGCAAAAAAAGACTGAGGAATGGCAGGACAGAAATCGGATCAAGCGACTTCCATGGCCAAGTCGGTCTCCTAACATGAATCCCATTGAACACCTCTGGGCTATATTGGATCGAGCTGTGTGGAAAAAGTCCAAGAAACCAACATCACGGGCAGAATTGATAAACCTTTTTCGTGAAGTCTGGGCAGAAATCCCACAAGAAAAAATTTTGGAACTTGTTAGTTCTTTGCCTGAAAGAGTCAACGCATTGAAATCTGCAAATGGCAAGTCTACCAAATACTCGTGTTTGTATTAAAATGGATCATATATACTTTAAATGTTCAATAAGTAAATTCTTTAAAATCATGGTGCCTATTTACTTCTGTCATGTCTCTGTACACTCTGGCACGGCACCCCGGAGGCGCTGCGACCGACACTGAGCGTACACGATCCTGTTTCAATTCTGGAGAAGCCCTTGATGGCTTCCCTCGTGGCACTCGCTGGCACGTGGTGCCTCGGATTCACTCTCTGGATGTCCGGACCTACAAATCTGGCTCGTCCCTCATGGCCCACTTTGGGCCAACATGCCCTTCTCAAACCAAAAAACTTCCTCGGTCTGCAAAAGTTGCCCAGTAGTTCAAATAATTGAACGTTTTCCTTCTATATGGCATTGCAAATAATCCAAGGGTCTTAAAAGAATGGTTGCAGCATTGGAATAAAAACTAAACTGTATGTGCTCATGAAGTATTCCACTTGCCTCTGGGTAGCTTGTACCTATTGCTGCGTTTGAGCCAATTGGGAGTAACTGCTGAAATCAATCTAACCAGGTTCTTTCCGGCATCTTTGATCTTTGGTCCTTTCACACATCTTTCTACTTTTTCACAATTCTCTTTATTCAATTTAATTCTTGCATTTTCTACTATTTTTCCTCTCTTTTATCCCCCTTTTACTGTCAATTTCTCTCTTTCTTTAGCTATCCGTCTTGGGAGAAGTGAATTCTCACAAAAAAGAAGTGTAAGGCTCCCTTGGGCATTCTTGATTATGTTTGAGGGTAGAGGAGTTGCAGCTGAAACACGAATCCTATCCAGATTCATCCTGATAACTATCTTTGCTCTTTTGGGGTTCTTACTGATGACTCCAATGCAATATTTGGTCTATCATTTGATTCTGATACTGAGTTTTGTCACCCCACACAAAAAACATTACATGGAAAAATTACAAGGTAAAAGTGCACTTGTAATCCTAACGCAATGCAGACTTTAACTCCTGTTACACCCTAGAATCAATGTACCTGTTTTGGGCTATAAGAATTGCAAAGTAGTGAAATATATTTAAAAGGCTCAGTCATCAATTTGTGAATGCATTTCACACATTTATAGTGTACAAAGGCTTGCAGATAAAACGAAAGAAAGGAAGGGGGCAAGAGAGAGGGAGAGAGTAAACAAACGGTACAAAGCATGAGCAAACAATTTCCCAATCAAAACAATCTAACAACTATTCTTGCCTTGATGTCCTTGTTCTCTCTCTAACCAGATATCCAAAGGTGACACTCGCTTGATGACTGGTGGCAACGGTATGCAATATTCATGAAAAAGCAGGAATTTTTTTCACACTATGTAAATGCGCACATGCTTATAACCTTTACGGATGCAAAGGCAATCGAGCCATGCACTCATTTCTTGCAAAGCCAACAACCTCAACTGACAAGAGAAGCAGCCGCATGGCAGAGTGCTGAGCAGCAGGAGAACAACAGAGTACTTCATGTGGTTAAGAGCAACACCTGGCCAGAGACAGACAGAGAAAGCAGACTGGGAGTTGAGAGACGCATCAAAGCAATAACAGCATCCAGCTTTATTCAATAAAACAGGCAGAGGGAAAAGTTATTGCAGGCAGGGAGAAAAAGAAAGGTAGGTAATAACAATTAATTAAATAATTCTCCCATTTTTCTCTCTTTGTTTCTCAAACTTTGTATCATGCACTGAGGTTCCTTAACTTGGTCTCTTCTTGTTCTCTATAGATTTATTTTTCTTTGAAACACACTTTTGTCAGTACAGCTATGTTTACTGTAATTTTTGGCGTAAAAGTGGATACTTTTTTTCCTGGAAATCCGGGCCTCAACTCGTACTGGTTGAATTTGTGCTAACAACTCGTACAACTCGTACTAACAGCTTGAATTGCATTAAAAAAAAATGAGCATAGTGATATTTTATGAAATAAATTGGATAATTGTTAATTTTAAAACGCACTACAGAAATTATTGTCCAGAATGTTTGCCAATTGGGTGAGAAATTGAACGCTAATCCGCTCTCATATGCAAAATTATCCAATCAGTAATGAGCAAGCAACTCACCAATTACCTTTGACCCGGCCCTTTCAATCCTAACCATATGGATACATCCTTACTATATGCCATCTTAAAAATGCCTCCCATAAAGTCACATAAGTCATACTTTTAAGTTGGAAATCATTAAGTTTGCTGAGGAATATGGCGGGAACATGGCTACAAATAGGAAATATGGTGTCATTGAGAAATGTGTTCAGGACTGGCGTAATGTCGATTCAGGTGTTCATTAATAATATTGTTGCGATTTCGTGCCCGCCGGCGTGCGAACGGCCACGTGACTTGAATTGCGGCACGTCGCCCACTGGACGGACAATTCTGTCGTGACCCTCCGGGAACTATCGCCCGCAGCCAGTCACGGGTGGGCCTTTCGACCTCACCACAATCATGCCAATTAGCCACCCGCGTAGGATAGGGTTGTTCGCCAAACTCGACCTACCTAAGTACCCACGCGGATGGTAGACCGGGCGATCGTACCTCGCCGCAGGCCGACTCCGGACATGAACCGCTTAAGCGGTCCATTCCGTGCTATCTGGATAACCGAGTGGTGTTATCGTCGGCCTCGATGGTTCCGATTAATTGTCGGGTGTTTTAAGCCCACTACGAACCCTTTACGTGAAGCAAGATGGAGATTCAATTAAAGAAAAGACGAAGCGAAACGGGAAAACAGTTTAACATGATGCACATTTATTCCGCGGCACACGGAGAACACACATATACAGCCAAACAGAATGCACATATATCAAATGCAACAAAAGAAACAATGACGCAGAGATACTACCGACTCCGCGTACACACGGCAGCACTTATCCGGTTTTACTTCACAGACGGCGCCGACACACATTTACTCAAAAGCAAAGGAAAGAAGCCACCCTCATAGGCAAGGGGCAGACGGGCCCGTAGGCCAATGTGTGCGTGGCACCTGAAGGAGCGGTCAGGTCCGAGAGACCGGGGGGGGTCCTACCCGCGTCCTCGTGACGAGCCGCAAATGTGGCTGCGCGGCGGTGCCCCGACTTCGTGCTCCTTCGCGGGTTTCGTTGGCACCGCTTGGAGTGGGGTGGGAACGGGGCCCCCTTTTTGCACTATCTCAGCACGGGGGAAAGGGGGAGAATTGTTGATGCCCTGGGGGAATGAGAATGGTTGGCTGGCTTGGGTCCCGCGACGAGCGATCCCACCGCGACCTCGTCGCCGACCACCGTCTTCCCTGCCTCGGACCCGAGCTCCTTGGACTCTTCCCCCAATTCTCCTCAGCCGACTGCAGAAAACCACCTTGACGCCTTCGCCTCCCGACTCCACTTCCGTTCTCCAACCCGACTTGACTGCCTCGCAACAACTCCAACCAAAAACTAACTCTCTGCGCAACAACTCTTCTCATTCGCCTCATGCTCTCCGTTTTATAGACCGGCAGGACAAAACAATATGCAAATTTCCAGATCAGGATCTCCTCGAGGGCGGAGCCACGCTCGCCGATTGGACAGAGGAAAAGGGGCGTGAATCTCCCCTGATCCTAGAATTTGCATATCTCGATTCCAGACAGACGCGCCTGGAGGCGGGGCCAAGCTGCCCCGCGCTTCCTAATTGGACGGATCAGAAGTGGGCGTGTAGCATTCCTGATCCGAATTCTCCTCGGAAAGGCCGCTATTTGCACTCGCAGCTCGGCGCATATCTTGTACGAGCCCAGGACAGCCCGACGCTCGGTGCTCACAGGTGGTGCGGGAATGGCCGTAGAAGGAGGGAGGTGAAGGTGGTGGAGGGTTTCCGGCGGTGGCCGATGGCCATGGTGCCGTTTGGAATGGCGGTGATGTGATGTTTGCGGGAGCGAGTTGTGAAGGTAATGGTCGTGGCTGTTGGCATTGTTGTTGTCTGACGGTTGGAGCGTGGTTGGTTCAAAATAAAGATAAAACAGAAAAACGGCTATCTCAAAGCGTCGCAGCCCGAATGAATCACATAAATTCCCTCTATACAACGGGTTTGGGCTAACTACACATGTACTTACAGAGATATCTCACCTGAGTGCCCTTTATGGTGGTTTGCGAATTTCCACAACCGTAACAATATATTATACCATTCCTTTCGCGCTGTAAAGGCTCATCAAGCTGCTGAGGCAGTTTCATTGGCAAGGAGTACAGCCCTGGACAGGTCACCACTCCAACACAGGTTATACTGAATGGTTATTACCCCAGTACACAGGTGCTCATTTCACTGACCTCAGAAGGATGGCAGTCTGAGTCAACCCACTTGGTGTTAATTCAATGGTTCACAGGGGGCTTGAACTCAGGACTTTCAGGTACCAAGCCAGCCACCCGAACCACAAAGCAAATAGCAGGCTTGTCATCCTAACCGCTAAGCCAACAGCAGGCTTGTCACCCTAACCGCTAAGCCAACAGCAGGCTGTCACCCTAACCGCTAAGCCAACAGCAAGCTTGTCACCCTAACCGCTAAGCCAACAGCAGGCTTGTCACCCTAACCACGAAGCCAACAGCAGGCATGTCACCCTAACCGCTAAGCCAACAGCAGGCATGTCACCCTAACCGCTAAGCCAACAGTAGAATGGTCACCCTAACCACTAAGCCAACACCAGGCTTGTCACCCTAACCACTAAGCCAACAGCAGGCTTGTCACCCTAACCGCGAAGCCAACAGTAGGCTTGTCACCCTAACCACGAAGCCAACAGCAGGCATGTCACCCTAACCGCTAAGCCAACAGCAGGATGTCACCCTAACCGCTAAGCCAACAGCAGGCATGTCACCCAAACCGCAAAGCCAACAGCAGGCTTGTCACCCTAACTGCTAAGCCAACAGCAGGCTCATCACCGTAACTGCTAAGCCAACAGCAGGCTCATCACCGTAACTGCTAAGCCAACAGCAGGCATGTCAACCAAACCGCTAAGCCAACAGCAGACTTGTCACCCTAACCGCTAAGCCAACAGCAGGCTTGTCACCCTAACCTTAAGCCAACAGCAGGCTTGTCACCTTAACTGCTAAGCTGACAGCAGGCTTGTCACCCTTACTGCTAAGCCAAGGGCAGGCATGTCACCCTAGCTGCTAAGCCAACAGCAGGCATGTCACCCTAGCTGCTAAGCCAACAGCAGGCTTGTCACCCTTACTGCTAAGCCAAGGGCAGGCTTGTCACCCTTACTGCTAAGCTAACAGCAGGCTTGTCACCCTCACCTTAAGCCAACAGCAGGCTTGTCACCTTAACTGCTAAGCTAACAGCAGGCTTGTCACCCTTACTGCTAAGCCAAGGGCAGGCTTGTCACCATAACCGCTAAGCCAAGGACAGGCTTGTAGCTGGCGATGCTGTTGTGAGAGTCAGAGAAGAATTAATACCTCTGTTGTTTGACTGACGGTTTTGCTAACTAACGTATTTGAGATACAGCCCATAAATGGGATACAAAACATGAACTGTTCCACCTGGCAGAGGTATGTGCTCCATCGAGTGCCGTGCTACTTTGCACTATTTTGCCAAATTGTCACTCGATGAGTGATTTTTTGTTTTTTGTGATGAGTGAACGAAGTTTTTGCATGATATGTTAGTCAGCTTGTATGTTTTTTTTTTTTGTTTGTCTGTAATCACGAATAAAAAATTCTGCAGAGCACAGTTATCATTGGAAATTTTTGTAACTTCGCATATCAGAGGCCTATAGAGGTCCCTTTCAGCGCATAAAATTTTGAAGGTCAAGGTCAAAGGTCAAGGTCACTTTGTCGCAAATCAGGGGAGTCGACGAAACCCTTATTTTTTTGAGTAATTTTGATCGGATCGTCTTCAAACTTCATTGGAATATAGTTCATGGTCTGGCGCTCAGCTGATTAATTTTTGGTGGCGATTGGCCTTGACCTTCATGGTTAGCGCCTAAGGTCAAGCATATTTGACCCCAAGGTCAAATTTTCAAGTTTTAGGAACCATATCGTGTAGTACCTCAAATTGAACACCTCGATGAGTGATTTCTAGATATGTCAAGCTTGAGACATTATGACGGCATTTGGTGACGTTATGAGGCAAACGCATATTTTTCATGGTTACTCTGTAGAACGATTCTCATCGGAATCTCTCGTAGGCAGATATTCCTCAAGGAGTCGCTCCTGGTGGATAGCAGCTCTGTTCACCTCAGTGTGACCTTAAAGAAGTCACACGTGGTCACCTTTTGGCAAGATACGGGTCACCCTGCGGGTGACATTGGTTTATTTGTTTTTTGTTTGTCCGCACAGAACTTTCGTGTTTTTCTCCGCAACCGCTTGTCGGACGAAGACAAAATTTTCACCATAGGTGCGACTACTCATGTAGAATGTTTTAATCATGATTATGGCAGTATCGGTCATGTGGTGTGGCAGCCATGTTGCATAAATGGAAAGACTTTGGACCTCAATCTCTGAAACTACACCAAGGAAAAAATTGACACTTGGCACATAGGAAGTACTCCTCATGGGGAATAAGTGTGATTTTTGATGACGTCATAGGTGCCTTCATTATGACGTCATAATTGCATTTGTAGAACGCCACATCTGATCAGTATAAAAAATTTTTGAAGGTCATCTCGAGATAAAATGGTACACAGAAAATAATTTGATGAAGTCATTGGTCACGTGATTCGACAGCCATCTTGGTGTTTTTTTTACAAAAGCCTTCAAAAATCTTCTTCTCTGAAGTGGCTGAGCAGATCGAGGTGAAACTTTACACGTATGACAGCCTATCCATGAGGAACAAAAGGTTCACACATGATGTCATCGGTCACATGGTTTGGCAGTCACATTGGATTGAAGAAAAATATTAAATAATGTTTTCTCTGAAACCGCTTAATCAATCGATGTGAAACTTCACATTTATGATTTAGTAGTGATGGGAAATATATGTTTTAAATTTCAACTTGATCGGCCACATGATCTGGCAGCCAGAATTATTTAATATTTGCTGTTTATTAACCTCCGCCATTGAAGATCGGAGGTTACTGTTTTCACCCCTTTCTGTTTGTTTGTTTGTTTGTTTGTTTGTGAACATTATTACGGAAAAACTCCTCGACGGATTTCGACGAAACTTGGTGGGGGGATTAGGTATGGTCCAAGGATCATGCCATTAGATTTTGGACTCGGTCCAAAATCCAATATGGCCGCTATGGCGGCCATTTTGAAAAAATATTTTAATTGCTTTTTTATCATTTCTACATGTTTTAAGTGATTTCCACCCCTCCCCCAAAAAAAAAATTGCTAGAGAGAAAAAAAAATTTTGCAACTTTTTTTCATCCAAAATTTCGATTATTTTTTTTTTTTTTTTGCATTTCTACATGTTATAAGTGATTTCCAACAAAAAAACATGCAAAAATTTTAATTGCGGCTGATTTTGGAACTTCAGGTGGATATACCCACGTAAAATCAATTTCTGTCTCAAGGAATCCAGTTATGAGGAATGAATTGAGTATGTAAAAGTTAAAAGTAAAAGGGAAAGTTGCAAACTATAACTCTGTGAGCACTGTTGACATCAAATTGAATGAATAGGATATCAGGTTCACTTGAGTGACCTAGCAGTATTGGCGGCGGAGGTTTTGCACTCGACCGAGTGCTCCCCCTCAAGTTTAAGCTGTGATACTGCAGTGATATTTCAGAGTAAAACTACACCATTCCTGTTCATCAACATTTAAAAATACCTGTGAAACGTCTTTCCACAACCCTCCTGTAACCGATTGGAGCGGTTTATTGTTGCACAAAATGGCATTTTAACATTTATTTGGCTTTTTCAATCTGGGACACGTGCAAAAACTAACTGGATCCATGACAGGAGTCAGCCAAGTCGTGCTAACCAAGATGGTGCCAGTCACGTGACCTCAAACTCATGCCGGCTACACTTTTGATGGGTTATGAGCATTCTATTTATTTTCATTTCATTTCCCATAATATTTATTTTAAAAAAGGATGGTGGCTCCCATGATTACAAGTACGAAACGTAGAATTGATACTGAATGCCGATTCTTAAAAGGCTCTTGGACTGAGGCCTAAGTCACATTTGCTCTACGGCGAGGATACGGCGGCCGTACGCCCTCTGAATTGACAGAAACGTGTGGTGGCCGCGGAGTTTATGCGGTGGCCTCAGGGTGGCCCTACGCCATTTGGCTATATTTTACAGGCCATAGAGGTCGCCGTGGAATTATAACGCGGAGTTATAACTTTTTTCATTTCTACGTTCGCCGTAGCAATTCGACAAGCCAAAACAAAAGAACTGGTAAAATAAAATTTTTTTTTAAAAAGAACCCACTCGTTACCGTACGTCTGGCCGCACGTTCGCCTTAGGGCCCCCCCCCCCCTTCGGTCGTCTTGCATCTGCCTTGAAAATTATATGGCCGCCGCAGGAACGCCCTAAGGTCACCGTGTGACATCAAATCAAAGACTGTATGGCACCCCCACGTTTTCGGTCTCCACAATTTCTAAATGCACCATGCGGCTACCCGAAAAATAAAAACATATGTGACTGCTGCATTGTGTGACCGTGGAAATACTGCAGCCGCCCTATAATTGCTAGTGGCTGTAGATTTTGTAGACTCCACGGCCGCCGTGGCAAATGTGACTTAGGCCTGACAATTTGATTTTTTAGCTTATCTGGAATTGGAATTCCAGATAAGGAATTGTCATTGTGCACCGTCCGTCCGTCCGTCCGTCTCCTATTTCGACTTCTCCAGCGAAACCGCTGGGCCGATCTGGCTGAAAATTGGCAACAACGTTCTGTTCCTGACTGGTAGCAGGGATTGCAAAACTCATTCCAGTCACGTGACTTTAAGTAGGTAAAAATGGCAGACTTAGTAAATTCCCTCAAAAATCTTCTTCTCCAGACCCACCAGTCAGAATGCTATCAAATTTGGGTTAAAATATTAGGCCAGGGTCCAGATAAGCTACAGATCCAGTGGTTCTATTTTTAGCTCATCCATCTTGTCCACCCCATCCATCTTCTCCTGCCACTCCCCCCCCCCCATTCCTTCCCATCCCCATTGTGTGTGCAAGTCTCCCTCTATCTTGGCCTTCAATTCTGCTGTTGGTGTTTCACCCCATCTCTTGACTGTTCCTTTTGTCCTGTTACATCCTGATCCCTTCATTGTACTAGCTGTTTCACAAGTCTCGACTAGGTATACAAAAAATAAAAAATAAATATAAAATTCTGTAAACCAGAGTTCTGAGGCAGCAAACAAGATCAGTTTTTTGATAGCTGAAGCAATAGTCAAGAGAAGGAAACGATTGTCTGATGAGGAATATGTGAAATATTGTTTGGGCATATTTAAATGTGGTATGTCTTGACAAAGAGAAAATTAGCCTTTCACATCAGACCCTTCCTGGAAGAGTAAATGACCGAACATTCAACATTCAAAATTCTCTGATAAAAGGACAATGCCTTTTGGTTTTATAGTTTAGTGCTCGATGAAAGCACAGATGTGAGTGATACAGCTCAACTGGCAATCTTTGTACGAGGAGTCACCAAAACTTTTGAAGTCATTGAGGAACTACTCGACTTATGTCCAATGAAAGGTACAAAAACGAGACGAGACATTTTTGATGAACTAAAACGTGTCTTGGTGGAATTCAATCTTCCAGGCAACAAACTTTGTGGTCTAACAACTGATGGAGCCCCTGCGATGACAGGAAAGCACAATGGATTTGTTCGTCTAATGCTCAACTCGGCAACTCATCGTCATTACGCATCACTGCATAATTCGTCAACAACAGCAATGTGCAAAGACCCTGGAGGTGAATGATGTGATGAAAAAGGTTGTTTATGCAGTCAATTTCATAAGGCCCAGGGGGGCTCAATCACAGTCATTTCAAATTAAGCCTTTCTTACAGAGGTACATTCAGACCATGATGATGGCCTTTACTTCAGCCATGTCCGTTGGCTCAGCGTAGCGGCCACACTAGGCAGATTCTGGTCACTGGTTGAAGAAATAAAAACCTTCATGACAAACAAAGGAAAAGATGAAAGCTTCAAGGACGATGATTAGTTGTTGAATGCCTTAGCATTCCTAGTTGACGCCACCAAGTATCTTGCAGACTTGAATGTGAAACTACAAGGAAAGGATCAATTTGTAAGCAAACTGTATGAGCAGGTCTAAATGTTCATTCAGAAACAGTTGATCACGAAGAAAGTTGTGCATTTCACAACATAATCAACAAGGTATGTTGAGACGGCGAAGCGATCGTCAACCTGAGAGATAATTTCCAAGAAAGATTTGCGGAAGTCAGAGAACACTGTGATGAACTGAAGGTGTTTGCAGATCCATTTGGAAATGATGCCACTGACGCTCATGATATGTTCCAACGGGAACTAATTGAGATCCAAAATGATGGTGACATGAAGAGACCTTTGTGTAAACAACAGTCATGAAGAGAGCTTTGTGCAAACAACAGTTCACAGAGCACAGGGACCTTATGACATTTCAGACAATATATTCCCTCAGACTCTTTCCTAATCTATCAAAACATGCCCTTTGATTCGTTACCCTGTTTGGCAGCACATATTGCTGCAAACAACTTTTCTCAAGAATGAAAGATGTCAAAACAATCCTGAAATACAGACATTTATCAGGAATACGCTGTGTATCGCTACATCAAGTGTGCGGGCAGACATTGACTACTCGTGCAAGCAAAAACAATGCCAGAACTTCTCAATAAATCACTGTTTAGTAATAAGAAAGTAAGCTCATAAATTAGTCTTCTAATTTTCAATTTCTTTCTGAAAATGCACATTTTTGGGGTTTTGACAAATGTTTTTTTCAAAAAAATTGAACAATCTAATGCTTTATGCAATTTGCTCATCGGTCCTCGATGCGGGGCAAACATTGCAACGTAGCTTGCAGTAGCCCTTACGTAAAAAGATAAACTTGCAGACGTAAAACTGCAATGTCGCCCTTACGAAAAAGGTTGTACACCCCTGATTTAGAGCATAGGGCACAGCCAAACAACAATATGTCAGCAACCATAGCAAATGCCTCATGGCCTCTTTGATAGGCCCAAAGGCCTCATCCTGCATCGACGTTCCTTCCAAAGGAATTCATAATAATCGGCATCTCAAGCAAAACACCATGTGGAGAGTGGTCAGAACATTATGTTTCCTCTGATAGCAGATCTACTGTTTCATTCAATAACTCTCATGAATCGCACTTCATTATCCACATTCCTTGTCGCGTTGTGAAAACAATTTCACGCTGCCAAGATCTCCAATTTATATGAAAGCGCACGTAACATCACATGTTGTTTACGCATTACCTCTCCTCAGTGACCCCATTTCAAAATGATGAAATATGAGCTGCAATCAAAACCACTGAATGATGCGCCAAGCATACAGGACACAACAAAAAAGTCCCGATATCTGGTTGCTTAAGTTTTTTTTTAAATCATGGCAATATTTACTATCCAGCAGATTTGTTCTTCTTCATTGATCTAAGGCACATGGAGAAGCTTGTACATATATGACATAGATATTAGTTGACTTTTACATAAGTTCCAAAGACATTAGTAGACAACAGACAAACACATGTACAGTAGATGGAATTTGAACCCAGATTCCCTGCATCACAAGCCAGGGACTCGGATGGGAGCACTAACAGACGAACCCATTTTATAAACTGGAAGAGCACTCGGTAGAGCGCATGCCTACACCTGGATCTGCATTCAGATATTCACCAAAATCGAATCAATTCGTCATGGTCAGACACCCAAAATGTCCACCAAGTTTCATCCGAATCCGTCTTCAACTTTTTGAGATATCGTGCTATATATCATTTTTGGCCCGATATCTCAATGGTGAAGAATTACTTTTAAAATTCTAGTAGTCGGATCCGGATCTTCACCAAAATGTAATCAGTTCGTCCTTGTCACACACCGAACATGTCCACAAAATTTCATCCAGGTCCGTGCACAACTTTTTGAGATATCCTGTACACAAACGGACGAACAGACAGAAAGGGGTGAAAACATGACCTCCTTCACCTTTGCTGGTGGAGGTGGTAAAGATTGAAGTTGTGATAAAAAGTGGATGACAGTGCAAAATTATAGAAGTGAAAGTCAGGAAATGTCAGATTCACACTTCACATATTTCATTGAAACTTTTAATCAGGATAATTATCTACCGGTACTTGCAAGTGTAGCTTTATCCACTCACCTTGTCACGGCTCGGGTGCACAATGAGACGGTGAAAGCTGCAGCCACCACCACCCAGCCCCAGTTGCTCTCCCTCCTCTTAATCCCAACATTGCTCAAAGAATCTCCAGCTTTGGCCAAGGAAGGAGGCATTCTGAGGAGAGGTGAGGCTGCCAGACAGGACAGGAGCAGTGGAAGCTTCCAACTTGTTGACTGTGGATTTGAGGAACCAAACACTGTCTGTATGGGAGGTGTGAGGGAAAACGTGTTGCAATTTTGAATTGAAACTTTGATAAAAGGGTGGCAGGTAGTTTATTTTTATTGAGCTCTGGAAGTCAAGAAAATAAAAAAAACAGCATTTGTAACAGTAAGGGTGCTGCATCATGGTGCATGTTTTTCAAAGGCTGGCTGTGCCCCTTCTGCAATCATCTCAAAGTTAAAGATCCATGATATACTTCATAAAAGCAATATGCAATTTGGTGTCTGTCTGTCTGTCTGACCGTGATACATTCGGTTGTTCCTTATCCAATCTCAACCAAACTTACCAGGGGGACTAAGGATCACACGGTGGAGGTTGTAGCGACTTCACTTGCCCCCTCCCCAAGGGGGATTTCCACCTTGGACGAACTCCGTGTTGAGGTGTATAAATAGCTCAGTCTGGTGTTTCGTAGGGCGCAGTACCTGTTGGAAGTAAAACAAACAAAAAAAGTTTAAAAAGAAAAAACACAAACAAACAATATAACCACAAACTATTCTATGAGTTCTTTGCAACAAATTATTACCTTTTTGAACAGTCGCAAATGAAATGAATTTGGAGCAAACCCAGGGTGTGTTCCATTACCAATCAGCTTGCTATCACTTGCCAATGTAGCAGTTCCTCATCAACCGTTTCAATGGAGTGCTTGCTTCAGTGCTTAAGCCACTTGGTGAGTGCTCTACAAGCTGCCTGGAAATGGAATACACCTCTGATATCCTTGAGACAGTATATGCTTATTGCGTTCCCCACAGACTAACGGATCCGAGCCGTCTCAACTTGATCGGCCTCCAGGTCCGGTGCTCAAATGAGTCTTTACGCATGAATGATGTATCCCATTGCCTGTCCCATTTTTCTAGACATAATAATTTGTGGACTGTGCATGGATTGTTTATAACTTATATATTGGGGCCTGATATGTCAATTTTCCCAACCATGGCTTCAAGTGTGACGTGCAATATTTCCCCTGACACCCTTACGGCCCAATTGTGACCTTTATTCGACGCATGACTCAATTTGTAACACACACTCGCCTTTAGGCTGTCTCACCTGCGTTTGAATCCAGACCCACCTACAAACCGTCATCCTGATGTTTCACAAACATGGCGATTCTTCGATGTGTGTGCTGTCCCTCGGATGGACATTTAACTGGGCATCCCATCTGCCGCCATAAGTTGGTGGATGTTAAAGATCTCATGGTGTCCTTTGCGAAGAGCAGGCGTGCGATGAACAAATTCCAAATTCCTCCTCTAATTTTAGTCGAACGTGAGGCATCGGCAGCTGGTTCGTGCAAGACTTGGGCCAAGCTTGCACTGCCAACCTGACAGGAACATGGTAATAACTGTGGCCATTAAGGAAGAATAATAATAACTAGCAGGGACCTGTGGAAATTCTACAGAATGCAAAATGTGACTTAAAGCCCTCAACTCCCCCCACACCCATCTCACAAACCCCAAGTCCTCAATGTCCACCTCCCAAAACCAAGTCCTCACTTACCCCCTCTCAACCCTAAGACATCAATCCTCTCCCAACTCCAAGCCTTCAAACAACCTCCCCACCCGTCATGGTCACCTGTCTTGTACATACATCACCAACTAATAATACATCCATCTCTGACATTGGTGCCCTCTCTGTTCAGCTCGAATGTCCTGAAGCTGTTCTTAGCTCATTTCCCTTCGGTGGTGCTGACCTCTCTCTCTCTCTCTCTCTTTTCCGCTCTCATGGCATCAAGCTGTTCTTGGCTCATTCCCGCTCAGTGCTGCTGATGCCGCTGTTTGTCTTCAGCTCCTCTTACCTCTTGTTGTGTCTCCCGGAGGCACACACAGTGCTGCTGCACACACTCTTTAGTCGCTGCTCGGATAGCCTCGCTTTCATCTGTTCTGGCACACCGCCCACGCTAATGATCTGTCTGGGCAGGTCTGATTACCTTTGCCAACAAAGGTGAAAGAAAATGTTTTCACCCCTTTGTGTTTGTTTGTCTGTTGTTTGTTTGTGTGCAGGATATCTCAAAAAGTTGTGGACGGATTCGGACGAAACTTTGGTGCACATGTTGAGTGTGTGACAAGGACGAAGTGATTCAATTTTGGTGAAGATCCGAATCTGGATCCAATGATTTTTAAAATGATTCTTCACCATTGAGAGAACGGGCCAAAACGATATAGTACTGTGTAGCATGATATTTCAAAAATGTAATGGGCCCGATATGTTCTCGTGGATCAGGCATTGATTGCGTAGTAGAGGTATCAGCGCCACTAAGTGCCCTTCTATTTGTGCTTTGTTGTGGCCAGGTGTCACCCTCCACACTCATATTGTGGGTAATTCCACTGAAAATAAAAAAGGTGCTAAATTGGTGATCCAACAAGAACAAAAGCAGTGAGGATCAATATCGGGATCTGGCAATTCTCACGATATGCCCCAGTGTGTGACGCGTGTACACACACACACACACACACACACACACACACACACACACACACACACACACACACACACACACACACACACACACACACGTCAAGGCTCTAAAACAGTTTTTTCATCATTTTGAAACACTCGGCAAAGTGCCACACAGTTATGATCAAAATTGTATTCTGCCCCCCACTTATAAATCGTAATTACATAATGCTTCCCTCCACTTCCCCTTTACTTCCGTTCTTCAACGCAAAAGGGCAAATTGTTACATCATCATTACAGAAGTTACATCATCAGTACCCTCCAGAAGCATTGGTACAGTGAAGTCAAATGTGTTGTTTTTGCTATTTACTCAAGAAATTTGGATTTGAGATCAAAAGATGATATGAGGCAAAAGTACAGAAAGTCAGCTTTTATTCCTCGTTATTTCTATGCATATATGTTTTACCATTGTATAACAATAGCACTTTTTCCCCTATTTCCCCTATTTTAGGTAACATAAGTATTGGCCCAAATGACTGACAGGAGTTTCTTGTCGCATTGATTGTTCACACATAAAAGATCTGTGATGGTCTCGTCTTGGTTTTGGCCGTTGCTTTTGCCTTATGAGTCTGTAGGCATAAACCAACATGAAGACCATGGATCGCTGTCTATGAAAGAAAAGCGAGCGATTTGCAAGCTAAAAAGAAGAGAAAAATTCAATTTGAACCATAGCACAAAAGTTGGGAATAGCGAATACAACAATCAGGAATATCTTGAAAAAGAAAGAAACCATTAGTGGACTTAGCAATAGACAACGGCCAGGTCGGCCAAGGAAAACAACTGCAGTTGATGACAGAAAAATCATCAGAGCTGTGAAGAAAAACCCGAAAACAACTGTCAGTGACATCACCAGCAACATCCAGAGTGCAGGGGTGAAAGCTTCACAATCTACTGTTCGCAGAAACTTTGACAGCAGAATTACAAAGGCAACACCGCAAGGTGGAAACCTCATCAGCACCAAAAAATAGAAAGGCCACATTACAATTTGCCAAGAAGTACAGAGTTGAGCCAGTAGAGTTGTCGAACAAAGTTTTTTTTGGACAGATGAGACCAAGATAAACCTTAACCCAAGCGATGGAAAGGTGAAAGTGCAGAGAAAGGAAGGAACTACACATGATCCAAAGCATACTACCTCATCTCTGAAGCATTGTGAAGGTAGTGTCATGGTTTGGGCTTGCATGCCTCTGGAACTGACTTACTCATCTTTATTCATGATGTAACTAATGATGGCAGCAGCAGAATGAATTTGGAAGTGTGCAGAAACATTTTTGTCTGCTGATGTACAAGAAAATTCCTCCAAACTCATTTGGCGGCACTTCGCCATGCAGCAGGACAACGACCAAAAGCACACTGTCAACGTAACCAAGGAGTTCATCAGTGGCAAAAATTGAAGGTTTTAGACTAGCCGAGTCAATCTCCTGTTTGAAATCCAATGGAGCTTGCATTTCACTTATGCAATAGAAGACTCAATTAAGAAACCACCAAACCAAACAACAACTGAAACTGCTGTAGTCAAGGTTTGGCAAAGCATCTCAAAGGAAGATACCAAGAGTTTGGTGATATCAATGGGTCACAGGCTTTGCAGTTATTGCATTTAAGGGATATCCCGGCGATGCATGACGTCATCACCGGGTGTCGAAGGAAGGGAGTGCTGAGTTTTCACTCCATTTGTTTTTACTTACGAAATCTAAAGATTTCGTAAGTATATTGATGACTTCCGTCCTCTGTTTGTGTGTTTGTTTGTTTGTTTGTTTGTTTGTGTTTGTGTGTTTGTTTGTAGGCACGATAACTCGAGAACCGAGGAAGCGACCAATGTCAAATTACACCATGTGATTCAGGAGGGTGATGGCTAGCGCTGATTAGATTTTGGTCAAAATCGGTCAAAGGTCAAGTTCACAGTGAGGTCAAACACAATTCTGTAAATTCATGTGGAGAAATGGAGTATTTTTGCTTCGATCGACGTTACGAGTTCGTTTTAACTTCAATTTTAATTTTATCTTCGGTTTTTGTGATCGCTTAGGATGCTTAAAACTCGGTTGTCGAAATTCTGGTAAAAATCGGATGTTTTGGAGACGTTTTAAGATTGTATAAAAAATATTTCACTCGCCGCATCACAGCTCGTCACGTGGTGCAGCGCGCTCGAGCAAGAGCAAACGCGTCGTTGATCATGTAAAGGTTTTCCATGTGCGCGCTGACGGTGTTTTCGATAAAGGTGGTGTTTAAAAGTCATTTTTTATCCCAATAAAGGTTATCGTCGCATGCCTGACTCGCTAAGCCGTCGGATTATGTAAAGATTGTTGGTGGATGGCCGAATATTACGGTTTTGTGACTTTGATAAAATAATATTAAATAATTGCGTGGAGAAATGGAGATTTTTGCTTCGATCGACGTTACGATTTTTGATGGTTTTGTACAGAATCATCGTAGAAACTTCTGGTTTGCGTCGCTACCTTCTCTAGAGACAGCTTTTATTAGAGAAGGTCAGAGGTCAAGTTGACGATTTCGTAAGTACCAGTCTATGACTGCTTGTTTGTTTGGTTGTTTGTTTGTCTGGGCGATATCTCAGCCATCCAGTGAGCGAGGAAGCTGAAATTTGGGGACAAAAGTGAAGATGTGCTTTGGTGAAAAGCCTTTTCTTATTTTTTTTATATATCAATTAATTAATTAAATAACTCTTATCCATTTATTTATTTTCTATGTCATCTGGGCAATATCTCGAGCACCTTTTGAGCTCGGAAACTGATATTTGGACACGACAATGAACAAATGATTTGGTTATAAAGGGTATTTTTGATTTATTGATTTATCAATTAATCGATTAATTATTCATTTTTGGATTAATTACTTAATTTTCAAAGAGTTACAGATTCGGATGAAACAGTGGTGGTTTAGCAATTGATTGAGAAATCAATTATTTTTTGACTATTATTTATTTTCATTCTGCAATTCATCACTGAATCAATCAATTATTGCATACCGCTCCCTCTAAATTCGGGCTCCACGTGCTACACAGCGGCATTGCCGGAGCACCAAAGGCAATGTCACGCGCTGTAGGATTTCTTTATTTATTTGGTATGTGGCCTGTGTACTTTGAACGTACCGCTACTTGTTCATCTTTTGATCTCAAATCCAAATTTCTTGAATAAATAGCAATAATAACAAATTTGACTTCACTGTTCCAATACTTATGGAGGGCCCTGTATTTCTTCAGTTTTATATTTAAACTCTTTTAAGCCATTTGTGACTTCATGGAAAGCGCAATGAAAATGATGTGCTGAAAACATATGTGACCATGAGCAGGTCATGGCCCGTCACGATAGTTGATGCAACTCACAAACCCACAAGATGTGCAGAAAATAGATGTGGCAATAAACATCACAAAACCAATGATCTTCCTGATGCATACATACACATACCATTAAAATTAAAGAATAACCTCGGACAAAGACCTTTTATGACATGGGTTCAAGTCCTGCTTGAGAGAATGCCAATCACCTTCCGACTTCAAACCTTCAACACCCCTCCTCACCCATCATGGTCAGCTGTCCATCAAACAATCCCACGAGATATGCGGAAAGGACATGTGACAATAAACGACCCAAAAACCAATTATCTCCTGATGTTTGTGTGTGTGTATGTGTATGTATATATGTGTATGTATGTATATATATATATATATATATATATATATATATATATATATATATATATATATATATACATATATATACATATATATACATACACCCACACAAACATCAGGAGATAATTGGTTTTTGGGTCGTTTATTGTCACATGTCCTTTCCGCATATCTCGTGGGATTGTTTGATGGACACACACACACACACACACACACACACGCACACACACATCGTTAACCCTTAGACGTGCAGGTGTCAACAACTTCACACCTTTCCAGTCCTGGAGTCTGGCAAACGTAAGTGTGTAAACATTTTTTCATCGTTTTACTATTATTTTATTCTTTTGTAATCAGAGTCGATGCTCCTGAATGAGTATTTCCTCAAAAAAGTGATTTATTGACTCTTTTATTTGGAAGATATCTCCACAACTTTGTCAAAAACTTTATACCTTTCCAAGTGTCGGGATTTGGAAAACCATAAGACGAACAGTAAGACGCATAGACTTGCAAAGGTCGTGGAACTCGTAAAATCATGAGAATAAAAAGAATAACCTTACCTTTACCAAAGGAATCGAAGCAGCTATCTAATCTCAAAGATGCTAAAACCACCAAAGGGAAGTCGATGCGAGAAGTCGATTTGAATATGAAAAGCTCACAGGAAGAAATGAAATGCAGAAACATATTTAAATATTTTAGTGGAATGAAATGACGTCCAGAATGATTCAGCTTGTTTCCCTTTCCCCTCCCACCCTCCACCCTCCATGATCCGTGCCCCAGGCGAGATACTCTTTTAGACTTGGGGGATTTCAATGCATCGACTGAAACTGATTGGGATGGTTATAGGACATGTATTGGTCCCCATGGGTCTGGAAATGTGAACCTGAACAGCACTAAGTTCCTTGATTTTGCAAGAAGTCATGGACTTAGGGTGGCTGGGTCATGGTTTCAGCGCCCACAAGCTCATCGCTGGACTTGGTATTCCAACGCTGGCGGTGTGGCAAAGGAGATTGACCATGTCCTCATTGACGGTCGTTGGAGAATTATCCAGAACTGCAGGGTCTACCGGAGTGCTCAGTTCCTCAATACTGACCACAGGCTTGTTGTAGCAACTCTAAAGTTGCAGCATCAATTCGGGAGAATGGTGCCATCCCAGTCTAGGCTGGATGATGGCAAGCTCAAGGATGAGAGGATGGCTGAGGAGTTTGTGAACAGGCCGAGTGGAGATTTGGGGGGGGGGGGGTCTGGGTGCTTTGGGAGGTCCTGAAGAGTTGTGGAGTGCCTTCAAGACCACTGTCCTTGATGTTGCCGGTGGATGTGTTGGAACTCACCATAGGGCAAAGAAGAATTTTTCTCTCTCGAGAAACACTGGATACCATTGACCAGAGTCGCAGGGCCAGGCTGATTGGCAGAGCTGAGCTGTTCAGAGAGCTGAGGCGTAAAACTGTGCATGCACTAAGGGTGGATAAGGAGGCCTATGTGGGAGGAATCTATGAGGGGGTTGAGCATCACCTGTGGTCAAGGGATTCTCATCCTGCTTACTGGGGAATTCTTGCATTGCGTTCATCCAAGCCCATCCCGTGGTGCACTGCAGTTAGAGCAAAGGGTGGTGGTCTCTTGACAGAGGAGTCAGAAGTGAAGGACCGCTGGGCTGGCTACTTTGAGCGGTTGTTCCAGGCTGATCCACCAATGATCAAGTTGGATGTCGGGGTGTTATTATCCCTATTGCTGACCCTACAATCAACTGTGGTCCACCTTCGTTTGTGGAAAAACCTGTTGTGGTGAACCGGTTGAAATGGGGTAAATCTCCTGGGATCTATGGCATCCATGCTGAACTTCTCAAGGCTGGTGGAAATGCTGTACTTGTGTAATTGCGCACAGTTCTGTGCTCTGCCTGGAACACAGGCATCATCCCAACTGACTGGAAGAGGGGCCTTGTTGTCCCTCTCTGGAAAGGGAAGGGTGATCGCCAGGACTGCAACAACTACTGAGGGGTGACGTTGTTCTCAGTGCCGGGCAAGGTCTTTGCTCGGATAATTCTTGATAGGGTTTGTACCATCTGCTTGAGCACCAGCGTCCAAATCAGTCAGGCTTTACACCAACGAGGTCAACGATTGACTGTACCTTTGCTCTTCGGATCCTCACTGAATGCAGATGACAGTTTCAGCAGGGACTGCTTGCAGCCTATGTTTTTCTCTGCAAAGCTTTTGATTCAGTGAATCGGGATGCCCTCTGGAGGATTCTTGGTCTTCGTGGGGTGCCACCGAAACTGATCAATCTGATGCCTGAACTATACGCTGGTACTGAGTGCTGTGAGATGTGGTGGTACCATCTCTAATTTATTTCCAGTTGCTCCTGCAGTTTGTCATGAGTGCGTACTGGCCCCCACTCTTTGCAGTGCTTGTATGGACTAGATCCTGGGGAGGATGTCAAGATCTCTGTCCTTGATTTCGCAGATGATGCAATCATCTTTGCAGAGACACCAGATATCCTTTTGGATGGGGCTGAATGAGGAGTCGGAGCCACTGGGATTATGGGTTTTCTGGGTCAAAACTAAGATCCAGGCTTCCAATGACGTCTTGGATGCTGCTATGTTGTCTGTACCTGTTTGTGGTGAGGATATTGAGGTCACGGAGAGATTCACTCAAATTGGCAGTGATATTCATGTCTCTGCTGGCTGTGAGCCAGAGGTCAACAGACGTCTGGGTCGGGCCTGGGGAGTCATGGATTCACTGAATCATGGGGTGTAGCGCTGCCGGTACCTGTGCTGGAGGACGAAAGTCTGAGTCTTCAGGTCCTTGGTGCTTCCAGTCTTGCTCTACGGATGTGAGACTTGGACTCTGACCAGGGATCTGAGATGGTGACTTAATTCCTTTGGCACCAGGTCTCTTCGGAGAATCCTTGGCTATCTCTGTTGAGACTTCTTGTCCATCGAGTGGTTGCTGAGAGACTCAAATGAGATTTGTTACCTGTATAGTCCATGAGCATCAGCTGCGGCTTTTTTTTGACATGTGGCTTGTTTTCCTGATGCTGATCCTGCTCTCCCGATTCTCTCAGCAAGGGAGCCTCGTGAGTCGCGGAGGTCAATGGCCGACCACATGCCTCGTAGTTGCAGCAGGTTGATCAGCATCTCAAGGAGATGGGGGTGGTCCAGGCATCTGCCTGGTGGATGGTCAGACAGAGTCCCCTTGAGTTCTGGCGGAAAGTGGACGCAGCAGCGTGCTGCTCCGGCGCATGTTCCCATACCTGACCTGACTGAACTCCAAGTTTTGAATTCGTTACCAGGAACTAATGTTTTGCTAATGAGGTAATTAGGAAACCCTGAGGACCGGAACAGAAGTGTTATGGTAAGAAACTTTTCCCTCCAACCTGAATGAAATATTTTTATATTTATGCCACAGAATTATATGGAAGTAAGTTATCGGAGCATACAAGGAGGTTCATGCAAAGAAAAAATTACATAGAAAACATTTTGGCAATACCGCTGGGCACTCACCTGGTAGCGGCTGGATAAGATAACCAGGCAACCGCTAGTAGGCGTGGATGACCCACAAAATATGTAACGGAGAAGAAAGTAAATACCTATGGATGTTTTTTTTTAATGCCATAAACAAACTTTCATAAATCACGGGTGATGAAGGTGCTGGTCAAGTTTCATCGGAATTGTGTGTGTAATTTCAGAGAAGAAGTTGCAAGTATTTGTGGATGGATGACGCACCATCCCAAAAGCTTGCTGGAACTACATTTCAGGTGAGCAAATTACATCGCATAACACCCTTGCCGGGTCCCTGACAACCTGGTCCTGCATCAAAGTAATAATGACCTCAGACTAATTTCAAACGACATGGGTTTAATCTCTGAGAGAATGCCACATATCTATTTGGGCGGTGCACAAGTTAACAGACCGCTATCTCAATCGTTGAGGCCAATCTTCACAAGGCCATAGCATGGATTGGCTCTAATTGTTTTAACTGTCGCTTTGGTAAGTTTTACAATTAAGGGAACACTTCTAGTGAGTCAGAGATGCCAACTTTTGGAAATCAGAATTAGGGAGGATTTTCAACCGACACCAAATTATGTGCGCCAAGCGCACATCTCGAGCGCGGAGCGCTCGACCCTTGCGCCGGGGTCCATGGCCCGCCTTAGGGCCCTGGAAGCTCTGGGGTTCTAGACGCTCTCTAGTGCCCTCTGAGCCCTATTTTGGAGCATTTAACATGTTAAGAATTCCCACTTTTTGAACAAAAAAAGGGGAAAATTGTGCACTTTTTAATGTTACATGTATGTTAATATTAGTAAGTTAGGGGACAATCAAAGATTAACAAAAAGCACAAAAGAAGCAATATTTTTCTTACCTTACTGGCTGGTACTACTGCTGCTTGCTTTTTCCATGGCAGCTTTGCTGAGTGACAGCTGTGTGGCTCTTTTAGCCCTTCTGATTATGTCTTTGCTGTATTCTCTCTGGTAGCAAGGGGTGCTATGAGCTAGTTTTTCAATTAAGAGAGCTTCCAGGGTTTTGACACTCAAATTGGGACGAAATTCAGTATGATTCTTCCGTACAAGACTGAGTGCCCGCTCACATGATGCCGTCGAATGAGGAATGACCAAGATTCCCTTCATCACTTTGCTCAAATTAGGATACTTCTTGGCACCAGTGCAGGGATCTGTGAGCTGTGAAATCCGATGCCACTGCTCATCCACTCTCACTGTCTCAGTAGCAATTGTAGCTATGGAGGCGTCTGCCTGGTAGTGAGCCAATTCACTCTCAAGACTGTCTATGTCACTATCACCGCCACTGAACAGACAGGGGAATTTCTTGATGAAAAACTCCACACAGTCAAACCCCACTTCTTGGTGTAGCTTAACATCCAGAACCTGAGCATGCTTGGCTAATTCATCATCTAGCGGCCAGGTTTTGAAGATGTAATTGCAGGCTTTCACATAATATGAGCGAACTGCACTGAAGAAACCTTGGATGTCTGACTCACTCAGAGTGAAGGTGGATTTCTTGAGACTCCTTTGTTCCCTTATATACAGTTTGGCATCGTTCCCAATCATGAGGTCCTCATCATTCTTCTGATGATTTCTGTCAGAGAAGGGTACATTTACCAGAGCAACCGATGACACCGATGGTTTCAAAACCGTACGAAGATATCTTTCAGAAGACCATTCAATTCTCCGTGCAGGAGATGAATACAGGGTTCGTCTCTTTGGAGCAGAGAAGATTCCCCCTTCTCAAAAAGCTTGTTAGCATATCGAAGGAAGAAACAATAGAGTTTTGTTTGTGGAGACAAGAACATCCTGTTGACACGTTTTTCTCTAGATTCCTGCACAGTGTTTGAGGAAGATGCGCTTTTAGTTGTAGAACTCGTAGTACACTTAGCCGCAGGGCGATCACACTTGCGTTTACTGCCAGCAGAAGAGGTCAGACTCGTAGTACCAGATCCAATTTTACGTTTGAGGAGAGAGCTTGAGGTAGGTGCAGCCAAGGAAGAAGACCTCTGATTCGAAGGTTTTGCTGAGCTTCTATCAAGTGATTTGGCAAAAGCAGAACTTAACTTGGGTCCTTCTTTGCCTGTAGATGGGACTATCACAGTCTTTCTCGACTCTGAAGGGATCTGCTTTGTAGATGAACGTGATGAAGGGCCGGTGATGCTACCTGCTCTCAGCATTGGTTTTGGTGCTGTCCCTGCTGTCTTCTTCGCAGCAGATACTGCAGTGGTAGTGGTGAATGCTGCTCCACTAGTGCTTGATCCTGCAGTGCCAGTACTGGCAGTAGATACAGTGCCGTCCTTCTTGCTCGTTGTTAGAGTCTTGGCTACAGTTGGTTGCATTTTTCTTCGGACTTCTTCTTTGAAGAAGAGGCGAAGTGGCTCCCACTGTTCAATCAGCCTGTCTAGGCACTGACCAAGGGACAGCCACCTTGTTGCGACATGCTTCAGAATCTTGTGTGTCGGGGCATCACAGAGTTCTTGCAGTACTTTCACTCCTTTGACGCGTTTACTACTTTTGTCCAAGTCGTAGTAAATATCGATGAGAAAGTCATCTAATTCAATGGGGAAGGCCTGAGCCGCCTTCTTGGCCGTATTGTGCATCATATGGCAAGGGCATCCCATGATGTAGCACTCTGGATTTTGTTTGTGGATATAAGCAGCGACTCCTTTGTGCTTGCCCACCATGACAGAGGCATTATCAGCACAAAAGGAAACACAATTTCCCCACGGAATTTTCCTGTCACAACTCATGATCAAGCAGTTTGAAAATGTTTTCTCCAGTGGAATCTTGTTTGCACGCAGGCAAACTTAGCAAACCTTGCTTCACAATCCCAGCACTGTTGTCATAGTACGAAATCAGGACAGGATATAGCTGGGCCTCACCACTGTCATTGCTACAGTCTGTAGCTAGGCTAAATGGAGCTAGTCTAGCAATATCGGCAATAGATGAAGCAGTAACATTTGACAACTCACCAATTACACTGGTCAACAACAAATTTGTTGTCTGCATTTTTTAAGCTGATTTAGGACGAATCTGATGCGCTGAATCCAAAACTCACATTAGTTTTGTTCAATCAGGTCAAGTTTTTGAGATATGGCCACATGTCGTTTTTTACATTTTTGTTCACATGTACGCATGTGTGGAGCATTTTAGAAGAAGTTGGTGGGGTAAAATGTCATGTCAAATAATTGTTTTGATTGGAAATAATTATTTTAATGACAAGAAGTATTCAGGTACGATAGTTCTAGGTGATTATGTCGAAAAGGGATCAGTTTGAAGTCATAAAACCTCAAAATCTTCCAAAATTGGTGAGGCAAAGCATAAAGTTCGTGGATCAAAACTAAAGTTAATGGGGCAGATTTTGTAATAATGTGATACAAAAAAGTTGTATTTCTTGAAATAACGAACTCTGAAGAATGTACAATACCTACATGCGCCAATTTATGACATGGCCTTCTGCTCCAGCTTGGAGTGCCACAGTACGAACCCAAAGATTGGAGACTGTTCATTGACAGCAGCAAGCGATCACTGAAATGTGTTCTGCTACACAACGGCAACCAGTTTGCCTCTGTACCCATCGCTCACTCGACTACACTGAAGGAGAAGTATGAAGCGGTGAAGTACGTGCTGGAGAAAATTGGTTATGATCAGCATAAGTGGTTTATTTGTGTTGACCTGAAGATGGTGAACTTTTTGTTGGGACAACAGTCTGGCTTCACCCAAGTACCCATGTTTTCTGTGCATGTGGGATAGTAGGGACCGTGCTCAGCATTACACGAAGAAGGACTGGCCTGTGCGGGAGGAATTGGTGCCATGCAAAGAAAGAAACGTCATCAACGACCCTCTGGTGGACAGAGACAGAATACTCTTCCCACCGCTGCACATCAAGCTCGGCTTAATCAAGCAGTTCACCAATAGCTCTGGACAAAGATGGTGACTGCTTCACTTACTTGTGCCAGGCTTTTCCAGGATTGACCATGGAGAAGTTGAAAGCTGGCATCTTTGATGGTTCTCAGATCCGTCAGCTCATCAGAGATCCAGAGTTCAACAACTCAATGAAGCAAGTGGAACTGGTCGCGTGGATCACATTTGTTTTGGTAGTGAAGAACTTTCTTGGCAACAATAAGGCCAGAAACTACGCAGAACTTGTCAACAACATGCTGACTGCTTTCCAGAAACCTGGACTGCAACATGAGCATCAAGATGCACTACCTATTTTCACATATGAACCGGTTTCCTGAGAACCTGGGTTCAATGAGTGACGAGCAGGGGGAGAGATTCCATCAGGACATGAAGGAGATGGAGACCAGGTATCAGGGTCGCTGGGACGCAGTCATGATGGCTGACTACTGTTGGAATCTGAAGAGAGACCTCCCTGCCGCTGAACATTCCAGGAGTTCGAAGAAACGGAAGTTCAAGCCCTGAAGTTTGAACAGTGGTGACGCAACATGCAATTTACTTGTACTTACCTTTATCAATGCCCACCATTCAGATGACAGTAATCGATGTTTCTATCATGTAATCAATAAATGTTGTTGGCAAAACATTTTTTTTCTTAAAAACATGTTTAGGATGATATGTGTTGACAAAAATCAGCTGATAATGCCACAAAAATGTAATTGATTTTGTCACAAGATCTGATTTTTTTCAAATCAACTTAGCACAAAAACCTGACCTGATGGAGAGAAACGGATGCCATTTCCTGATTCAGCAGTGCCAGAATACCCTAATTCACTTGTAGAAATCTAGACAACATTCAGAAAGTAAAAAATTGTTGACCAGTGTTCTTTTTTTCTTCTTTGTTCTTGTTCTTTTTTTTTGTTCTTTTTTTTTTTCTTTTTTTTCTTGCTTTTGTTCTTGTTTTTTTTTTTTTTTTTTTTTTTGTTCTTGCACATCTTGCACATCTTGCAAGTTTTTGTTCTTGCACATCCATACTTTGAAGCAACTTTTGAATCTGGAAACATCTTTTGAAATAGAGGTCCAGCATGATCTGAGACTGATATGGGCAAGTTATGTTCCACAATAAATCCACTAAAGAGAAGTTCCGCTCGGGTAACATCCTCTTCCTCGCTTGTCCCTTGTTTGGTGAAATAATTCAGAAGTGTACCGGTACTCGTGCTCGAAGATCTCTCCTTTGCAATGTCTGTGTGCCGTTTGCTTCCCAAGTGCTTCCGAATATCATCGCGACCTCCGTGCTCAACTGAAATATCAACGCTGCATACTGTACAATACGCATGATGAATTCCTCTTTCAGACTTTCGAATACACGGGTATTGGAGACTGTATTCGGTCTTGTACTTCTGAGACCATTTCTTGGTCTTCGTAAGCTTCTTTTCTGCCATTTCGTAATCAACATCGAGGGCTTGAAGCATCGGTAACTTCGAAGTCGATGTTCCACAGCTGCAGCGCGACTCGTAGAACTCTAGCGGCTGTTAAACACCGCACGGTGGTCGCGACCGCCGGGCTGGCACGGGGCCCAGCTGCATGCAGTGAGCGTATCGCATGCATATACACTGTGCATACATACCGCATGCACTGTATTGCACACATACCGCATGCACTAAATCTCAGTGCATGATCGCCTAAGCGAGATCCAGACCCAATGTTTCGCTGCTCCTCATTTGAATTTGCATTTTTTTACGTACAATTTGGTAGCAGCGAACGTTATGGAGTTACCACATGCTATACGTAGCAGACGATGCTTTTCATTCAATTCTCATACTAGTACATTCTGATTAGTGAACAGTGCAAAAATATCAAAATTTCGGGAGGATAAGGATAGTGATCGTAAGGGCGGGAGTTTGGGTGAATTTTCGGAAGCCTCCCGATGAAATCGGGAGGGTTGGCATTGCTGGTGAGTGCATCGTGATTGTAAATATGTCATTTCAGAAGGGGAAGCTAGGAAAGGATGAAGAGTGAATAAGGGGGTGGAGGTGGGGAGAGCAATTCCTCATGAAACATTGCTATACACTGTGGGAGGGAGGGATGCAAAACATTGCTGTACACTGTGAGAGGGAGGGATGCAAGATAGATAGAAATAGAGAGATAGAGAGATAGATAGAAATAGAGAGATAGAGAGATAGAGAGATAGAGAGATAGAGAGATAGAGAGATAGAGAGATAGAGAGATAGAGAGATAGAGAGATAGAGAGAGATAGAGAGATAGAGAGATAGAGAGAGAGAGAGAGAGAGAGAGAGAGAGAGAGAGAGAGAGAGAGAGAGAGAGAGAGAGAGAGAGAGAGAGAGAGAGAGAGAGAGAGAGAGAGAGAGAGAGAGAGAGAGAGAGAGAGAGAGATTTGTCCAGATTGAAAGACATATTCCAAGTCTTTGACCAGCTTGTAATTTTATCAAGGTCTGAACTAAGGAAGAGGCTGCTAGCTGCCTATCTGATGGGTGAGGGATATCACAGCAGAGGATGTAGTCATCAGCAAATATATAATGAGGATTTTCCATAGATTCAGAGAGCTAGGTGATGCACATTAGAAATAGGCTGAGGTCTAGATGGTCTAGAGGTGCCTTGGGGCACTCCAGCCTTGACAGGAATAAGAGATGAATGGATTCTGTTTACAGCTACGTGTTGGCCATGAGAGTCGAGGAAGTCAGAGGGGGTAAGAGGGAGGGTCAGCCAGAACCAAATGCAAAGATGTCCAGTAATATGATTCGAGTGTCCACATTGAGCTGGGAAGTCGTCAGTTCGAACCCCAGCCAAGTCATACCCAAGACTTTAAAAATGGTATGTGCTGCTTCCCTTGCTTGATGCTCAGCATTTCAAAAGGAGAGCGCGCAGACAAAAAAAACCATAGGTTGGCCATCATAGTACAAGCTGGATGGGCCTAATGACCTCTTGAATTGAAGTTCCTTGTAAAGGAACTCATATAATATGATTGTGATAAAAAGTAGAAACCGTAGTCACAAGTTGGAGTGCCAACAATGTCATGTCAACCTTGGCTTGAGATAAGATAACATGGCATGTCAATCTTGTCTTAATGAGAAAAGATAATAAAAACTCTTAGCATGATTCCTCTAAAGCTACTTTCAAGCCATTTAGGGTAATTGCTGTTAAAGTCATCTTTCTGAATAAGTGTTGGCTTTTGCTGCTCTGGTGATGTTGTCGAGTTTGTGATGATGATAATGGTGATCAAGCAATCGCACATCAGACCGAGCAAAGGAGCCTTATTAACATTCAACACTGTGTTTTAAGCAACTGAGAAAGGAAAAGTGGGATAAAGAATCTTAAGAAATGTAGTTGTTGTGGTTTGTGGCTTGGCTGGCTTCAGGAACAGTCAGTGCTTATCCAAGAAGCATCTTACATTTTGATACCAGGATAGGGCTCCATGAGTAGTTCATAGGAACAAGATGGTCACCCAGGGCAGCATGGCCATGGACACCTTCATCGTGTGGGAAAGGTATTTACCTTGAAAAGGTTGCAAGCTAAGCTCTCGTATGTTTCCCACAGGAGGAGGTGTTCTGGATATTTGGGGTGCCCTGAATTTGTTTTTTGTTTTTTCATTGACATACAGAGGCAAGGCTGTATCTGGTGCAATTTCAATTCTGAACCACTTTGCATCATAATCAGCAGTCAAAACGGACAGGACAGCCAGCCATGCATTGGACACCATGTTACAGGCAAAGTTCCGTAACAACAAGTTGTGTAATTGCCTCAGACTGGTAACTCACAATTAATGCTGTTTATCTTTTGCAAATTTATTCACCCCAAATTATATTAAAATAATCTCCATCATTTACAAATAAACTTTTACAGGCTTCACTACAACAAAAACAGACTCCAACAACTCACACAGAAAATACAAATAAAAATCCATTATTTAAATAACCTCACCTTTCAGAACATGTAGAAATGTATGTTCCAGATTTTCAGTGATCAAAAACACTCAACTCGCTTCATGGAAAAGTGGTATCGCCCTTCACTTTGCGAAGTATCACCTTTTATGAAGTCTACTTCAGCACTGTTGAAGACAATAAATGCGTATCGGTAATATGGCACTTTCGAAATGACGTAAGCATCCCCAGATTACTCGGCGTGCATGCACAGAAACCACCTGTAACAAAGTTCACCTGGGCAGCCCTGGATGTGTTTCATGCCTGCCAGATAAGGATTGTGGTATGGAACGAGTGAAAAAACTTTTAAAGAAGCTGAAAATACTTGCAAACGTGCCTTCGAGAAAGGCGTATGCCTCTGCACAATGAAAGATTTGGAGTACTTCCTGATCAACTCGTCCAAAAAGTTAACGTCTTGCTGTTTGTGCAGTATTGCAAAAACTCTCCGACGGTGTGCCCCCGTGAAAGGCCGAAGGTTCATAAATGCGTGTGTGTGTGTGTTTTCTACTCAAACTTTCGTGCTGATAACACCGATGGGAATGTCATATCTGGGGCTTGTCGATGCACAGGGTGGGATTAAAATGATTATATTTACTGTTACTCATGTTTTTCGGAGGAGAAGGGGGAGAGAGTGGGTGTTGTGTGGGCTGTGGAGCCTTGATAAATATTTATTTTTTGTTTGGTTCCAGGGCCACAAGATAAATTTTACTAGATTTTTGCATCTGTTGGTGAAAGGTGAAGCGTCCGTTCGTGTGTATGTGTGTATTAACCACGGCTGCCCTTAGCTAACTCGATTAATGGGAAATGGTATGGACCTGACATCTCTCATTCACGGATATTTTTCGGATTCCTATTTTTCCGTGAGTCCAATTTGGATTCCTGAACAAAACAATTATGGTTAACCACTCGGAATTTGCCACTCTCGTCTAAATGCTGGAAATTATGTTTAAAAGACTATTTGAATGACAGATTTCGCTCGAGCAACGGCATATTGAGAATACCCATCGAGCAGAAGCGAGTCGCGATAAACACACATGCAGCACATGTGCAAAAGTCCTCATTCAGCATTCGTACATCATTTCAAACGTGCCGCATTGTCCACATCTCCAGGGCACTTGGAATTCCGATGAGAATTATTTGTTCTCCTTTGCAAGTCCAGGTGAGCAACCCATTCAACCTCTTTATAAGACAATTAAAAGTTCATCAGCTTTAATGACCTAAATCATGCTCCACAAATGCTAATCTACAAACGCATTAGACTGGCCATCCTGAAGAATAACAAGCAACTCATATTCAAGCAACTACTGGCAATACAAAATCAACAATGTTACAGGTATTAGAAACAGCCTGGTTAAAATGTTATCAGTCCTCTGAAAAGTATCTACTCTCTCAAAGTTGTACAGTGTGTTGGCAAAGGCCAGGGTTACCTTTATGATTTTATACCTCAATGTTAAATGCACTTCTTACACCCTAGTTAAATTTACCCTCCTCCTCTCTTCCTCCGAACTCACAAATTGCAGTGATTCTTCTTGTGTATGTCTTCACGAATAGCAACTCACCATACCCCACTTATGCAATTATAGGTGAGCAAACTGCGAGCTGACACTAGTTTATGACAATCTCTTAAAAATCCTGTTTGTGCATTCAGAGGTACCCCATCCAATCCAAGCTTGGCCGTTAAGAGAGTTTCCTGAACATCCATGTCATTTCTGAAATTCGCTTAAATGACTGGTGATAAGAATCACATTTATGGCCTTTGAATTGTTACATCTATAGGAGGGAGGGGACTGTCGTTAGTTTCAGGCCTCAGCACTATATGTGTTTTGCATAGTTGATCTTAGGACGGTTTTTTGAACAATGTATTAACGACATGTGTTAGGATTGATTGTCTGGTGTATGGCCTACACGAGGGAAGGCCTAGTCTATTTAGATGTCGAGAGGCTAAATATGTCTCATACACGTTCTCTCTGTGTGTGGAACCCTCCGATAACAGGGTCAAGGCCAAGGGTCAGGACCTGCTCAAAGTACGCCTTCTGACCATCCGGCTCAGAGCAGTCTGTGTTTATGGACCCTCTGACCTGACAATATCAATGCCATTGATTTTGTCATTAATAAAAACACTTACTATGTTATCATCAACATTTATTTCTAATCTCTGAAGATTATCAGACACATTACAACCTAAAAAATCTTGAAATGTAGCAATACAGTAGGTGGGATGTGGTCTAGAAGGGCACTCAGTGGAGTGCATACCTCTGCCATGCAATGCCTGATCCACAAGAACATATCTGGCCCATTGCAGTTTTGAGATATCTTGCTATATATCGTTTTTGGCCCTATCTCTCAATGGTGAAGAATCACTTTGAATATATATTTTTTTTAATTCTTGCTATATGATTTTTTAATTCTTTTTTTAAATTGTAATTCTAATTCTTTAATTAAATTAAACAACTCTTGTATCCAGATTCGGATTCAGATCGTCACCAAAATCGAATCAATTCGTCCTTGCTAGACACACATGTCCACCAAGTTTTTTTTCTGAATACGTCCACAACTTTTTGAGATATCGTGTTATATATTGGTTCAGCCCTATCGCTCAATGGTGAAGAATCGCTTTGAAAATTATCAGATCCGGATCCGGATTCGCATCTTCACCAAAATTGAATCAATTCTTCCGTGTCACACACCCAACATCTCCACCAAGTTTCGTCCGAATCCGTCCACAACTTTTTGAGATAACGTGCTATATATCATTTTTGGCCCTATCTATCAATGGTGAAGAATCACTTAATTTCTGGTCGTCAGATCCGGATCCGGATCTTCACCAAAATCTAATCAGTTCGTCGTTGACCCAACCTGTCCACAAAATTTCATCCAGATCCATCCACAACTTTTTGAGATATCCTGCACACAGACAAACAGACAGAAAGGAGTGAAAAACATAACCTCCTTCACCTTCGTTGGCAGAGATAATAAAAAAAATATAAAGCCAAATACAAAGACCTGGAAGCAAAGGTTGCTGAAAAACTCAAAATCGAAATGATAGCAATTTTAAAAAAACTCTGACGAAGTTAACAAAGGGAGAAAACAAAATCAGTTGTTTAAAAATAATCCAAAGATTCTACCGTGAACTAAGGAAACAAAAGGAAGATGGAACAAGTCCCCCTGAAATAGTCTAGTCAAAAAATTGATATGTAGCGAAGTAACATGCGAGAGGCATTTTTGAGGAAAAGTTGGCAACCAGTTTATTTCACCTAATTTGGGTGTGCTGAATTCAAATTTGCTGTCTGCCAAACTGTATCTTGACCGCTTAACCCTCAAAATGACGTAATAAGCCGCGCCCCTTTTTTGCCGAATGCGAAATATAATTCTCCTTAAAAATGGCATCAAAACTATCATGTGTGGTATCAAATTAAAGATAATGACATATACATTGCATTCATACTGTCATTGAATTAGTTTTGTATGATCTTTGGTCAATGAAATGTCAAAAGGTCATGATTTGTGTGAAATATACAATCAAAATTATATATACATTTATGGTCCTGTAATGAAAAGGAGAGGAAAGTCAACTTCTACTTCAATTAAAAGTTGGTCAGGTTTTGATTTTAAAAAAGGATTAATATGCTTTTAATGTTGTTTGTAAGTGTGACCCAACTTGGTCTCTGAAAAAATTATAACTTCTCTAGATGGCGCTGTCATCATATTGTGCCGACATGCTGTCTCTACTGCACACATTAGCACATGTAATTGGACAAAAGTTACTCCATTGTGATGTCAACAACCTTGTCAATTATACACTATTCTGGTAAATTTTTAATATTTTGAGCACCAGTGTGATATTTTGTATGTAACAAGGCATCTGTGAATGTAATTATTTACATGATATTTCATGAATTTGAGTCCTTCCCTTGTATCACGTAATAAAATAACAGTTGCACCAAACACCACACGAAGTTGAGATTTGTTGTGGTGTGTTCATAATTAACGACAAAATCTAATACCCAAAAAATTGCTGAACAGTTTGTTTGTAGGATGAACAAAGTCCAAAATGTAAACACTGTTGATGAGGCTCGACCAATACTGTTCATCAAGTCTCACGCACCCGAGTCACTTCCACCAACAAGTGACGCTTTATCCTTCCATATTAAGTGATCTCACTACCAGGCAGCAGTGTGGAGGCAGGCACATCTGAACTATCCTGATCTACCATCCCCAGAATCAATGGGCTGGAGGTATGAGGACGACTTTCTTGTTCCAGTACTTATGTCTTTGTCACCAGTTCCCGATGCCTGCAGAGAAGTTGTTTCTTGCGACTGCAACATGGTGCGGGAACTTGCGCTGCAAATGCAGGAAGTCTGATCTGCTATGCACAGGAGCTTGCAAATGCAGGAATGTTAATGATAACTGTCGCAATACCTAAGAGCAAAAAAAAAATCTCTCTCTCTCTCTCTCTCTCTCTCTCTCTCTCTCTCTCTCTCTCTCTCTCTCTCTCTCTTTCTCTCTTTCTCTCTCTCTCTCTCTCTCTCTCTCTCTCTCTCTCTCTCTCTTTCTCTCTTTCTCTCTTTCTCTCTTTCTCTCTTTCTCTCTTTCTCTCTTTCTCTCTTTCTCTCTTTCTCTCTTTCTCTCTTTCTCTCTTTCTCTCTTTCTCTCTTTCTCTCTTTCTCTCTTTCTCTCTTTCTCTCTTTCTCTCTTTCTCTCTTTCTCTCTTTCTCTCTTTCTCTCTTTCTCTCTTTCTCTCTTTCTCTCTTTCTCTCTTTCTCTCTTTCTCTCTTTCTCTCTTTCTCTCTTTCTCTCTTTCTCTCTTTCTCTCTTTCTCTCTTTCTCTCTTTTTCTCTTTCTCTCTTTCTCTCTTTCTCTCTTTCTCTCTTTCTCTCTTTCTCTCTTTCTCTCTTTCTCTCTTTCTCTCTTTCTCTCTTTCTCTCTTTCTCTCTTTCTCTCTTTCTCTCTCTCTTTCTCTCTCTCTTTCTCTCTTTCTCTCTTTCTCTCTTTCTCTCTTTCTCTCTTTCTCTCTTTCTCTCTTTCTCTCTTTCTCTCTTTCTCTCTTTCTCTCTTTCTCTCTTTCTCTCTTTCTCTCTTTCTCTCTTTCTCTCTTTCTCTCTTTCTCTCTTTCTCTCTTTCTCTCTTTCTCTCTTTCTCTCTTTCTCTCTTTCTCTCTTTCTCTTTTTCTCTCTCTTTTTTCTCTCTTTCTCTCTTTCTCTCTTTCTCTCTTTCTATCTCTATCTCTCTTTCTCTCTTTCTATCTCTATCTCTCTTTCTCTCTTTCTATCTCTATCTCTATCTCTATCTCTATCTCTATCTCTCTCTCTTTTTCTCTCTCTTTCTCTCTTTCTCTCTTTCTCTCTTTCTCTCTTCCCCCCCCCCCCCCCCCGCTTGCCTGGCTCTTTCATGAGCAGATCGATCAGCAGTTAGCTGTTGCCGTGCGCGTGCAGTTCGAGAATTCAAATAACAGGAGGAGAATGTGTATGTTTAAAAAGTCAACGAATACTAACATTTTGTATTTCAAAATACTCTAGCTTTTTTAACCATGAAGCCTTTTGTTATGATTAATATGCCAGTGCACTATTCGAAAGCCATTTTTTTTTTCTAATGAAATTTTATTTATATATATATATATATATATATATATATATATATATATATATATATATATATATATATATATATATATATATATATATATATATATAGGTCAGGTATGGGAGCATGTGCCAGAACAGCGCGTCGCTGCGTCCACTTTCCGCCGGTACTCCAGGGGCCTCCGTCTGGCCATCCCCCAGGCAGATGCCAGGCCCATCCCCATCTCTTTGAGATGATGGTCAACCTGCTGCAACCATGAGGCACGTGGTCGGCCCACTGGCCCCCTCCACTCATGAGACTCCTTCGCTGAGAGAATCTGGTAAGCAGGATCAGCGTCAGGAAAACGAGCCACATGTCCATACAGCTGCAACTGACGCTCACGGACTATGCAGGTAACAAATCTCATCCGAGTCTCTCTCAGCAACCGCTCGTTGGATACAAAATCCGACCAGCGATAGCCAAGGATTCTCCGAAGAGACCTGGTACCAAAGGAATTAAGTCTCCGTCTCAGATCCTTGGTCAGAGTCCAAGTCTCGCACCCATAGAGCAAGACTGGAAGTACCAAGGACCTGAAGACTCGGACTTTCGTCCTCCCGCACAGGTACCGGCAGCGCCACACCCCATGATCCAGTGAATCCATGACTCCCCAGGCCCGACCCAGACGTCTATTGACCTCTGACTCGCAGCCAGCAGAGACATGAATATCACTGCCAAGGTAAGCGAATCTCTCCACGACCTCAACATCCTCACCACAAACAGACACAGGCAGGACAGCAGCATCCAAGATGTCACCGAAACCCTGGATCTTAGTTTTGACCCAAGAAACCCGTAATCCCAGCGGCTCCGACTCCTCATTCAGCACCTCGAGGGCCCCCAAAAGGATGTCTAAAGTCTCCGCAAAGATGACTGCATCGTCTGCAAAATCAAGGTCCGAGATATTGACATTCCCAAACGATGCACCGCAACTTGATCTCTCCGACATCCTCCCTAAAATCCAGTCCATACAAGTGCTGAAAAGTGTGGGGGCAAGTACACATCCCTGACGAACTCCAGTAACAACTGGAAATAAGTCAAAGGTGGTACCACCACACTTCACAGCACTCTCAGTAGCAGAGTAGAGTTCAGACATCAGATCGATCAGTTTTGGTGGCACCCCACGAAGACCAAGAATCCTCCAGAGGACATCCCGATTCACTGAATCGAATGCTTTACAGAGATCAACATAGGCTGCAAGCAGCCCCTGCCGAAACTCTCGTCTGCGTTCGGTGAGGACACGAAGTGCAAGGATACGGTCAATCGTTGACCTCTTTGGTGTAAAGCCTGACTGCTCTGGACGCTGGTGCTCAAGCAGATGGTGGCGAACCCTATCAAGAATTATCCGAGCAAAGACCTTGCCCGGCACTGAGAGCAGCGTCACCCCTCGGTAGTTGTTGCAGTCTTGGCGATCACCCTTCCCTTTCCAGAGAGGGACAACAAGGCCCCTCTTCCAGTCAGTTGGGATGATGCCTGTGTTCCAGGCAGAGCACAAAACTGCATGCAACGACATGAGTGCAGCATTTCCACCAGCCTTGAGAAGTTCGGCATGGATGCCACAGATCCCTGGAGCTTTGCCCCGTTTCAACTGGTTCACCGCAGCCCGTGTTTCCACAAGCGAAGGTGGACCACAGTTTATTTGAGGGTCAGCAACAGGGATTGTAACACCCTTGACGTCCAACTCGACAGGGGGCTCAGCCTGGTACAACCGCTCAAAGTAACCGGCCCAGCGGGCCTTCACTTCAGACTCCTCTGTCAAGAGCCGACCACTCTCTGCTCGTACTGCAGTGCTCCGAGGGATGGGCTTGGATGAACGTAATGCGCGAATTCCCCTGTAAGCGGGACGAGAATCGCTTGACCACAGGTGATGCTCCACCCCCTCACAGATTCCTCGCACATAGGCCTCCTTGTCCACCGTCAGTGCACGTACAGTTTTACGCCTCAGCTCCCTGAACAGCTCAGCTCTGCCATTCAGCCTGGCCCTGCGACTCTGGTCAATGGTATCCAGTGTCCCTCGAGAGACAAAATTCTTCTTTGCCCTGCGGTGAGTTCCAAGACATCCACCGGCAACTTCAAGGACGGTGGTCTTGAAGGCGCTCCACAACTCTTCAGGACCCCCCAAAGCACCCAGACCCCCCAAGTGTCCACTCAGCCTGTTCGCAAACTCCTCAGCTACTCTCTCATCCCTGAGCTTGGCAACATCCAGCCTAGGCTGGGATGGTACCATTCTCCAGGATTTAAGGTGCAGCTTTAGAGTTGCTACAACAAGCCTGTGGTCAGTATTGAGGAACTGAGCACTCCGGTAGACCCTGCAGTTCTGGATCATCCTCCAACGACCGTCAATGAGGACATGGTCAATCTCCTTTGCCACACCGCCAGCGTTGGAATACCAAGTCCAGCGATGAGCTTGTGGGCACTAAAACCATGAACCAGCCACCCTAAGTCCATGACTTCTTGCAAATTCAAGGAACTTAGTACTATTCTGGTTCATAGTTCCTGACCCATGGGGACCAACACACACCTTATAACCATCCCTATCAGTTCCAGTCGATGCATTGAAATCCCCCAAGACTAGAAGTGTATCTCGTCTGGGGCACTGATCAACCACAGACTCGAGTGTGGCGTAGAATGCATCCTTCACGGTGAGATCACTCGCCTCAGTCGGAGCATAAACAGAGACCAGGGAAATGACACCAAAGGAGTGACGAATCCTTAATCTCATAATACGCTCGTTGACCAGTGTTACCTCAATTATCATTGGGGTCAGCTTATTGGACACAGCTACAGCAACTCCTTGGGTATGGTAACCATCAGAGCGACCAGACCAATAGTAGGTGTAACCATCCACCATTATCTCGCCGCAATCCGGTCTCCGAACCTCAGAGAGAGCTGCAATCCCGATGTCAAATGCTTGAGCTCAGATGATAACAGAGACAGGTGATCATCCTCTCTTAGGGATAGGACATTCCAGGCACCCACCCGAAGGGACCGCCTCAGGTTAACCCAAGGAGACCGCCGTCTGGTGGACGACACCTCAGCACCACTCCGACACACTCTCCTGCAATCTGACCCAGGGATGTTACCCCGTGGTTTCCCTCCGATCAAAGATTGGGGGTCCCGAAGGCTTTGCCCCAATCCCGTCATCCGGTGAGCTGCCCTGCGAAGGGAAGCTGCACAAGAGGTACTCCCACGGAGTGGGTTTTCAGATTTTTTTTGCGTTTTTACGTTTTGCAGAATGAAGGGTTTTACGGTGGCCGGAGTGCAAATCCTGCCACCAACCTCCTAATAAGAAGTAACCCAACTGCAGGAGGACGTCTGCAGACATAGTTGGGCACTAGATATGGATGGCCGTTGGCTCACAAGGAGCTCCTCCGCCCTTTGACAGGTTTTGTTTTTAATCCTGCTGGGTGTCCATATCCAAACACCCCCCTCACCACAAAACCTGGTGGGGGAGACGGTTTAGTCGCCGACAACCCGACCATGGAACAGGTTAGTACAGGTTTACATGGTACCTGTAGCAGGTCACAGATCAAACCTGACCTGACTGAAATATATCCTATATATATATATATATATATATATATATATATATATATATATATATATATATATATATATATATATATATATATATCCTATATATATATATATATATATATATATATATATATATATATATATATATATATCCTATATATATATATATATATATATATATATATATATATATATATATATCCTATATATATATATATATATATATATATATATATATATATATATATATATATATATATATCCTATATATATATATATATATATATATATATATATATATATATATATATATATATATATATATATATATATCCTATATATATATATATATATATATATATCCTATATATATATATATATATCCTATATATATATATATATCCTATATATATATATATATATATATATATATATATATATATATATATATATATATATATATATATATATATATATATATATATATATATCCTATATATATATATATATATATATATATATATATCATATATATATATATATATATATATATATATATATATCCTATATATATCCTATATTTTATATATATATATATATCCTATATCATATATTATATATATATATATATATATATATATATATATATATATATCCTATATCATATATATATATATATATATATATATATATATATATATCCAATATCATATATATATATATATATCCTCCTCTTCTTCTTCTTTCGGCTGCTCCCGTTAGGGGTCGCCACAGCGGATGATCCATATGATCCGCATCGTGATTTGGCACATGTTTTACGCCGGATGCCCTTCCTGACGCAACCCTCTGGTCGCCTCTACGACACAGGGGTATGGTACACATATTTTAACCGGGGTATACACCGGCCCAGTATACTGGTACTCATTTCGCCGACCTGAAGGATGACAGGCTGAGTCAACCCCTGGTGTATTAATTCAGTGGCGCACCGGGGCTTGAACTCAGGAGCTTTTGGATCCCAAGCCGCTGCCCTAACCACTGTGCCGACACCAGGCTCAATGTATATATATATATATATATATATATATATATATATATATATATATATATATATATATATATATATATATATATATATATATATATATATATATATATATATATATCCTATATATATATATATATATCCTATATATATATATATCCTATATATATATATATATATATATATATCCTATATCCTATATATATATATATATATATATATATATCCTATATCCTATATATATATATATATATATATATATATATATATATATATATATATATATCCTGTATATATATATATATATATATATATATATATATATATATATATATCCTATATATATATATATATATATATATATATATATATATATATATATATATATATATATATATATCCTATATATATCCTGTATCTATATGTATATATTGTTACGGTGACGGGTACCGAGACACCAGCTTGTCACTCAGGGGGATTCATCCCCGTTTGTCCTCGGTAGAACCAGACCTGAGGCCACCACTCACAATTAACGTTATGGTATGGTGGGTTGTTTTAAAACCACGAACGCCACCCAGTCAACCACGAGTTCCAGTATCCGCCGTCTAAATATTCCGTTTAACTATAAGTCACGTGGTTACCTGAGCGGGGAGCGCGCCCTCGGCAAAGCACCAATATTATCTGATTAGATTTTAATTATGGCGGCGGAGCGTTTTAACCACGAGTGCGTGCCGATGATTTTTTTTTCTAATCTGTGGTAATTACCTCCCAGTCTATCTCGGTTCTAACAATACTATACCAATGAAGGAAAGGACAAACACAGACAGGTTGAAAATTGACAAATAATTTATTAGTAATAAAATAAATGAATAAAAAGAACTTTTTATTTGCTGAGGTAAATAAAGAATTTCAAAGCAAAATCAATCAAAATGTCAGGAAAGAGACAAAAAGCAGAAGCTTAATGGGTTTGACTTACTTACAGCGAAACACAGCCAAGTGTGCCCAACGGATCTTTCAGGGGGAGGGGAGGGGGAGAAAATCGTCTCCCTCACCAGAAAGTCGTCCGTGAAGCAAAAACGTTTTGAAATGCGTGCGTGCGTGCGTGTCACGTCCGTCACCAGCACCCAACTTTGTTGTACAGCCTCTCGCGGGGCAGCCTTGAACGCCAGTCCACACACTCGCTTGCTGAAGCTCTGGGCAGGATGAACCGTCTTGCTGTTGGCGCTGGCCAGACACCCACACGCGCGCTTCCTTCTCCTCTTTTGCGCGCCTACACCCGCTTCTTGCTCACTTCTCTCTCTCTCTCGTACCTCTTTCGTTCACGCTTTTTTATTATGTCAGAATGTATATCTTTCTTCTTCAGAACGTATCTCTTTCTCTTTAGAACGTATCGCTTTCACTTTCCCCCCACTCTCAAAACGTATCTCCTCACAGAACGTCTCTCTCGCTTCAGAACGTCCCTCTTTCGCCTTTTCCTCTCCGAACGTCTCTCCTCACAGAACGTCTTTTTATATCTTTGGGGCTTCTCTACGGGTGCCGTCCGCCCCAAGCTCACCCCACCCCACTGGGGCACAGTTACCATGACGACCCGTGTGCTCTCAAAAAAGGCGGGCGTCGGAGCTTGCGAAGGAATGTTGCTGAGGAAAAACGAGGATGGGCCCTCTCTGCCAGGTGCAGTCCGCCCCAAGCTCACCCCACCCCACTGGGGCATGGTTACCATGACGACCTGTGTGCTCTCAAAAAAGGCGGGCGTCGGAGCTTGCGAAGGAATGTTGCTGAGGAAAAACGAGGACGGGCCCTCTCTGCCGGGTGCAGTCCGCCCCAAGCTCACCCCACCCAACTGGGGCACAGTTACCATGACGACCGTGCGCTCTCAAAAAAGGCGGGTGTCGGAGCTCGCGAAAGAATGCTGCTGAGGAAAAATGAGGGCGGGCTTCAGAGCTCATGAAAGAAAAGTGTGTGAACGTGTCTGTCGTCAAGAAAAAAGCTTCCCATAAGGGAGGGGATCTATCCTTTACTCTTCTCAACGCATCACATTTAAGATCGATTAGACATGGGGGTTGGGCTAATCTGAACATGCATTAAAGGAAATAACTGTCTGAGGACCTGGATGTGTGGATGCATTCATCAGACCGGATTCTAAAATCCGTAACAATATATATATATATATATATATATATATATATATATATATATATATATATATATATATATATATATATATATATATATATATATATATATATATATATATACTAGACTAGGCGTAAGTCGTCATCATCAGGACCGAGAAAAAAGTGACGACTTAGAAATGTGACGACTTACGCATATGCGAACATTCATGATGACTGTGGGGTGAAGGATGAAGTCGCGCGTGGCCTGGACACATATGTGTGAGAGCCGCCTATTGTACCAAAAGGAAAACACAATCCTCGGGGCATAGGTGGGGGTTCATTGGTGAGTTGGAAAGTGATCAAGCAAAGATAGAATTCATGAATCAGTTTATCAAAAGTAAAGATAATGAACAACTGTAAGACAACTCATATACCATCGGTGATGATATGGTTACAAATTACATGACACACAGTCATCGTGGTGATGATTACCACTCAATGCCTATGTGTGAGTGAGTGCGGTAATGTACAAAACAAGCCAATATAAAACCATGATCGGACTTCAACACTAAACTCGATCGATCCTTTACTCCTTCGCGAAGTAATCCGTTTATGTTTGACTGCCTCAAACTCTTGGGCATCTGGTGCATGAGAAAGGACTCAAACCGGTCATTGTATTCCATGATGTTGTCTGGGCAATCCTCCACCAAAAGACAGTATTGGCACATCACATCCAGACAGTATCGGCGAATCCACGCTGCCTGATTCGCCGCACCTCTTGACCTTGCCGATTCCCCACCTCACTTTGAATCTGTCTATCCAGTGCATCGGCAAGGTCTCGGCATCATCATGCCCGAGGTCCGCAGCGAATTTACGTGCCTTCAGCAGCAACATTTCACCGTCCAACCGAATATTTGGCTGAGCCGACATTTGCCGAAACCAGATAATGAGCGCGTCATCGACATCTTCAAAGGACACACATTTCACGAGTTTCACACTTACCACCGGCCTCGTGATCTTCTCCACTTGTCCAAATATCTTGCCCTTATTCTTTTTTTTTTTTTTTTTTTTTTTTTTTTTTTTTTTGTATACCTTGGTCGAGGCTCGTATGAGAGCTAACACACAACTCACAGCAAGGAGGCATGAGACAAGAGGGGTGGGAGTGGGAGGGACAAAACATTGGGGAACAGACACAGGTGAACTGTGGAAGGGAGAGGGATGGGGATGGGACGGGGAACATGGCGAGGAGAAGATGGACATTACAGGGACTTTCAGGAAGGAAAGCAGGAGAATTGAAGGAAGTGGGCTTGGGTGGATTATCGGGGGTAGAAAAGATCGAGGATTTGGATGGGGGAAGATAAGAGGTGGTGGTGAACAGCTGTTTTGAAAGCCTGGAGGGAAGAATGGGAAAGAATAGAGTGAGGAAGTTTATTCCAAAGGCGGGAAAAAAAGAGGAATGAAAGAGTGAAGATGAGCAGTGATTCGTGATTTTGGTAGTTTTACCAGAAGGGGTTGTTGGCGGACCTTGAGCGCCCTGTGGAAATGTGGTTGGGACAAATCGCAGAGAGAGCAGGGGGGCAAGGCTGGAGAGGAGTCGGTAGAAGACAGAAAGACCACCGACCAACCTGCGGTGATTGAGTGAGAGGCCCAAAGACTCAGCTTCATTGCGGGAGATGCCAATGATCTTAAAAGCTCTGGTTTCGACAGCGTGAAGTCGAGAAAGGTGGGAGGCAGGAGCACCAGCCCAGAGGGGAGAGCAGTACTCCATCAGGCTACGGACAAAAGCTTTGTAAGTAGTCAGGAGCTCAAGAGGGCCGAGGAAGGACTTTGCACGACGGAGGATTCCCAGTCGGCGACTGGCTTTTGAGGCAAGGTTGGAAATGTGACTTTCCCAGGAAAGGTCATGGCAGATAGTGAGACCCAGAAGCTTGAAAGAAAAGACTTCTTCCAGAGGATTGTTGAGAAAGTGGATGGGGGGGTTTTGTAAACGGTCCTTTCGAAGAGACATAGTGAGAGTGTGAGATTTGTGTGGATTGAAAGACATGTTCCACGTGTTGGACCAGTTTGTGATTTTATCCAGATCTGCAGTGAGCGAAGAAGCTGCTGCTTGCCGGTCTGAGGGATGACAGATGGTACGGCAGAGGGTGGAGTCATCGGCAAAGAGAAATAGAGGATTTTCCAGAGAGTCCGAGAGATCATTGATGAAAACCAGAAAAGAACAGGGCCCAGAACGCTACCTTGAGGAACTCCAGCCTGCACAGGAAGAGGGGATGAAAGAACTCCATTTAGGGCCACACGTTGACTGCGACAGGAGAGGAAGTCTGCGAGCCATGAGTGGAGATGGCCTTGAATACCATGGGAAGAGAGTTTGGTGAGTAGGGCAGGGTGCCAGACTGTGTCAAAAGCACGTGATATGTCCAGGGATACGGCTCGGATTTCCTGTCTGGCATTGAGGACCTCCATCCATTGATGGGAGAGCAGTAGCAGCATATCCAGGGTAGAGTGACCTGGTCTGAAACCAAATTGATGATTGGAAATCAAGCCATTGGAGAAGAGGAAGGATTTCATGTCTGAAGCAATGATGGATTCCATAACCTTGCTGATGATTGGGAGAAGGCTGATTGGTCTGTAGTTACAGGGATCTGTTTTTGCACCTTTTTATGCAGGGCAGTGATGTTAGCAGATTTCGAAGCAGATGGCAGATGACCTTGGGAAAATGAGAGGGTGAATAGAACAGAGAGAGGGTGAGCAAGAGCAGAAGAGCAGGCTTTGAGGACACGTGGGCTGATGCCGTCTGGACCGGTTGCAGAATCTGACTCGAGGTTTGAAAGCAAGCTCTCCACCTTGTCAGGAGAAAAGGATACAGAGTCCAGGGACAGTTGGGTGCCACTGGGTAAAGTGGGTAGAGATAGTGATGGGTTTGGGACACAAGATTTAGCTGCAAACACCGAGTTTAGACATTCAGCTTTATCACGTGTGGAATCAGCAGTGCGGCCATTTGAGGTAAGGGAGGGGATGGAGGGGGAACATACACCAGAAACAGATTTGATTAAACGCCACCAGGATTTTGAGGAGGGAGAGAGGTTTGAGAGTTCAGACTTGAGATGAGAAAGATGTTGTTTTCTGGCTCTCCTGAGGGTAGATACACACTTGTTCCGAGCTTTGTGGAAAGAACTGAGATTGCTCTCAGTTGGGTTTGCTTTCCATGAGGCAAAGGCAAGTTGTTTCAGGACAACTGCCTCACCACAAGCTTCAGTAAACCAAGGGCGGGAGGAAGGGTAAGACAACTGAACACGAGAGGGGATAAATCTGTGCATGAGGGAGAGCAAGTTTCTTTGAAAGAATTCCCAGGATGAGTTGATGTTTGAGAAAGTAGTGATAGGAGACCAGTCTGTAAGTTTGATGGCTGCTCGGAGACCCTGCCAGTTGGCTTGAGTGAAATGCCAGACTCGACGGCGGTGAGGTGGTTCTCTGATGACAGCCAGAGAGATGTCCACTTTAACAAGGACGTGGTCAGAAGAACCAATTGGAGCGAAGGAAGAGCAGCAGATATT
>NC_140961.1:128837582-128840082 GCF_056783735.1 Eptatretus burgeri
TCGGATAGACCTGGCGGTTCAGCAGGAGGATTCACCCTCTCCGAGTCTAAAAGTCTAATTGGAAGGTCCCTCCATCGCCGGGTACCGGCAATATCGTTGCATGTGTCCTCTTCGCCCGCACCAGAAACAACTCCCCATAAAAGGCCCCCGTGGGTATCGGTGTAATGTCTCTTCCGGTTCCAGACCCCCTCGGCCATAATCGAATTGCTCTATTGGCTGGGCTGGACCCCGCCGCTTCGGCACACCAACTACTGAATTACCCCTTATCAAACTTAACAGTTTCTGGCAAATTTCCTGAAACATTTGGGTAATGCCAATTTCTCCCAGCCCCCCTCCCTGATCCTGGATCTCCGCCTGTCAGATCGTCACCGATGGCCTCTCTGGAACCCGACCCGGCCGACTCCACGAGGCCAGCCTGGCCGCGCACTCGGCCGCTCGGTGAACGGTGGGTGGATCCTGTAACTCCACTTGCGCTCGGACCTCAGGGTCAGGAAGAGCAGCTAAAAATTTCTCTAGTGCCAGTCTGTCCCACGCCTCCACTGTAAGGTCCCGATACGCGATCCTGACTGATTGGTAAATGTCCTGTGCCAGCTCCTGCACTGTCTCACCCGGCTTTAATCTGCGGTGCTGGAGCTGGGCCCGCACCAGATCACAGTTTGCCGCGAACCCAAACCGACGGCTCAACGCCTCGCAAATGTGGGAGCTGGTCAACATCCCTCCGCGATCACGTTTAACACATCTGCGGCTGGTCCCCGCAACGTTGCCACCAAATTCCCTGTACGTTCCCGCTCATTCCACCCGTTTAGTCGGGAAATGCGCTCAAATTGCGTCAGAAAAGCTTCAACGCTCCCTGACCCGTCGAAATTTACCAGGGGGATCACTTTTACGGTGGCCCTCTTCTCAGTTTCTCCCTTGTCCGAATCCAGCCCAGGGATCAAACACCCTTTTGGCTGCGTATCCAATTTCGGAGCCCACTGTGGCCAAAGATGTTTTGTGGTGAGGGTCTCATGGGTCAATTTTGCCTACTGTTCCAAACGTTGAATGGACCGATTCACCTCTTCCCGCAGGATCTTCTGGGCCCGCACAACCTCCTCCAAAGCTCCGTCGCGAGTTTGTAGCTGCTCCTCGACCAACCCGGACACTCTACTTACAAAAGACGGCTCTACCAGGCCTTTATCCAAGACTTCATCTTGGCTCATAATTTTATCTTGTTCGTCAAAACGAGCCTCCAATCCTTTTACCTCCTCCGCCAAATTAATCCCTTGCTTCCTCAGCTCTCCCCACTCTTCAACCTGCAGCTGCATACGAGCATCCACACAGGCACGATGACGTTCCAGACTTTCATCTACATTATCAACCCGAATGTTCGTTGCATCAATTTTATCTACCAATTTTTTTCCGTATATTTTCCCCCTCCAATGTAATTTCTACCTTTGTTTCCTCCAATCTATCCTCGAATTTGCTTTGTATTTCTCCCAATTTAACATCCACACACTCCTGCATCTCAGTTTTCATTTTCTCCATCTTTTCCCCCAATTCATCCCTCATTAAATCAATCCGAGCACCCAACTGTTCCCCCATTACCCCCAATTGATCTGTCATTTCTGCCCCCTGTGCCGTCATTTGTGCCGTCATTTGTGCCCTCTGTGTCACGAATTGATTTGCCATTTGTACCGTCATGTCCGCTATTAAACGTTCCAACATTGTCTGGATCGTCATCGCACCGATTTCCGGCGCTGCCGGCCCCGTTACGGGCGATGAAGCACGGTCCACGCTCGGAATGGGGGAGGTTCCAACCCTACCCCCGTCTCTCCCCTCTTCCCCCGACTCGCTGCCAGACACGTGGCCTTCCTCCTCAAACATCTGCACATCCGCCATGGTGCAGAAGTCCCGTTTGCTGCCAATTAATTTAAATTTGAAAAATCCCGCTCGTGGAGTTATCCGAGTGACGGCCTACAATTCCGGGGAATTTGGTTGGAGACAATGCAAGCTTTCCCCCACCTTGTGGTCATTCTCGCCACCGGACCCCCGGCCCACAACAATATTATAATCCTTGTTGGCAAAATTGGTCTTTCCAGTGTTGCTTTAACTTACTACTTCATGTGTGATTGTCATATCACAAAAGAAAGTTCTCCCCTCTGGGCTGGTGCTCTCCTCCTCTGGGCTGGTGCTCCTGCCTCTCACTCTTCTCCGCTTCACGTAGTGGAAACCAAGGCATTTGGATCATTGGCATCTCCCGTGATGAGGCTGATATTTTGGGCCTCTCACTCTCTCACGCAGGCAGGTTGGTGGTCTTTCTGTCTTCCACTATCTCCTCTCCAGTCTCGCCCCCCTCTGCTCTGTCTGCGATATGTCCCCACCATATTTCCGCAAAGCGCTCAAGGTCCACCAACAACCCCCTTCTGGTAAAGGTACCACAATCACGAATCACTGCTCACCTTCACTCTTTAATTCCTCTTTTTTCCCACCTCTGGAATAAACTCCCTCACTCTCTTCAATC
>NC_140961.1:128845082-128872582 GCF_056783735.1 Eptatretus burgeri
AATTCCTTCCTCTTCTCCAATGACTTGATTTCCGATCATCAATTTGGTTTCAGACCAGGTCACTCTACCCTGGACATACTGCTTCTGCTTTCCCAACAATGGATGGAGGTCCTCAATGCCAAACATGAGATCAGAGCCATCTCCCTAGACAGATCACGAGCTTTCAATACGGTCTGGCATCCCACACTACTCACTAAACTCTCTTCTTATGGTATCCAAGGCAATCTCCACTCAGGGCTCAATAACTTCCTCTCTTGTTGCAGTCAACGCGTGGCTCTTCATACAATTTTCTCATCTCCTCTTCCCGTCCTGGCTGAAGTTCCTCAAGGCAGTCTTCTTGACCCTGTGTTATTCCTAGTTTTCATCAATGATCTCTCCGACTCTCTGGAAAATCCTCTATCTCTTTGCTGATGACTCCACCCTCTGTCGTACCATCTGTCATCCCTCAGACCGGCAAGCAGCAGCTTCTTCGCTCACTGCAGATCTGAATAAAATCACAAACTGGTCCAACATGTGGAACATGTCTTTCAATCCTGACAAATCTCACACTCTCACTATGTCTCTCAGAAAGGACCGGTTTGACCCCCTCCCCACCCCCTCATACTTTTTCAACAAACCCCTTGAAGAAGTCCTTTCATTCAAGCTTTTGGGTCTCACCAGCTGCCACGATCTTTCCTGGGAAAGCCACATCTCCAAACTGGACTCCAAAGCCAGTCACCGACGAAGCATTCTTCGTTGTGCAAAGTCCTCCTTGGCACACTTGAGCCTCGAACCACTTACAAGGCTTTCATCTGCAGTCTGATAGAGTACTGCTCTCCCCTCTGGGATGGTGCTCTTGCCTTACACCTAGCTCAACTTCACAGCTTCACACTGTAAACGAAGGCTTTTAGGATCATTGGTATCTCCCATGATGAAGCTGTCTTTTGGTCTCTCACTCTCTCACCGGAGGCAGGTCGGTGGTATTTCTGTCTTCTACCGTCTACTCTCCATCGTTGCCACCCCCCTCTTGCTCTGTCTGTGATCTGTCCCCCCTATATTTCCTCAGGCCGCTCAAGGTCCACCAAAAACCCCCTTCTGGTGAAACTGCCAAAATCAAGAATCACTGCTCACCTTCACTCTTTCATTCCTCTTTTTTCCCACCTCTGGAACAAACTCCCACACACTCTTCAATCCCACTCCTACCCTTTAGGTCCTCAAAACAACTGTTCACCACCATCTCATATCTTCCCCCATCCAAAATCTTGATCTTTTCTATCCCCGTTAATCCACCCCAAACCCACCTCCTTCAAATTCCCTGTTTTCCTTCCTGAAAGTCCCTGGAATACCCGATTGTTTACCCAGTGTACCCCACCTCTTCACTCTCCCTTCCACAGATATCCTATTGCCTCTGTTCCCCATGAACAAAGTTTCTTCAGAATCCATGAATAACCTTTTAAGATATTGTGCTGTAAATAGTTTGTGGCTCCACTTCGCAATAGTGAACAATCACCTAAAAATTCTCGAATCCAGATCCCGATTCGGGTTTTCTCAACAAAATCGAATCAATTCGTCCTTGTCACACACTCAACATGTCCACTTAGTTTCATCCAAATCCGTCCACAACTTTTTGCCATATCATGCAATATCGTTTTTGGCCTGATCTCTCAATGTGAAGAATTACTTGAAAAATTCTCCGATCTGGATCTGGATTGGAATCTTGTTTTCCACTGATGGCCAGATATGGATCATTGCCTTATCCAACATCTAATCAGCTTGGTCTTGTCACCGACCCAACTCGTCCACCGAGTTTTGCCAAAACTCACCCACAACTTTTTGAGATGTTGTGTTATACTGCATATCATTTTGGCCTTGTCACTCAACAGTGAAGAATCATTTGTACATTTCTTAAATTCTCGTATCCTGATGGTGATTCGGTTCTTCACCAAAATCGAATCAATTTTTCTTTATCACACACCCAACCTGTCCACCAATAACTTTTTTGAGATATTTTGCTCACAGACAGGCAAACAGAGGTGAAAACATTACCACCGTCTACCTTTGGTGGCTGAGCTAACAAAACCTGTACACACACACGCACACACACACACACACACACACACACACACACACACGCACACACACACACACACACACGCACACACGCACACACGCACACACGCACACACACACAGCACACATATATATGTATATATATATATATATATATATATATATATATATGTATATATATATATATATATATATATATATATATATATATATATATATATATATATATATATATATATATATATATATATATATATATATATATACTGCATATACAGGGTCGCCTGAAAGTCACTTTACCCCTTCCCAGTGAAGCATTGTTCTTGAACTCTTTTAATATACAGGTTTTATTGTTCAGTATATACAAATATGTATATTATATATATATATATATATATATATATATATATATATATATATATATATATATATATATATATATATGTATATACAAATATATTATATATAAGCCTGGTGTTGGCGCAGTGGTTAGGGCAGCGGCTTGGGATCCAAAAGGTCCTGAGTTCAAGCCCCGTTGGGCCAGTGAATAAATACACCAGGGGGTTGACTCAGCCTGTCATCCTTCCGAGGTGGGTGAAATGAGTACCAGTGTACTGGGCCGGTGTATACCCCGGTTAAAATAGGTGTACCATATCCCTGTGTCGTAAGAGGCGACCAGGGTTGCGTCAGGAAGGACATCCGGCGTAAAACATGTGCCAAATCACTATGCGGATCATACGGATGATCCCCTGTGGCGACCCCTCACGGAGCAACCGAAAGAAGAAGAAGATAAATATATATATATATATATATATATATATATATATATATATATATATATATATATATATATATATATATATATATATCAATAGCACCTCATGACTATTATATCAGGGCGAGTATCACTGCGGATGATGTCTCTCAAGGTAAAACTGCATAATCCGCAAACAACAACCATCCGTCTGCCACCCAGACAATTGTTCCAGCTAATGCAAACCATTCAACCAGAAGGCATGTGGTTCAATTGGTGGGTAAATAGAAATGTGTGGAGTGTGACAAGCACTCCCTGATCTCCAATGGACATAAAGTACTACACCAAAGCGTCACCTCCAATCTGGAGGCCTCGGCTCAGTGACTCTGTCAAACAGACAAAGATTACATGGTCAACATCAGTTAAACATCAAATGGAGCCACCTATCCAGATTCCACGTTTATTTGCCCTCATCAGGACGGCATACCAATAAATACAAAAAAAAGTTATTTAACGAATCGGCATTCTATGGAGCAATGTTAAGTGAGTTATAACTGTTCAGTTTTGATTTGTGACGCAGTTTTACCCCAGACATGTGACTTTTTAGAGCAAGCTTATTGGTTACTACACAATTTCTGGTTCAGCAAAAAATCTCGAGGCATCTTTACTTTCAAAAAAAAAATTGATGTCACTTTGGCCGTGGCCGTGTGCTGATTTGGCCACATACAGTCCACGTGCCACGGGTTGGGAACCACTGTTCTATGCTGTACCCTCTTTCTGGCAACTGCCAACCTGCCTCAAATTTGGTAACATGGGATATCGGTAATAGCGCCTTCCTCAAATGTGTTTCAGAACTAACGCAACCTTTTTTTCATTAAAATGTATTACCCAATGAATAATCTCTACCTCTGGTTGCCTGGCTCTGCACTGTCTGCTTTTCCTCCACATCTCTTACCATCCCCTGATCCTTCTCCTGTGTCACATGCTCCAAGGCTGCCCCTTCCATTATATAATTCCAATTTTCATTATTCTTACTCAACCCTAGCATCTTAGTTTTCTTTGTTTTTAACTTCAGGTAGTCGACAAAAAAAACGGAAACACTGATGTAAAGTCACTTAATATGGAGTTGGACCACCACATGTGACCAGTACAGCCTGTATGCACCATGGTACATAGTCCATCAATGCCTGTAATTCTGCAGGAGATATGCAGCCCTATTCTTCCATGAGAAAATCAATCAACTCACACCTGTTTGATGGACGTGTAAGACACTATCTCAGGCATTGTTCCAGAATGTTCCATAAATTCTCAGATTGGGTTCAGATCTGGTGACTGAGAGGGCCATAATATGTGGATAACATCAGTGTCATGGTCATCAAGCTGATGCGCGACCACACGTGCTCTGTGGATGGGGACACTTTCATCCTGGAAGACACCCCTCCTGGCAGGAAAGAAACAATGCAACATGGGGTGAAGATGATCACTCAGTCCCATTAAATAGCTGATGACATTTTTCCTTTCCTTCTAAGGGAATGACTGCACCCAAATCATGGCATGAAAATACGCCCCACAACATTACCGAACCACCAGAACCCTTCACTGTTGGAACCAAACACTCAGGGTTGTAGAGTTATTTAGGTTGGCACCACATGTGCACTCGTCAGTCTGTCGATAACATGGTGAAGGAAGATTAATCTGACCATGCCATGTCACATTTCTCCACTGATCGGTAGTCCAATGCTTGTACCCTTTGCACCAATGCACTCGCAAATGTGCATTACTCGGTGTGATGAGCAGTTTGTGCACTACCACCCGACTATGATATCCCGCTCTATGTGGAGTTCTCAACGGACAATTTTTGATGAAATTGGCTGCTCGCATCCCCGGTTGAAATTTACTATCAATTGTTCTGCAGTTGATCACTTGCTTTGCCTTGTGCTTTAAATTATTGCACGGATATCACGGACCTGGAGTATGTGTTTCTGCCCACTGTTGCTCTGTGCTGATGATGTCTTTCCCTCAGAGTTCCATGGCAACATCACCTTTGACACTATTGTTTGTAAAACATCAGCAAGTTGAGCTGTTTGTCACAGAAGCTCCAGCCAAACACACCCCAACAATCACTCATCTTTCAAAGTCACTGAGGTCTCCTCTTGAAGGCATGCGAGCCATAATTACAGGCAACCAGGCCTGTGCAGCATTTTTATACATGACCCTAAGCATGCTAGGATGTTATTTGCTGAATTAACCTATGGGCCTCACCTGTGTGGAAGCTGTTACTTTAAAGACCGTATACTTTGTGCCCCTCATTCACCCAGGTGTTTCCATTTCCCTAAGTGTCCACTATCTGTATGTCTGACAATATTTTGTTTGCCCAGTCCATTCAAGTATCTCAATTTCCTGAATCCGATCATCCCCCTCTCTTAACTGTGTTGCATGTTTAATACTGTTACTTTCGTGAATGAAGCAAACCATTGATCAACGTTGGTGATTTTATGAAATAATCAGGTGACAGAAAATTATTGTTTCCATTCCAGAAACCCTGGCATGGAAATTTATGAAGAGCACAGCAATGTTAGATCTACCGATGGCAAAAATGTGCAGACAATTCAAAATGCTTGATTTGTCACAAAGACAATTTTTTTCAGGATCATTTTTTTTGTATTTTTGTATATATATATATATATATATATATATATATATATATATATATATATATATATATATATATATATGTATATATATATTATAAATTTTTGTATATATATATTGTATATATATATATATATATATATATATATATATATATATATATATATATATATATATATATATATATATATATATGTGTTGAAATACGTATTTCAAGAAGAAGGAGGAACACAGGGTGACTTACAAGAGTGGAGGAAAGTGCACACAGGTGGATTACATCTTAAGCAGGAAATGCAACCTGAAAGAGATTAGTGACTGTAAGGTGGTGGCAGGGGAGAGTGTAGCTCGACAGCATCGATTGGTGGTCTGTAGGATGACTTTAGAGGTGAGGTTGAGGAAGAGAGTGAGGGCTGAACCAAGGACCAGATGGTGGATGCTGAAGGAGGAAGACTGTTGCGTGAAATTTAGGGAGGAGGTGAGACAGGCGTTGGATGGTGGTAAAGATGGGTGGGATGATTGGGCAACGACAGCAGAAGTTGTGAGGGAGATAGCTAGGAAGGTACTTGGTGTGACATCTGGACAGAGGAAGGAAGATAAGGAGACTTGGTGGTGGAATGAGGAAGTACAAGAAAGTATAAGGAAAAAGGGGTTGGTGAAAAAGTGGGATAGTCAGAGAGATGAAGAAAGTAGGCAGGAGTACAAGGAGTGGTGGCGAAAGGCAAAAAGAGAGGTGGCAAAGGCCAAGGAAAAGGCATATGACGAGCTGTATGAGAAGTTGGATACAAAGGAAGGGGAAAAGGATTTATACCGATTGGCAAGACAGAGGGACCGAGCTGGGAAGGATGTGCTGCAGGTTAGGGTGATAAAGGACGCAAATGGGAATGTGCTGACGAGTGAGGAGAGTGTGTTGAGAAGGTGGATGGAGTACTTTGTGGAGCTGATGAATGAAGAAAATGAGAGAGAGAGAAGGTTGGAAGAGGTGGAGATAGTGAATCTGGAAGTGGGGTGGATCAGTAAGGATGAAGTGAGGACTGCTATGAAGAAGATGAAAAGTGGAAAGGCGGTTGGCACAGATGGTATACCAGTGGAGGCATGGAAGTGCTTAGGAGAGATGGCAGTGGGGTTGTTAACCAGATTGTTTAATAAAGTCTTGGAAAGTGAGAGGATGCCGGAGGAGTGGAGATTAAGTGTTCTGGTTCCGATTTTCAAGAATAAGGGTGATGTGCAGAGCTGTGGAAATTACAGAGGGATAAAGTTGTTAAGCCACGCCATGAAGTTGTTGGAAAGAGTAGTGGAAGCTCGGTTGAGAGGAGAGGTGACGATCTGTGAGCAGCAATATGGGTTTATGCCAGGAAAGAGCACCACTGATGCAATGTTTGCTTTGAGAATGTTGATGGAGAGGTATAGGGAAGGCCAGAAAGAGTTACATTGTGTGTTTGTGGATTTAGAGAAAGCTTATGATAGGGTGCCAAGAGAGGAGTTGTGGTATTGTCTGAGGAAGTCGGGAGTGTTGGAGAAGTATGTGAGGATCATGCAGGATATGTATGAGGACAGTGTGACAGCGGTGAGGTGTGCGGTAGGAATGACGGACCGGTTTAAGGTTAAAGTGGGATTGCACCAAGGATCGACTCTGAGCCCTTTCCTGTTTGCAATGGTGATGGACAGGTTGACGGACGAGATCAGACTGGAGTCCCCATGGACTATGATGTTCGCGGATGACATCATGATCTGTAGGGAGAGTAGTGAGCAGGCTGAGGCGAGCCTTGAGAGGTGGAGGTACGCACTGGAGAGAAGGGGAATGATAGTCAGTTGGAGTAAGACGGAGTACATGTGCATAAATGAGAGGGAGGGTGGTGGTATGGTGCGGTTGCAAGGAGTTGAGGTGGGGAAGGTGGATGGGTTTAAATACTTGGGATCAACTGTCCAAAGGAACGGAGAGTGTGGGAGAGAAGTGAAAAAGAGAGTGCAGGCAGGATGGAGTGGGTGGAGAAGAGTTGCAGGAGTGATTTGTGACAGAAGGGTAGCTGCAACAGTGAAGGGGAAAGCATATAAGACGGTAGTGAGACCAGCTATGTTGTATGGTTTGGAGGCGGTGGAACTCACAAAAAGACAGGAAGCAGAGCTGGAGGTGGCAGAGTTAAAGATGCTGCGATTCTCGTTGGGAGTGACGAGGATGGACAGGATAAGAAATTAGTATATTAGAGGGGCAGCGCAGGTAGGACGGTTTGGAGACAAAGTGAGAGAGGCGAGATTGAGATGGTTTGGACATGTGCACAGGAGGGAAGCGGAGTATATCGGGAGAAGGATGTTGAAGATGGAGCCACCAGGTAGGAGGAGAAGAGGAAGGCCAAAGAAGAGGTTCATGGATACGGTGAGGGCGGACATGCAGGTGGTTGGAGTGTCAATGGAAGATGTGGAGGATAGAGCGAAATGGAGACGGTTGATCCGCTGTGGCGACCCCTAACAGGAGCAAGCCGAAAGAGGAAGAAGATATATACATATATAAATATATATTGTGACAGATATTGGCCCGAAGGAGGATATCGTGCACCTCTTGGGCAGGTCAAAGCACCCACACATAATGTAGAATTAGTTATGTCCTCTACATCTCACACTCCATGCACTCTCATTCCTTTCACATTCAATCCTCTCAATCCTTTCACATTCAATCATCTCAATCATTTCACACTCAATCATCTCAATCCTTCCACAATCCTTATGTCAGGTCAGGTTAGATCTGTGACCTGCTACAGGTACCATGTAAACCTGTACTAACCTGTTCCATGGTCGGGTTGTCGGCGACTAAACCGTCTCCCCGACCAGGTTTTCTGGTGAGGAGGGTGTTTGGATATGGACACCCAGCAGAATTAAAAACAAAACCTGTCAAAGGGCGGAGGAGCTCCTAGTGAGCCAACGGCCATCCATATCTAGTGCCCAACTGTGTCTGCGGACGTCCTCCTGCAGTTGGGTTACTTTTTTATCAGGAGGTTGGTGGCAGGATTTGCACTCCGGCCACCGTAAAACACTTCATTCAGCAAAACACAAAAACGCCAAAAAATCTGAAAACCCACTCAGTGGAAGTACCTCCTGTGCAGCTTCCCTTCGCAGGGCAGCTCACCGGATGACGGGATTGGGGCAAAGCCTTCGGGACCCCCAATCTTTGATGACAGGAGGGAAACCACGGGGTAACATCCCTGGGTCAGATTGCGGGAGAGTGTGTCGGAGTGGTGCTGAGGTGTCGTCCACCAGACAGCGGTCTCCTTGGGTTAACCTGAGGCAGTCCCTTCGGGTGGGTGCCTGGAATGTCCTATCCCTAAGAGAGGATGATCACCTGTCTCTGTTATCATCTGAGCTCAAGGGTTTGGACATCGGGATTGCAGCTCTCTCTGAGGTTCGGAGACCGGATTGCGGCGAGATAATGGTGGGTGGTTACACCTACTATTGGTCTGGTCGCTCTGATGGTTACCATACCCAAGGAGTTGCTGTAGCTGTGTCCAATAAGCTGACCCCAATGATAATTGAGGTAACACCGGTCAACGAGCGTATTATAAGATTAAGGATTCGTCACTCCGTAGGTGTCATTTCCCTGGTCTCTGTTTATGCTCCGACTGAGGCGAGTGATCTCACCATGAAGGATGCATTCTACGCCATGCTCGAGTCTGTGGTTGATCAGTGCCCCAGACGAGATACACTTCTAGTCTTGGGGGATTTCAATGCATCGACTGGAACTGATAGGGATGGTTATGAGAGGTGTGTTGGTCCCCATGGGTCAGGAACTATGAACCAGAATAGCACTAAGTTCCTTGACTTTGCAAGAAGTCATGGACTTAGGGTGGCTGGTTCATGGTTTCAGCGCCCACAAGCTCATCGCTGGACTTGGTATTCCAACACTGGCGGTGCGGCAAAGGAGATTGACCATGTCCTCATTGACGGTCGCTGGAGGATGATCCAGAACTGCAGGGTCTACCGGAGTGCTCAGTTCCTCAATACTGACCACAGGCTTGTTGTAGCAACTCTAAAGCCGCACCACAAATCCTGGAGAATGGTACCATCCCAGCCTAGGCTGGATGTTGGCAAGCTCAGGGATGAGAGAGTAGCTGAGGAGTTTGCGGACAGGATGAGTGGACACTTGGGGGGTCTGGGTGCTATGGGGGGTCCTGAAAAGTTGTGGAGTGCCTTCAAGACCACCGTCCTTGATGTTGCCGGTGGATGCCTTGGAGCTCACCGCAGGGCAAAGAAGAATTTTGTCTCTCAAGGGACACTGGATACCATTGACCAGAGTCGCAGGGCCAGGCTGAATGGCAGAGCTGAGCTGTTCAGGGAGCTGAGGCGTAAAACTGTACGTGCACTAAGGGTGAACAAGGAGGCCTATGTGCGAGGAATCTGTGAGGGGGTAGAGCATCACCTGTGGACAGGTGATTCTCGTCCCGCTTCCAGGGGAATTCGCGCATTGCGTTCATCCAAGCCCATCCCTCGGAGCACTGCATTTAGAGCAGAGAGTGGTAGACTCTTGACAGAGGAGTCTGAAGTGAAGGCCCGCTGGGCCGGTTACTTTGAGCGGTTGTACCAGGCTGATCCCCCAGCTGTCGAGTTGGACGTCAAGGGTGTTGCAATCCCTGTTGCTGACCCTCGAATCAATTGTGGTCCACCTTCGCTTGTGGAAAACTGGCTGCGGTGAACCGGTTGAAACGGGGCAAAGCTCCAGGGATCTGTGGCATCCATGCCGAACTTCTCAAGGCTGGTGGAAATGCTGCACTCGTGTCGTTGCATGCAGTTTTGTGCTCTGCCTGGAATACAGGCATCATCCCAACTGATTGGAAGAGGTGCCTTGTTGTCCCTCTCTGGAAAGGGAAGGGTGATCGCCAAGACTGCAACAACTACCGAGGGGTGACGCTGCTCTCAGTGCCGGGCAAGGTCTTTGCTCGGATAATTCTTGATAGGGTTCGCCACCATCTGCTTGAGCACCAGCGTCCAGAGCAGTCAGGCTTTACACCAAAGAGGTCAACGATTGACCGTATCCTTGCTCTTCGTGTCCTCACCGAACGCAGACGAGAGTTTCGGCAGGGGCTGCTTGCAGCCTATGTTGATCTCTGTAAAGCGTTCGATTCAGTGAATCGGGATGCCCTCTGGAGGATTCTTGGTCTTCGTGGGGTGCCACCAAAACTGATCGATCTGATGTCTGAACTCGACTCTGGTACTGACAGTGCTGTGAAGTGTGGTGATACCATCTATGACTTATTTCCAGTTGTTACTGGAGTTCGTCAGGGGTGTGTACTGGCCCCCACACTTTTCTGCACTTGTATGGACTGGATTTTAGGGAGGATGTCGGAGAGATCAAGCTGCGGTGCATCGTTTGGGAATGTCAAGATCTCTGACATTGATTTTGCAGATGATGGAGTCATCTTTGTGGAGACTCTAGATATCCTTTTGGGGGCCCTCGAGGTGCTGAATGAGGAGTCAGAGCCGCTGGGATTACGGGTTTCTTGGGTCAAAACTAAGATCCAGGCTTTCGGTGACATCTTGGATGCTGCTGTCCTGTCTGTGTCTGCTTGTGGTGAGGATGTTGAGGTCGTGGAGAGATTCACTTGCATTGGCAGTGATATTCATGTCTCTGCTGGCTGTGAGTCAGAGGTCAATAGACGTCTGGGTCTGGCCTGGGGAGTCATGGATTCACTGGATCATGGGGTGTGGCGCTGCCGGTACCTGTGCGAGAGAACGAAAGTCCGAGTCTTCAGGTCCTTGGTACTTCCAGTCTTGCTCTATGGACGCGAGACTTGGACTCTGACCAAGGATCTGAGACGGAGACTTAATTCCTTTGGTACCAGATCTCTTCGGAGAATCCTTGGCTATCGCTGCTCGGATTTTGTGTCCAACGAGCGGTTGCTGAGAGAGACTCGGATGAGATTTGTTACCTGCATAGTCCGTGAGCATCAGTTGCGGCTGTATGGACATGTGGCTCGTTTTCCTGACGCTGATCCTGCTCACCAGATTCTCTCAGCGGGGGAGTCTCGTGAGTGGAGGAGGCCAGTGGGCCTACCACGTGCCTCGTGGTTGCAGCAGGTTGACCATCATCTCAAGGAGATGGGGATGGGCCTGGCATCTGCCTGGGGGATGGCCAGACGGAGGCCCCTGGAGTACCGGCGGAAAGTGGACGCAGCGACGCGCTGTTCTGGCACATGCTCCCATACCTGACCTGAATCCTTCCACATTCAATCCCCTCAATCCTTTCACATTCAATCCTCTCAATCCTTCCACATTCAATCCTCTCAATTCTTTCACATTCTCTCCTCCCAATCCTTTCACATCAATTCCAAGCCTACTGACCAGGAAGAGTAACAAAACAATGAGTGTGGGTCTCAAGGAAGTGATGGCAAGCTAATAACTTTCTCACAATCCCTCAAAGCTTCTTTCCTCTTGCTCTTCCCAGATGTGATGCTGATATGGCATCCATGGGCAAATCAGATGTGACCAGCGAGAGGAGGAATTCATTGACAACCACGTCAAGGGAGGGAGACACGTAATATAAGAACGACAAATGAGCGATTCGGAGTCTCCCAATCTGCCAGCCCTCCTGCCAGCGAGTGTGCTAGTCTTTTTTTTATGTCTGAGCTCTGTCGCCTTTTGTGCTTTCCCGCCTTTCACCTGAGTCCATCAAACTTGGTAGAGTTTCACCCTTTCCTTGCTTCGACTTTCCTTCCACTTCACTCTTTTATACAATTCTTCTGCGTATTGCACATCTCCACGTGCATGCTTGCTTTTTCACGGGTTGCAACGCCTCTTTGTCTTTATTTCTTTTTCTCTCCGTCTTCTCTGTGACTTCACTGATGCATATAAATATGCAGTGTGCCTTTTTCAGCACCAATGCCAGCACCGCACTGCCTTGGAAACGCCGTCTGCCCTCACATCGGCAGAAGGAGCATTCCCTTTTCGACATACCCGTAGTGCTCATGGCAACTTTAGATTGGTTGAAACCGACCACAAGTCACGTGGTGTCTCAAGTGGCAACCTGCCTACCATGGACCGGTCTACTGCATGCAGTGACCAGTCGATGGTACATCTGCGCTCGTGGGGACGGGTTCCTCCTAAGAGTTGTGCGATACTACCTATACATCTCAGGAGGGGGTACCCCATTGACACTGGTCCTACTCCCCTCCCACAGAATTTCCCCATGGTGCTTGCAATCCACTGCATGTGGTGTGGCCCTCTCGGGGAATCTGTTGGGGTCAGAGATGTGCATTCTGCCGGCAACTTCAGACTCCTGACCTGAGTTGGTCAGGCCATACGTGGTTAACCGCTGGGTTGTTGCGTGCTAAACACCGCCAGCCCAGCAATATCAGTGAGCAACATGCTCTGTACTTCTCCAGGCAGATGGTCTTGCCCGCCACGCCAGTTGCGCAGATCAGATGGACTGGATCCGGGTGCTGGGTTGGCGCTGGGGACATCCACTCCGGTGGTCTGGAGTTTCAGTCTGTGACGTCTGCACTGTGGTGATCAATGCTTGAACCGCATTAGAGTGCAGAGGAGGGGGGGAGAGGGGAGGACAATGGGCTAGGGCCCTTAAACCACATGGGGAGAACGAGACTCCCACAGTTTCCCCATATGACTGGGGTACTCCCCCAGGAGGGGGTAAGGGAACGTGAGGGAGAGAATCCAAACTGCTGAGCAGTGGGCCAGTTGCCTTGACCGAGGTCGCTGAAGGTGTGACAAAGTCCCCATTCTTTCTCTGATCACACTCTACCTTCTTTACCCCTCTACCCAACCTATCTGTGTCATTCTCTGGGTGTCTGGATCCAAGTATTATAAAGGTGCAAGTCATTGCTGTAAGTTTCCCAAGGCAGAATGTTCTCATAGGGGGTAAAGGAAATGTGCATGTGTCTGTAAATGTTCCTGAATTGTTTGTATTATCTTTCCTTGATTTTTGCTGCTATTTTTGAATCCTGAGTTTTCCCACCTTACTCACTTTGAATTACTCTCTTGCCATTCCTCCCATCTTTTCCCAATCTTTTGTTGAATTCCTTGTGCAATAACTTAATGAAACTATTGATTTGTGTCCCAACTTATCCTGCTCATGTTTAATCTGGGGTAGCGCTCCTGGGGTGATTGGTCCAAGATTATGAATTCTAATTGGAGGCCACAGAGTGCGGCACACGGCCTTGGTTTGCTCGGCCAATTAGGTAGCTGCCGCATCGTTGCTGGCACCATTCCCTATCTACTCCATTCATCTCACTGGTATGGTAAACCAATCTTGGGCGCAAAGATCTGACCAGAGGTGTGTTGTCAATGGTGTCCATGGTCTTTTTATAGACACACCGGGTTCGGAGTTATCCGCACATGCGACCCATCACAATATGTATATTTTTTGTATATATATATTTTCTCAATGTTTTTTTTTTCTTTTCAGGATCTCTTTGCAAAGGACACAGTGGGGTCTTTAACATCCACCAACTAATGCTGTCAGATGAGAGTTGGGATGAATGGTTAAAAGCTGGTCCATGTTGTCTGAGAGAGATGAAGATCGAGTTCTCACTGTTTGGAAGATGGTATAACACACAGACAAACAAGAGGTGGGAGTGGAGGGGAAGTTGCAGCCAAAAGTACTCCTCGGGGTTGTAAGGTGTAAGATCAGTACAAGAGCAGTGATAAATTGAGTTATTGATGTCAAGAGCAACTCCGCCCCCAGGACGGGGTTCATACCTATAACATCAGAAGAGACAATATCCAGAAAGAGAAACTAAGGAGTCAGGGACGTCCTGTGGGAGGAAGGGTTTTGTTAAACAGATGATGTCCAGGCTTTCAGCAGCTGCCTGGATTGAGAAATCTGTCAGATTGGAGCGAAGGCCTCAGATGTTTGAGGTCCACACAGTAATAGCCGATCAGCCTGGGGGGTTGGTCGGTATCAAATTGGGGGAGAATGCTCATTGTGGTTTTTGGGATGGTGTAGACCCCGAGAGTTAGAAAATATGTGATAGCATTGTGGCAGTGGCAGCTTTATGGGAGTTATCCCCCTTTTTCCAAAATGGCCACCAAATGCTCAATACCCTATATATATATATATATATATATATATATATATATATATATATATATATATATATATATATATATATATATATATATATATATAGCAGATTTTAGACCACCTAGAGCAGTGATACTGGTGTCTACGACTAGGTTTGAGGGGTCAGATATATCATTTCTGTATTTACCTAAAATATTGGATACAGCATTAATATTAAAATTCAAGATGGCCACCAAAATGGCTGCAGACATATTTAAATGACCACGTTTAAGGTCCTAGAACAGTTACGACAGTGATTTTGGTGTACATTTACAATATTTTAGGTAAATACAGAAATGATATATCCGACCCCTCAAACCTCGTCATAGACATCAGTATCACTGCTCTAAGTGGTCTAAAACCTGCTATATATAGGGTACTGGGCATTTTGGCGGCCAAGATAGTCACTATGAGCATCCCCTCCCCCCCCCCCCCCCGATTTGATATCGACAAACCCCCCAGGCTGAATGAATATATATATATATATATATATATATATATATATATATATATATATGTAATATAATGTTTATATTCTCTTTTTCAGGTATCGTGGTAGCTGTGGAAGTTCTACGTAAGAGGCCTGGAATACAGTAGACTAGCATTAGATGTCCGTCAGCATGGAAACGCCCCAGGGACCCGCCAAGACACTGTGCATCATACACCAGGCAGTATCCGACGAAAATGAACATTTAATCAGTCCTCAAAGTCATGACTCCTGGCTAACCTTACTTGAAGCCGCCAAAGTCAGGAACCATGTCCCCATTTTAGACGTTGCAAAAACGCTTGAGGACAAAGAAGTTCCACTTATGTTCTATCATTGAAAATGTAGAAGCATCTTCACCATGAAAATAGACTTGGAGACTTTGAAAAGGAAAGCAGGTGAAAGCAGTAGTGATCTACCTGGTAGTAGTGGCTGTCCTCCAAAACGGTCTTCCAGAAGATCGACAACAGAATTAATAGTTTATGATCCAATCTGCATATTCTGTAGCAAGGTCAAGTACCAAAAGCACTCCAATACACGTGAAAAACTTACGCTAGCTTCACAACTGAGAGTAAATCAAACACTACGAGAGAGTGCCATCAGAAAGGGAGATGAAAGGATGGTAGCACTCACCAGTAGAGACATTGTTGCCGCCGAGGCACACTATCACACTTCATCCTATAGGAATTATACTCGAGACAATGAGAATGAAGAAGAGAAAAAGACACATGAATTTATACTGTATCACAAGGTTGAAGGAGAAGCTTACGAAGAACTTTTCGAATACATCAGAGCAGATATTATTCCCAACAAGAGGCTTATACCAGTCACATCCTTGACCACAAAACTGGAATCATTAATGTTGTCTGGTGGAGTTAATCTTCTGAAGGATTCAACGAAGAAGAATATGCACAGAAGACTGAAGTCCGAGCTTGGAGGTGCAGTGGAAATATTTCCCGACGACAATGGAAAGTTGTTGATGGTTCCCTGCTGTGTATCATTAAAGGATGTTGTCTTGGAAAATCAAACTCTACATAGGGAGCTCAAGCTTTGGAAAGCCAAGTCTATAGATGTCAACAAGATAATAGATCAGACTTCGTCACATATCCGAACGGCCATCAAGCAGGACATGATTTCCACCCCGTGGCCATATCATCCGTCTGATGTCGCTATACTACTCATATTGCCATACCAAAATCAGCTACAGCGATTTCTGGTCGGGCTCCTCACTGGAAATCCTACTAGTACTACGAATAAATCCCAAAGGACTCCTATTCGAGTCGAGTCATTTAGCCAGGACATGATATACACTGTGACACGTGGGCAGTATAAACCACCAAAACATTTCCTGCTTCCTTATGCGGTAAAAGCACTCACTGGAAACATTGAGGTCATTCGGACACTGAATAAGTTTGGACATGGGGTGTCTTATGACCAGCTGGAAGAGAATGATACCGCTCTGTGTCTCCAAAAGTTAGCAATGGGCTTCAACCAGAGAGCTGTTCTACCAGTCTCCATCAAGCCCTATGCCTTCACAAATCTTGCATGGGATAATATTGACAGACTGGAGGAGACACTTACTGGAAAAGGTACGTCACATCGAGTCAACGGAATAGCGGTCCAGCCTAAGGTCTATGGACCTCATCCACCCATGACTGAACTTATAATCATTGACAAACTGAAACAAAGATCAGTCAACATTGAACATGAAGAGCTGGAAGTCTATGTAGCCTGTGCACGTGTAGGTCCACAACCTCTACCAACCAGCGAGAGCCACATCCTGGAAGCACAAGAGTCTGCTCAAGTCGCCTGTAACAAGAACCTGGCATGGGTCCTTGCAAGACAAACAAACTCAGACTGTTAGACAATCCCAAGTTGGACTGGGTTTAATATCAAAACCAGGGACCAAGAATCAATCTCAGAAGATGTTGTTGGGTACCTGCCCACCATCAATGCACCAGCTGCAGAGTTGACTACAGTTTATGAAATTCTCAAGCAGTCAGATCTAATCAGAAATGAGCTATCTCTGGACACTCTTGTCATAGTCATGGATCAAGCACTTTATGCAAAAGCCGTTGAAATTGCCTGGAAGCACAAAGAGCGTTTTTCCCATGTAGTTTTGAGGATGGGAACATTCCACACCATCATGAATGCACTGAGTATCATAGGAAAGCGGTTCTGTGATGCAGGTTTGAAGGACATATGCATAGAAGCCGGGATAGTCGCGGAGGGGTCCATTAATGGGGTAATTGACGGCAAACAGTACAATCGTGCTTTCAGGGTCCACAAGTGCATCTATGAAGCTTTGATGAGACTGGCATGGGCAGAGTTTACACTATCGGTAGACAGCAACGAGGAGAAGAGCGCTGTGATCAAATCGTGTGTCGACAAAGTGAATGACTTGCTGATGATCTCAACCAACATAACTTCAGTGATCTCCTCGACAGTCCACAATTATTAGAGTTGATGATCCTGTGGAGAGCCTTCACGGAACACCTCCGCCACAACAATGGGAGCTATCGGGATATTGGATGTCATACATAGACATGGTAGAGCACGTGATACTTGGCCTTCTGCGTGCTTCTCATGAAGGAAACTGGGATTTGCACATCAATGCCATTAGAACTTTGATCCCATGGTGTTTTGCCTACGATAGGGTCAACTATGCCAGGTACCTGTCTGCATACTTTGCTCAGATGACAAATCTTCCCGAGAAGAATCCTGATGTACATCGAGCCTTCCAGGAAGGTCATTTCTCGGTGCAGAGGTCCAGCAATAATCCCTTTGGCCGGATAGCTGTAGATCAGACAATTGAGGTTACGGTGAACAAGGACACTCAGACTCCTGGAGGCACGTCACGGTTCAGCCGAAAAGCAGGAGCCATCAAAAGGTACTCCATAACAGCAGAGTACCGCAGTGCATTTCTTCGACACTTAAGAGACATGGTGCATGGTAACCAATCAGAACTCAACCATGCTGATCTACAGCAGCCCAGAATCCAAAAAGATGAGGAAACAGTGTCGGCAGTCATCAGCCTCATTCAAGCCTGGGTCAACCCATTCTCAGAGAAGCAAGACCTCATAAGCATTTCTACTGCAAAATTGGCACCCAGAGACATTGCCTCTGACCTGATGAAGGCATGTGATATTGGCGAGCAGAGTTATGCCACTTTCCAGAATGAGAGACTGGAGAACGACCCATCAGCGAAACCATTTCACGATCCGATGAAAGCTAACAAGCTGAAAACATTCACAAATATGTGTAAGAAGAAGGTAGTGAAAACAAGTGGGAAGGACATCATCTTGAAAGCTGACCGGTCTCTGTTTGGTCGCATCATAGTGATGGCACAAGGGCGCAATCTCACGATGGAGGACATCCTCTCTCACCCCTTGGGACCACTACCCTGGGCTCTCTCCCCCAGACAGATTACTCAGGAAAACAAACAAAGCTTCCTTAGCCACTACTTTGCAGAAGAATGTGACAGTAGCAGACCAACTCCCACAAAACCCGACTTCTGTGGTCGATGGAATGAACTTAGTTCAAAGAGTAAAGGGTGATCAAGCTACGTTTGGAGACATTGCCACTACAATACTGTCTATGGCATTGCGTGAAGGAAGTAAAAGTACCAGAATATATGTTGTGTTCGACACGTATCGAGAGAATTCTATCAAGAACAGTGAGAGATCGGCACGAGGTGAAGAGACTGGACACCAGCTGCAGGGTATCACAAGCGCACAGATTGTGAGGCAATGGAGAAGTTTCCTGACAGGAATAACTAACAAAACCAGTCTGATTAGCTTCATTGTCAGTGAATGGAGGAAGCCAGTGTACAGAGAGAAACTACATGAGAAGATTCTGTATGTAACTGTAGATGACAAATGCTACAGAATTACATCTCAGGGCAGTGAAGAGGTACCAGATCTCCAGTGCCAGCAGGAGGAAGCAGATGGGCGCCTACTTTTCCATGCTGTCCATGCTGCTAGAGAGGGCTACCAGGCTGTAGTGATATGCGCAGAGGACACAGATGTCTTTATCATGTGTTTGGCATTCCATGACAAGATAGGAGCTCCGTTATTCCAGAAATGTGGAACTAGAACCAGAACTAGATTAGTTGACATCGGGAAAGTCGCTGCCACTGTCGGCATAGATGTCTGCAGAGCTCTTATTGGTATACATGCATACACTGGATGTCACACTACTAGTGCTTTCGCAGGTAAAGGGAAGGCAAGTGCTCTAAAATTAGTGACCAACAACAGGGAAATCAAGAACACATTCACAGAGTTGGGCCAGGAATGGGACCTCTCCTCAGAACTGATGAACAAACTAGAGTGTGTCACATGTCTCCTCTATGGCCCCAAAGCAGCATTCACCAAGGTCAATGACCTCAGGTACAACTTGTTCTGTGTTAAGAAAGGTGAGATAGAGAGTCATCAGCTTCCACCCTGCAGGGACTGCTTAGTCAAACATGCACAAAGGGCAAACTACCAGGCTGGAATATGGAGAAGACGTCTTGAGCAAGACCCAGGTGTACCAAGTCCCATTGGCAGAGGGTGGAAAATTGACATGGATGGAGCCGAGAAATTAATGGTAGTGGATTGGATGGATGGTCAGCCAGCACCTGAGGCTATCTTGGCCCTACTGGCCTGCAAATATTCAAGGAAGTGTACGCTGCCAAATTGTGTATGTCTGGCAAATGGACTTAAGTGCACTGATATGTGCAAACTGTCAGACTGCGAGAATCGGTCATCAGATGATGTGGAGAGTACGGGCGAGGATGACGATGTGGATGCCGATGAACAGTAATTATTGACAATAAATGATGAGTATTAGAGTCATCATGTACATTTCACTACAGTTGGATATATCATTTCTGTATTTACCTAAAATATTGGAAATGTACACCAAAATCAGTCGTAACTGTTCTGGGACCTTAAACGCGGTCATTTAAATATGTCTGCAGCCATTTTGGCGGCCATCTTGAATTTTAATATTAAGGCTGCATCCAATATTTTAGGTAAATACAGAAATGATATATCTGACCCCTCAAACCTAGTCATAGACACCAGTATCACTGCTCTAGGTGGTCTAAAATATGCTATATATAGGGTATTGAGCATTTGGTGGCCATTTTGGAAAAAGGGGGATAACTCCCTAAAGCTGCCACCACCACAATGCTATCACATGTTTTCCAACTCTAGGGGTTTATACCTTCATAAAAAACACTATGAGCATTCTCCCCAAATTTGATACCGGTGACCAAAATTTCGGACCGGGGCTGATTGGCTATAAGGGACAGGTGAGGAGGCATTGGGAGTGTCCAAGACAGGTGGGAGTCTCGGAGGGTGAGAGACGGGGTGGAGGAGGCAGAGCTGCCGAGAGCCAAAATGGGGCCCTGGGCATGACTAAGTGTAGAGCCGCCTTAAAAAATTATTTTTAACAACCAATATGGAGGTTTCCGTATTTTCATCATCAGAACACATACCATGTTTAAGGGAAATTTGGGTGTTAGTCACTTATTCCTCCATGCATATTCATTTAACACACTTCATCCAGATGGGGTGTGGCTCTCAGTACACACCTGGTCGCTGACGTAATTTGAGTCTTCTTTTAAAAAAAACTGCTTAGTAAGTTTGTTGCATTGGATGCCATCAAACAGGTAGATAACATCACAAAGCTGGACTTTGAATATACTACAAACCACCTAGATGACTGCAAACTCACAGTTTGTATCGGAACAAAGCAGATGCTGAATAACTTTCTTGATGAAGGTGGCAGTTGTGTTGCTGATGAAAGGAAGTTCATAAAGTAGTGAGAGCATTTAATTTAAAGCTGCTTCTCATGCCTTGTATAAATTGATCGTTGATGATGGTGTCCACAACCATGGAAGCTTTTTGAAAGGAAGGAAAGTGTACATTTAACTCGGAGATTATCTGTGTAAAGTACATCACTCAGAACTTGTCTTAGTTTACATCTATGCAAATGGATAGTCTACAAGACGAATTTGTAGATTACCAACTTCTTGAGAAACCTGATATTCCTGATGCAGTCTAGGAAAAAGTGATGGTGAATTAGAAAGGGGCAAAAGATGAGGAGGAGGAGACAGTATCACAGAATGGATATGATATGGGGTTACATATCAGACGTTAACAACTGTGATGCTACATACAGATTCCAACATCTGTTAAAAGTAACTAAACTGATTTTGATTATCCCACTTAGCAATGCTGAAGGGGAGGGAGTGTTCAGCATCATCAAACAGAAAAAGTTACCAACCCGTTCACGCCTTTATACAAATGGTACGTTGTCATCCATTATACAAGTAAAAGTGGCTAACAATGTTTCGTGTGTTGTATGGAAACTTCCAAAGGAACTGATAAAGTCAGCAAAGAAGGCAACAAAGCAATATGATGGATGCGCAAGAAGTAGATCAATCATCCTTCTTAAGAGTTGCACAATATCTTGTTTGTTTGTTATTTTAATCAAATACAACCATTCCATTCCAGTCCATTGGGACCTTACTCTGTGCAGAGTGTCAGTGCTGCCAAAGCAGTCTCCTGGGCTATTGGGCACAATCCTGGACAGGTCAGCACCCTGACACAGGATACTTGAATGGCTCAGAAGGATGACAGGCTGAATCAACCCCACCTGGTGTTAATTCAATGGTAAAACAGGATTTGAACTGAGGACTTTAGGATCCCAAACCCACCACCATAACCATAAATCCAACCCCCAAGCTTGAAATCATGTCTAGGCCGAAAAAACACAACACCCTTGTTTCCTTGGTTCTTCACTAAGCCTGATAGATAATTATAATTATTAATGGTTAACTATAATAATTAATTTGATCGTCTTGCAAAGATAATAACATTTTATCACATTTATTACAAGTCATAAGTCAGGATAAAATCAATTTCTGGTTCATAAATGTCAGAAACACAATGGTCTTTGGGTTATTATTTTATACATGGAATATTTCATCAAATGGAAGACCAAATCATGCATTGCAATCATCAGGAGAGAGAGAGAGAGAGAGAGAGAGAGAGAGAGAGAGAGAGAGAGAGAGAGAGAGAGAGAGAGAGAGAGAGAGAGAGAGAGACAGAGGACAGAGAGAGAGAGAGAGAGAGAGAGACAGAGAGACAGAGGACAGAGAGAGAGAGAGAGAGAGAGAGAGAGAGAGAGAGAGAGAGAGAGAGAGAGAGAGAGAGAGAGAGAGAGAGAGAGAGACAGAGAGAGAGAGATAGAGAGAGGACAGAGAGAGAGAGAGAGGACAGAGAGAGAGGGGACAGAGAGAGAGAGAGAGATAGAGAGAGATAGAGAGAGAGAGAGAGAGAGAGAGAGAGAGAGAGAGAGAGAGAGAGAGAGAGAGAGAGAGAGAGAGAGAGAGAGAGAGAAGATGGAGTCATTAGGAAGAAACTGAAAAGGATTCGTGTTTCAGCCATGACTCCACAACCCTCAAACCGACCCAGGCACAGCCAAGTGAACCTTACAGAAAATTATCTGCAACAATTCTCTTCTCCTTCGAGAAACAGATAAAGAATGAGAAATAATGAGTTAAAGAAATAAAAGAAAAGAAAAAGCAAGAATTAGAATGAATAGAGAGAAATGTTAAAAAGTAAAAAGGGGATGGAAAGGAACAAAGAAAAGAGCAAAGATGTCAGGAAGAACTCGGACAGATAGATTTCAGCAGTTACTCCGCAGGCCCATTCAAACAGTAACAGGTTTCAGGGTGGAAGCACAGTCGACACAGCATCAGGATATGGTACAAACATAATCAAACGGCAGACCAAATACTACATTAGAGTCATGAGAAGGAACCTGAAGAAGTAAAGAGCAAAGACAGTCACCAGGAGGAACCTGGGTAAGATTCGGGTTTCAGCTGCTACTCCTCTACCCTCAAACCAACCCTGGCACAGCCAAGTGAGCCTTACAGAAAACGTTCTGCAAGAATTCACTTCTTCATGGACAGAAAGAGATAAAACTAGAAGGACACTCGGTCGAGCGCATACCTCCTCCACACAATCCTCATCCACGAGAACATATCGGACTACAATACATTTTTGAAATATCATGCTACATATCTTTTTTGGCCCAATCTCTCAGTGGTGAAGAATCACTTTTAAAATTAAATAATTTTCGTATCCAGAGCTATATTCGGAACTTCACAAAAATTGAATCAGTTCTTCCTTGTCAAACACCCAACATGTCCACCAAGTTTCATTCGAATCCGTCCTCAACTTTTCGAGATATCGTGCGATATATAATTTTTGGCCCGATCTCTCAATGGTGAAGAATAACTTTAAAAATTCTAGTAGTCGGATCCGGATTCGGATCTTCACTAAAATTCTAATAAGTTTATCCTTGTCACACACCTAACCTGTCCACCAAATTTCATCTGGATCCATCCACAACTTTTTGAGATATCTTGCTCACAAACAGACAAACAAACAAAGACAGACAGACAGGGATAGACATGGGTGAAAACATAACCTCCTTCCACCTTTGGTGGTGGAGATAATAAAAGAAAATGCAAGAATTGGAAAGAATAAAGAGAAATGTAAAAAAGTAGAAAGAAGTGTGAAAGTTTCTGCCATATTATACCATCTTCTGCCATATATAAAAAAAAGTTACTGGAAAAACTTACGGGAGCAGTGTTGTAAAATAGTTCCTTGAAAAGGTCGAGAACGCACTAAAGAGCATATAAAACTTGAGGGTTTCCAAGATCCTAAAGTGAACCCAGAACCCCACCCATTAAGGCAGAGCTCACACTTGGCACGCCTTTGATATGGATCACCTGAATCTCAAGATGTTTTTTCCTTGACAGCTTATTAAGTGCCGAGGGCAGCAGTGGCGTCATGACTCTGCTGACAACCACATAGAATAAATAAACAAGAAGGGCACTCGGGGGAGCCCATACCTCCGCCCTGAAATGCCTGATCCATGAGAACATACCATCCCATCACATTTTTGAAATATCTTGCTATATATCGCTTTTGAGCTCGATCTCTCAATGGTGAAAAATCACTCAAAAAATTCTCGCAGTCAGATCCGGATCCAGATCTTCACCAAAATCTAAGCAGTTCGTCCTTATCGCACACCCAACCTGTCCACAAAATTTCATCCGGATCCATGCACAACTTTTTGAGATATCCTGCACACAGACAAACAAACAAACTGACAAACAGACAGAAAGGGGTGAATCCATAATGTTTGAGGGTGAGAAGATTTACTTGCCATGGTGAGTCACCAGAGCAAAAACAGGAGCCCTGGCAGAAACAGCCAACAAACTGGCCTTTTGTGTCCTTTTTGTGCCTCATTGTCTCCTGACTATATATATAAAACAATAGTAAACAGCAACACATTGTTTAATTGTTTAGCAAATATATTCATAAAATCTCAAGGGCCGTGAAAAATAATTATACTATAAGAGAAATGTTCATCTGTCTGTCTCGCAGTCGCCATTTTTGTCAGAGATGGCTGAACAGATCTCCATCAAACATCATCAGAGGTTCTTCAATGAGTGCTGGGGAGTGTTTTCGACCAAAAAGAAGTGTTTGAAAGTTTAAAAAGTTAAGTTTGATGTTTTGTTTTTTTTCATCGTTCTATAGTGCCTAAAGTCTTTGTAACTATGTGAAAGGTAATATTAAATGATTCCCAACCCCCATTCCTGAGTAATGCCTGGTGTTGACCTCATGGTTAAGGTGGTGGACTTGGGGTCCTAGGATCCTGAGTTCAAATTACACTCAGCTGTTGAATTAATACCAGGTGGGGTTGACTCTGCCTGTCATCGTTCTGAGGTTGGCAAAATGAGTGCCAGCATGCTGGTATCCAGGGTTGTGCCCAGTAGCCAAGGACACTGTTTGGGCAGCACCAATGCTCTGCACACAGTATGGTCCCAATAGGCCGGGGGCCAGTGGGACCTACCTTGCACCCCCCCCCCGCCCCGCGACAATTTTTCACTGATACCACAGTGTTCATATATATCCCAAGTATCAGAAAAAAGATGTTCCCAGAAAAATAACTCATTTGCACTATGCTTTATTAAGCTGTTTCCATTTTTGCATGTAATTAAGCTATCCAAACATTATTCTACATCTCTGACAACAAAGGAAATGTATTCACTATATTTCTTGACCATCAAAACATATGTGTAGATTCCTCATTTACAAATTTCCATGTACCAGAAGTTGAGATATTTAGGAAAATGAGAATTTCCATAATGGCGGATCCTAATTAGCATATCAATGCATTTAAAATTATTTCCACTACTTTTAGTCAAACAGAAAATAGTTATGTTTTCCTTAAACATCAACAGACATCATAAGTCACAGTTATGTATTATATCAGTCCCAGGTAATTAATTCCATTGTTTAATCTGATTTCGCATGATTTTTGAATGATTCATTGTGCTTTGTATTTTATGCTAATTAGCCTACTTCAAAAAATTCAAAAATTTTAATATATTTTTTGCCAACCTGGCATGTATCTGGCAACACTTAAGTAATGTTTTTTTTGACAAAAAAAACTGACATGTGTGGTAATTACAAGGAAAGAAAATGGGAATTCTTGCATTTTTGTGGGAATTATTGTCTTTAAGTCAAATTTAATAAATACACAAACGAGCTAATTAGCATAAACAAAGTACATTTTAATACGTAAATGTATAAGCTTTCGTTTGACACCAATTTTGTGATTTTATGTTTATATTTGACAGAGATATTGACATTTTGCTGATCTTTGTGAGATTCGTCTATATTTGATTGGTTGCCATGGAAACAGATTAATAAAGCATAGTGCAAATGAGTTATTTTTCTGCGAACATCTTTTTTCTGATACCTGGGATAACACTATATGAACACTGTGGTATCAGTGAAAAATTGTCACGGGGGGCGGGGGGGGTGCAATGTAGGTCCCACTGGCCATTGGCCTACAATCGATGGATGGATGGGGTGGCTGTCATATTTGCCCCCCCCCTTTCCCCTCGCCTATGCCAGTGGGTACCCCTGATAGTATTGTACAAAAGAAAGTTCCATCATCAACCCCCAGTGGATGTGAAGCGAGAAGAGTGATATATACATTAATTTAGCTTTTAAATATGCAGCCTACGGCTGCTTGGCAACATCATTTGTCTGGGGGCACAGCTGACAGCTGTGCTGCTGATGCAGTGCCCCCTGTTACCAGACACTGGTACTCATTTCACCAACCTTGGAAGGATGGCAGGCTGAGTCAAACCCACCTGGTGACAGCGTGGCAGGGGCTGCTTGAACACAAAGATCTAGCAGATCTTTAGCTAGCCACCCTAACCAATAAGCCAACACCAAGCTTTGATATATACATCAGTGCATACTAATTCACAATGTATACATATACTAACAGCCTAGAAGTGAACGTAGAATTCTTCTTACATTCGCTTCTGACTGTACCTATAACTTGTTCACAACTGTATACGCAATTTCCGGTTACTTCGGCCTGGATTCGGGATCGGCGATCAAATAATGTAAATCAAGATTTAAAATTATTTTTTGATGATGCGGGAGATATCTTTATTAAAATCAGTGGAGGAAATATACACCATGTCTGATATTTGGGTCTTTCATGTCTCCAACGATGCCTTTATCTCCCGGCATGCATCATTCCCCATGACAAAAAAACCGGAAGCAAAAAAAAAACCGGAAGCAAAAAAAAAACCGGAAGCAAAAAAAAAACCGGAAGCAAAAAAAAAACCGGAAGCAAAAAAAATAACCGGAAGCAAAAAGTCATAGCCAATGACACGGATTCCAAATTGCCAGGGTATTCTGTTGTTGTTGTTTCCTATTCTCTCATGTGCATGCGTTAAGTAATATTCACAAGATAGAAATAAAACCCAATCGTGTTTATACACCGCACAGCGTTTTACAAAAACCGGAGGCAAAAGGATCATAGCCAACGACACGGAGTCCAAATTGCCAGGGTATTGTGTTGTTGTTGTTGTTGTTGTTGTTGTTGTTGTTGTTGTTGTTGTTCTTGTTCTTGTTGTTTCCTATTCTCTCATGTGCACGCGTTAAGTATGAAGCTCACTACGTTCGCTGTAAATATACAACAGTATGTCTATATTTACTACATCAGCATATTATTTCACAAGAATCCTGTTGAACTTGTTCTATGAAGAGTTGACGTGTGAGACGGCTTCGCTTGGTTGCTGTGGCAACCAGCATGCACAACATTCACCCGACATTCACGATCTTTACGACTGACAAACTGTCCTCGATATGCATCAAAGTTGCCTTTTAGGAACAGAAAAGCAAGCATTCCAACTTTGTAACGATACCATCGTCGATAAATTCCGATTGCAGGTGACTCTTTCTCAGAAATCTCGGTTTTCATTGAATAATATTAACTCGTGCGATAAATAGATTCACCTAGATCTGATCGGGTAAAAAAAAAAAATAGGGAAACATTAAAAAGCAAACAACTGTTTTCATGGTTTTCACCATCATTATAGTTCTACTCTCGCAAGCATTTGTCCT